>NC_035437.2:169287557-169633254 GCF_002127325.2 Helianthus annuus
TTATTGGCCAATTCTCCCTAAAGAGTATAGGTTTTCTTATGTGATATAGACACTCACCGAAATCCTAAACCCTAATATGACTCTATGTTGTGATATAGACCGTCACTAAGAATCATATGAAGCAAGTAATAACAATAAACCAATTCAAAGCATGCATATACATCAAATCATTAAATCAAACCTTTTACAAATCACAACCAATCCATAAACATCATGCAAATAACATAAACCGGTAAAAACGTTATATCAATCCATTCATCAAAGTCTAGGCGGTTTATAAGTTTAGCCAAGCATACTAAAACATGAAAACAATTCAAAGAAATCTAAACCGGAATTCATCATCACAAGTTTCGTAAGAAAAGTTAAGAATAGAGAACTAGAAAACCCGATTAGATCTTCAAGCCTTCTTCCCCGAACTTGTGCCGATGATTCCTAGGCTTCAAGAACTCCAAAATTGCTCCAAGAATGCTCCAAGAGTCGCCCAAGATACCCCAAGGTCGAATTAGGGTTTTTTCCTCAGTTTAGGATGTTTATATATGACTTTCCAAAATAACCCTTTACTAAATTCGTAATAATTATCAATCAGGACGTTCTGGCTGGCCGCCAGAAACTCAGGGACAAGGTGGTGGGGTGCCACCTTGTTTTTCAGCCCATTTACTAACTTCAGACTCTCGCCAGGTGCCAGAAACTTGCTCAGTAGGTGATGGGGTGCCAGAAAGTGACTCTTCAGCTTTTAAACTTTATTTCAACTCTTCAACCTTTCCAACATGCTCCAAGACTTGACACTTCAATATTTTAACTCGTTTTGCTCGGTTTCTCGCATATTTGAGCATCAAGACCTACGAAACACGATTTGATCAATAGTATACATATTCTAACGAAAATCAAAACTAAATATAACGAAAACTATACAAACTTTACACGAATAAATGATGTATTTTGCAGTACATCAAACATCCCCACACTTACTCTTTTTTCGTCCTCGAAAAAGAATTATGCAACGGAATCAGAAACAAACAATTACCCGGGCCAAAAGTATAGGTATAATTAATTAAAACCAAGATTTGCGTTAGCCGCGATTGCGAATATACTTATCCCTTTAAACCCGAATCCAGTCCTAAACCCTTATCATGTAAATTTAGTTTAAGTGCGGTCAGTCTACCTAGGGTCTCACGCTAGAATCTACAGTCCACCTACTCCCAACTCAAGCTTATAGGACTAAAAGAACGATCATTTGACCAATTCCTAACCGTTTTATACCAAGATAAAGAGAGTTTGAAATCAAATCTAATTTTATTTCTTTTCTCTTTTTTTTTCTAGCTTGCTTTGTTTTTTTTTTTTTTTTTCATTCGTGAGACTAGACGATGCTTTCCCTAACCCAGCGGTATTCCGACTGTAGAGTCGCTATCCCCAATCACAGATTACATAGGTTTCGGTACTTTTATTCGGCAAGTCGATTTCACACATCCTAGAGGCATTCCGGCTGTAGAGTCGCTATCCCCAACTCGGATTACATAGGCCTGTGTTACTTTCATTTAGTTTCTAGCTCACTTTTATTCTATTTTTTTTTCTTTTTCAGCGAGATATGATAAAAAACTCTAACTATCTTAGCTTATAACGGCATCCCTTATACTATTTTCGCCGGTTTAAGTTTCCCATATTTCCCAGGCGAGAACCCACTAGCACACCGACAATTAAGGTATATTAGATCAAAGGGACTTAGAACCAAAACCCGGGCCTATCCACATATCCCAAACTAGACGCAAACTCAGTTTATTATAATCTCATATTATTATTATTCGAACCCGAGCAAAAATTCATTTTTTCTATCATTTTCCGTTTTAATTGCAAACTTCTTTTATTTCAAAAGACATTTTCTATTTTTTTAATTTTTTTTTTGGATTTTTCAATTTTTTAATTTTTTTTTGTATTTTTTATAATTAAGACTCAATATTTACATGTATCCCATCCCCACACTTAGAGATTGCATTGTCCCTAATGCAAGAACGAGAATACGACTCAATAACTACCTAAAAATCAAAACTAGAAACGAAACAAATAAAAAAAATATACAACAACAACAAAAAGGGAAACGACTTAGCTGAGTATGTGAGACTGTCAAAGTGCCAGTCATTTCCACATAAGCCCTCCAATTCGATACGCGCTCAGCAAACAACTCCTAACCTCGGACACGCGAACGAAAGCGGCTACAAATACCAACCTAATCACGCAAACACCACACACTAGCAAAAGATAATATATAATATCACGCTTAACAACCATCCACAAGTGTATCAACCAACCCCAAAACCCATCCAACCTGTTTAATGTATTTAAGTACAAACCAATAGACGAGGATTGAAAACAGCATAAAGATAAAAATAAACAAAAGATATAAGCTGTCATCCTCGCTCTACTCCGCATCATCCAACACCTCGTCACCCGCCTGTGTCCCACTGGCCCTTTCCTGAGCGAGTGTCTCAGCCTCGTTTCCCTGTTGGCCCGACTTGAAGTTCCTGCACGTGACATTCTGCAAAACAATTCAATAATGGCAATACGAAGCAAACAGAATATTAGTCCCAAACTATTTTTTTGTATTTTTGATTTTTTTTTTACATAAACAAATATATACAAAAACAACGGCCGTATAGCATTTCGTTCGCGGCTATTGCTCGACAACAAGTGACTTTATGCAACACAATTACAAACCGACTCCGCCCGAATGGAGATTGAGTACGAGCGAAGCGGTTTGAATATCAAGTGAGCATATCGACACCACATGACACTAGCAAGACTCGAAACACACTTAAAACGACACCAAAAGACCCTAAAGACGCAAAACATAAGACTTAATGTACACTACCCCCATCGGCACTTTTAAGTGTCCCAATTAAGAGCCAAAATGCCGAACAATGACATCGAAGTCCAATTTGCGCTTTAAATGTAGTTACCTTTTAGTTGTTTTGAAAAGAAATTTTTGCGCAGAAAGATTCCGCCTAATGAAAGGAAGTTTCTTTCTTATGCAAAAACGTAGTTTCAATGCGCAAAATTTGGAGCTTCAATTCAATGTATCAACCCCAACCATTCAAATATCAAGCGAACAATTTCAGTACCAACCCAACTTCCATAACCAATCCCAAGTTAAGTATAAATCAATGCATCCCGTCACTTAAATCTCTCATCACTAAAACTGTCAAATATAGCAATAATAATCCAACCATAACCATCCGCAATCCCATTAAAATGAACTACAAGAGGCAGCTCGACATATAAGACTCAACTAACTACCCGAAACTGACCACAAAACACTGGACACACACACAAGTGACACTAGGCATGACACTTGGACTTGAAAACCACTCCACGTTTTGACTGACAAAGCCGAATTAACATGACTCACAGATGTAAAAACCAAACCCACACTAATATCTAACTTGACTGGACTAAGTCAACACACCAAGAAATCAACTCAAACGATGAGTCGAAACAAGGTAACTGACAAAACGAGACCCACTGACCTGACTACACAAATCACTTCTGGTGGACTGGAGTCATTATACCCTACCAAAACGAGACAAGCAAGACCTCAATTGACTATTGACTCAATATCACACCATGACCGACACACGGACTCCAGCCACTGACTCGAAGACGCACAAACTGACCCAACCAGACTCACATATCGACTGACCGAACACATACTTACTAAATTAAAAACACTGAACTACACTGACTCAAAATACAAAAGTTAGAGGATAAACATACCTGAGATTTATAGGAAACAAGAAGAAATAGAGAAAATTTCGGTTGAAAGCGGATGTTTCAGTGGATAATGGAGGTGGCAGTGAACTATGGTGAGTAGGTTAGGGGGGCGGCGGCGGTGGGTTGAGAGGTGAGCGGCAGTTTGGCAGTGGGAGGAGGGTGAAGGGGGTGGGAACAGTGGGTGTAAGGGGTGGTCTCGATGAGTGATAAAGGGGCCGGGGCTAGGGTGCTCGGCGGTGATGTGAGCGGTTGGGAGGAGGGCGGTGGTTAAGGGAGAGGAGGAGGGTTATCGGCAGTGGAGCTTGAAGGAGGGTGAGGTGAAGTGGTTGACCGGTGGTTGGTGGGTAAGGAAGAAGGTGAGGTGGGTGGCCGGCGGCGAGTATGCGGCGGCGAGGAGGTGATTACCGGCGTGAGTGAGAGGTGGGTGTCGGTTGGTGAGGGAGTGAAGAGATGAGTAAGGGGGGTTAGGGGAAGAATGGGTTTATTAACAGGGGAGAAGAATGGGTTTATTAACAGGGCTTTTTTTTTTTTTTAAATGTGGTTTTAATGTAAAGTTTGGCTACAGCTAGGGTATCTGGCGGGTGGCCAGAAAAATCTGAATAGGGTGGCGGCCCACCACCGAGTTAAGATAAGGTTCCGGAAACAAAAAACCCCTCTTCGTGTTGGCGGCCGCTAAAAAATCAGTAGGTGGGTGGCGGCCCGCCAGCACGTTATTAATTTCCGATTTTTTTTTTTTTTTTAATTTCCTTTTATGCCTTAGAAAAATTTTGTTTTGCTTTATTTCCCAAACCATCCAACAACCCACAAACTTTTCCAACACATAGAACTTACTTGGAACCTTATTCTCCTCGCAATTTCCTGCAAATCCTCGGTGATGCACTCCTGTAGACGACTCAAAACACAAACAAAGACCCGAAAAACTACGAAAAACGACTGATAGCTACTAAAAATTACGAACAAATTAAACGAAGATACAAACGGTACAAAATATACACTTGGGTTTCCAACTTTTCACATACTTATGGAGGATCATAGAGATGCAACTCACCTCCAAACACACTTTCGCGGGCTGTAGCACCACTATATGTATCGCCCAAATCAACCCGAAAACCCTTATCTCTTTCAAAACCTCTCAATTCTTCATCTAGCGTTTTGAATCTCCATTCCCCGTATTGAAATCTATCCCCACACTTAGGTTTGCTCAGTGTCGCAATCCTAGATTCTAAACGCTCCACCCTCTCCTCCAATTCCTCTAACTTTCTATCCGGTGGGTCCCCACACTTAAATTCTGTCACTTTCTCTAAACTCGCATCACTCACATCCTTCTTCTCATCTCTCTCGTCATTCTCACACTCCCCCACTGACGAAACCAAATGCACTCTATCACTATGCCCTTTCGAACTCATAACCTCGAAAACTACTGATTCCTCGCCCGCTCTAAGTGTGATGGTGCCTAAAAAGACATCTATGAGAGCTTTAGCGGTGTTCAAGAACGGGCGTCCTAAGATTAACGGTACGTTTTCATCGGCTTCCATGTCGAGAATGACGAAGTCAGCCGGAAAAACGAACTTGTCCACCTTAACAAGCAAATTCTCAACAATTCCCCTCGGGTGTTTCACGGACCTATCAGCTAAGGACAATGTCATTCGAGTAGGGGAGAGCTCGCCTAAGTCTAGCTTCTCATAGAGAGAAAAGGGCATCAAATTAATGCTAGCACCTAGGTCTGCTAAGGCTCTAGTGTTCGTGTGACTACCGAATAGACAAGGAATAGTGAACACACCGGGATCGGTAAGCTTTTCGGGTAACTTATTTGAAACGATGGCCGAACACCCTCCATGCAATGGGACATTAGACAACTCACCTAATTTCTCTTTATTCTTAAGAAGGTCCTTCAAAAATTTTGCATATTTCGGCATGGACTGGAGTGCCTCTATAAACGGAAGATTAATCTTCAATTGCTTGAAGATATCTAAGAACTGCCCGTATTCCCTCGAGTATTTTTGATTCTTAAGACGTGAGGGAAATGGAACATACGCATGATTCACATAGGGTGAAGGCCTAACGTCTATGGGCGTTTTCTCAACTTTCTTCTCACTTTGAGACTCACCGGGCTGTGCGGTACTTGCTGGGCTTAGCCTCTTTTGCACTTTGCCGGGAGCCTCCATCTCTATCACTTCATCTATAATGTCTCCATCCTCATCAACCTCTCTCTCTTCTACGCTCGGGTTCCCTACGGTTCTGCCACTACGAGTGGTAATGGCTTTTACATGAGCGTTCGGGTTAGGTTGGGTGTTGGCTGCAAACTGACCGGGTAATCTTTCATCTAACTTCCTAGACATATCACTTACAACCCTAGAAAGGTCTTGGACCGCAGCTTGGTGATTCTTAAGCATAAGATCATGTTCACTAAGTTTCTTTTGGGTATTTTGATCCCTAACAATTAGTTGACTCATCATGGACTCCATTCTTTCCATGCTACCCCCTAAATCGAAACTTGAACCTGGGCCTGTTTGAATCTGATTATTTGACCCCCCATCCTTAACTTGCCCATTTAAACCCCCACTAAAAGGCGAACCTAGACCTCTATTTGGATTTTGAGCTATTTGAAAACCAGGAGGTCCATTTGAGCGAAAAGTGTTATTATTATTAAAACTATTATTATTATTTCGCCAACCCGAGCTAAGATTATTGTTACCAAATCCGCTAGACTGACCTCTACCAAAACCTCCTCCTAAATAATCACATTGCTCCTCACCAACTAGTAAAGGACATGCACTCGTGTCGTGACCACCTCGACAAAACTCACACTTATCAACCTTAGCTCTAATCTCCTTAAGCTCTCGAGTGATGTTCTCCAAAACAGAGGCTAAACTAGGGTCCATGGTGACATGGTTCACTCCATGGGCGAGTGCACTAGTAGTGGTGTGGGAATTACCACTTTGATACCTCTGATCGGATTGTGCTTGGGATTGAGACTGAGCAAATGCCTCAAAACGCTCTCTACACTCAGCTACTGTAAGAATACCCATCATGTGCCCCCCCGCATTAGTGTCGAACCTCTCACGAGTCTCTTGGGTGAGACCGTTATAAAATTTCTCACATAAAGCCCAATCAGAAAGACCATGCTGGGAGCAACGAGCACAAAGGTTTTGGAAACGCTCCCAAGCAAGGTAGTAAGGCTCGTCGGGCTCCATGCGAAAAGAGTGGATTTGGTCCCTAAGACGTGCGGCTTTAGCGGGCGGGAAATACTTATTCAAAAAGGCTTGACGAAGCCCCGCCCATGTGGTGAAGGTACCGGTTGGTTGAGAGTCCAACCAAGTAGCCGCACGGCCAGCTAGTGAAAACGGGAAAAGCTGTAAGTAGGTGGCATCGTTGGGTGCACCGCTAAGGCTAAAGGTAGCTAGCATCCTAGAGAAACGGTTAATGTGGGCTGGGGCGTCCTCATCATCTCGGCCATGGAATTGGATACTATTGGTGATGGCCTGCATGGCATAAGATGGAATTTGCCATGAATTTTCATTAACTATGGGTGGAACGGTAATGGGTGAGGCGAGGCCAGTGAAATTTTGGGTGGCTTGCTGATGGACGGTTTGCCTAGGGTTGGCCATTGGTTCCAAGTTTTCTGAATTACTAGAGGTACTAGAAGTAGGACTATTGGGTGGGGAAACCTTGGGTGAAGTTTTAGGTGAACGGTTTGGCGAAGGTGGTGGTGTGGGAGGCGGGGTGGGTAATGGGGTGGAATCAAAGTTGGGAAAACGAGAAAAGGATGAAGAAGCAACCTGAGGGCCTTGGCCCAACTGAGATGATGACTGCTTGACTGGTGGTGGTGGTCCGTGCGAGCGCAGATGTGGCATCCACTACAAGCAAAGACCTGAACACAAGAAAAGCAGACAGAAGTTACTACGACTCAAGATGAAAACAAAAGACACAAAACAAAATAAAACACGTAGCACGTATTTGTCACTGAAATCTATCAAAGCTAATGAACGCAATTGCCAAGAGTCCCCGGCAACAGCGCCAAAAACTTGATGTGTGCTAAACAGACTATAAAAATTAACTAAATTAGACTCTCTAAGCTAGACACTAAAAAGCTTTAATTCTAGACTCGACCTAAAACCACACAATCGACAAGTGTACCGATCAATGTAGTATAACCTAGGAAGTCCGGATATCGAACCACAGGACTCTATGTATCACGCAAATTAGACTCTAACAGACACTGACAAACACGACTAAGACTTGTTTATTTGTTTTGGGGGGGGGGGTTACGGAAAAATCTAGGAAATCTATATTAAACTACTAAATTAAACTAGAACTAGACTAAAGACGAACGTAGACTGTGAACTTTACTTATATGAGAACGAGACCACCTAGACAAGAATCCTAGATTGTTTTTAAGAGATTACCGATTAAGTTAAATGCACGAGTTATGGAACCGGGATCGTAAAGTACTAAACCTATTAAGAACCAACGAGGCCCCTCGACCCTTCTCAAGGAGAAACCTGTGGAACTACCTAGGCCGTTAATCCTACCGGTTATTAGACGCCTTTCCAGTTGTCTAATTATTGTGTAAGTACCCTAATGTTGACCTATTCTTTTCCAATCCTAGGTCTAGGGTAGTTTGAAGTAATTAATTTGACTTGATAGACTAATAAGACCGACAGGTAAACCAAGACATAACCTTTCCCAAGGCCTATCTAAAGCAATTCGCCGGGTAAGACCTACCAATAGCCCCTCACTTCCCAGGTATTAGGACTAGTAGAACACTAAGACATAGCAAATAATTACTAGTTACTTCTAGGGTTTATTGGCCAATTCTCCCTAAAGAGTATAGGTTTTCTTATGTGATATAGACACTCACCGAAATCCTAAACCCTAATATGACTCTATGTTGTGATATAGACCGTCACTAAGAATCATATGAAGCAAGTAATAACAATAAACCAATTCAAAGCATGCATATACATCAAATCATTAAATCAAACCTTTTACAAATCACAACCAATCCATAAACATCATGCAAATAACATAAACCGGTAAAAACGTTATATCAATCCATTCATCAAAGTCTAGGCGGTTTATAAGTTTAGCCAAGCATACTAAAACATGAAAACAATTCAAAGAAATCTAAACCGGAATTCATCATCACAAGTTTCGTAAGAAAAGTTAAGAATAGAGAACTAGAAAACCCGATTAGATCTTCAAGCCTTCTTCCCCGAACTTGTGCCGATGATTCCTAGGCTTCAAGAACTCCAAAATTGCTCCAAGAATGCTCCAAGAGTCGCCCAAGATACCCCAAGGTCGAATTAGGGTTTTTTCCTCAGTTTAGGATGTTTATATATGACTTTCCAAAATAACCCTTTACTAAATTCGTAATAATTATCAATCAGGACGTTCTGGCTGGCCGCCAGAAACTCAGGGACAAGGTGGTGGGGTGCCACCTTGTTTTTCAGCCCATTTACTAACTTCAGACTCTCGCCAGGTGCCAGAAACTTGCTCAGTAGGTGATGGGGTGCCAGAAAGTGACTCTTCAGCTTTTAAACTTTATTTCAACTCTTCAACCTTTCCAACATGCTCCAAGACTTGACACTTCAATATTTTAACTCGTTTTGCTCGGTTTCTCGCATATTTGAGCATCAAGACCTACGAAACACGATTTGATCAATAGTATACATATTCTAACGAAAATCAAAACTAAATATAACGAAAACTATACAAACTTTACACGAATAAATGATGTATTTTGCAGTACATCAATGGCGGTGCTTGGTTCGGCCGAAAGCAAGAAGAAGAGAAGGAGAGGAAAGTGTGTGTGTAGTGTGTGAAGTTGTGAAGGTTATGAACTCATGGTGTTAACTTATAACCATTTCAACACTTTAACTCTTGGTTATTATGTCCCTAAAGCACCAACAAGATCAAATTTTAAATTGAAATAAAATCATATGGTGGGGGCCATGTTGGGCCGATTACTAGGTGGGGGGGGGGGGGGGTGGTAGCATAGGCTTGAACTAAGTTGGTTAGTTTAAGGTTAAATATCAAGTATCTAGTTAGTTATTCTAGTTACTAGATATTTATGATGTGTTATGATGTTCGGGGACCATAACTAGCTTGGTATTATCAAAACAATGCTTCTAATAATATTTTGATGTTCCGGGTAGTGTCCGGTTGTTCGGTTAAGTACTGGTTCGTTAAAGTGCTAAATCGCACCATTTAGTGTCCTTTATGTCCCCTTTTGTAACACTTTCAATTCCCGACACCTAGGGAAGTATTCTGGATGATGAAACATAAATTCTGCATGATAATTATGTGTTAAAAGCTGATTTATAGCTGAATTTAGTGAAATTCTGCACTTAAGGTGCGTTTCGGGTGCTTTTTAGTGCGTATTTTAGCTTCCGGATGGTCTATATATAAACCCTTGTATGTACTCTTGGGTTTTAATGCATTCTTGTCGTTGGACCTACACCTAGGCCTCAATTCTATTGTCTAACTGCTTTCTGCAGAACTGTCGACACAATGTGTCTTACCGGTGAGTTTACTAGTATTTTTGACGCAACGCTATCATAAAGTAATTCTTGTAGTATAAAGCGTGCATGAATTCACTTGTTTAGTATGTAATCAAACAATGTTGACATTTAAGCACATAGTTGCAGTCATTAAATAATAATTAAAGTGTACGGAAATTACCAGTTTGGTGCCAGTTGTCACATCTAGGCAATTAAAAATCTTCATAAACTAAATCACACGTTATATGTTTACATTTAAGAGATATACAGTCAAGAAAATCAAGAGCAATGGTGATATATATGCGGATTAGACACCAAAAAATAAACACTCAAAAATGGCTACAATTTAAGGAATATGTTTAGTGACGGCATCAGATTCCTAATTGTTGGAGAAAGGTCTGGTGGCAAGAAAAGCTGCTTCCAGGAGGTTGTCAAGTGTTTTCGCTCGACGATTCCGTTCTTGGGTGGTTGGTTTGGCCCTTGTTCCTGTAACTCGAATCCTAGCCCGGTATATCCCATTTTAGTTTTACACCATTGTTGTCACACCCCCAATATACCACATGCGGAAACCCCGCATGGCGTGTGACGTACCAAGATCCAGCAACCAATCACATTGAACTATTTACAAGATAATATATAAAAGTTCTCAATTATTGCGTTATAGTATTCTCAAAACAAAACATAACTTAAAGCTTAACATGTTCGCAAGTTCATGAGATCGTTTTGTGTACGCCTCGATCTCAGATCCTGCCATCTTCAGATTATAGTACTCATTTTCCAGCTTTTGGATTTCGTCACGTGGGCAGTATTCTTCCCTCATCAGTTCCTTAAAGTCATCCCAAGTGGTTGCATTCGCCATTTTGATACCCAGCATTTGGACTTGGGCATTCCACCAAGTCAAGGCACCATCCTCAAGAGTGCCCGAAGCATACTTCACCCTATCCCCAGCAAGACAGTTACACATAGCAAAAACCGACTCGGCCTTCTCGAACCCACAGAGTAGTCCCACTGCTCCTTCAGTCCCACTGAATGTCTGTGGTTTACAATCCATGAACGTCTTGAACGTATAAGCAGGCAGATTGTTCTGGTTCTGGTTCGCGTGTTGACCTAAAGACGAAAGAAAATACAATGCACGAGTAAGAGTCAAGTACACGATGCAGGGATAAAGAGCGTTTGGTACATATCATACCCGCCTGCTGAGCCGTTAAGGCTTCAGCCACACGAGTATTGATCAAATCGGTTAAATCTGCCTGGGACATAACAATGTTGCCACGTCCACCACCGCGACCACCACCACGTCCACCGTTTCGTCCGCTCATGATTCTATATAAGAAGAGTGAAAATAAAGTTAAGGGTCGGGATTGAGTAGGAGTCAAACATCGCTATGACTTCTACAGGTTACTAAGTCCTACCATTACGTCCGACAATGGAACAGAACCCCTTTCACACTCGTTAAGCCTTACTGGGACTCACATGCACCCCACATTATTATTATGTGTGCACCCATAATGATAATGCGATTTGCATGTTTATCTCAGCTCCTCTCAATTCGCGTTAAAAGGTTCCTCAAATTCGAGCAACAAGACAAAAGACATCACAAACATGGATCACGAAAGTCTAGAGAAAATGTCACACTATCAGTCACATAACGTAGGCAAATAACGCATGAATTCATACTGTAGTGCTAAGTGTGCAATCATATGTAATGTCATACATGGATGTACACTGGTTATGCTGTGCAGTAAATAAATAAATAAGAGACGAACCTTGCAATCTGGTGCTGAGTGTCATGGTCGATTTCAGAACTGTTCGGTTATAGTCTGGTTTTATAAAAGCATTTTAAAACCTAGTTCACTATAACCAGTGGCTCTGATACCAAACTGTCACACCCCCAAAATACCACATGCAGCAACCCCGCAAGGCATGTGATGTACCAGGATCCAGCCACCAATCACATTGAACTATTAACAAGATAATATATAAAAGTTCTCATTTATTACGTTATAGTATTCTCAAAACATAACTTAAAGCTTAACATGTTCAGCGGAAGCATAATGTAAATCGTTGTTCAATTGTTCACAAGTTAAATAAAAGAAAACCAATAGTCTTGTCACATGTTTCCAAGTTTCTCGTCCCATGACCACTCCAGCAAATCCAGACAGCAAGTTCCATATCCAAGAATCTAACGACCTGCGAGCATGCAACAAGTGTATCAGCACAAAGCTAGCGAGTTCACAGTGTTTGTAAAAAACGTTTAGTTGCCAAGTGTTTAATTCAGTTTAATAACAATGTTGATAATAACTCGAGTACCGCAAGATGGCGTTAGTTTGTTTGCCCGTCCCCAATGCCCCTATCAAACATTGGTCATGATTTAAGGTCATTAGGTCATGCCCGTCCTCTCAGGTACGGTGTGAGGTTGCCAAGCCTAATAGCCCTATCAACTTATACCCTGTTACCTCTCAGGTAACTAATTCGGTATAAGATGGGACTTAAGGTGATAGGAGTGAGTGTATTATCCAACATCCCCGTTTTAACCCAGAAAAGACGTATTCCTCTCAGGAATACCCGTTTGATTGTCCCACCCACCGGGACGCATGCTCAAGAGAAGTGAACTCACCTTAGGTTTGCTCGGTTGGTTAAGTTACTTGTTCGAGCTAGTCAACCAATCCTAACATGGTTACCTTTCACCATTAGTTTCGTATTCAAATTCGGCACACAGTTTTTCACATATATGTACAAGTAATGTGCAATAATACATGTATTCACATTCAACACCCTATGCACGAAGTCTAGCTTTTCAATACGTTGCATGGTAATATAATACATTGTTCAACATGACAACCAGAAGTGCCCAACAAGTGTGCGATCCCTTATGTACTCCGGACCAAACCTGTGGTGTGCGGCCCATATATATGACTTGTTTGGGTAGTGTGCGACTAGGTTCCGAGTGTGCGATTCCCTTCCAATCGCACAGTCCATAATGGGTCTGAGTCGAACAAGTGTGCGGCCCAATTAAATGATGTAGCCGAATCGGTTTAAGGGCCCATCATGTGAGTGCGACCCACACTGTGCGTTTGATAGTTATCACACGAGTTTACCCAAATACAGTGTGCGATTACTTGTTTGCACAGTGTCGGTTACACGGTACCGTAATTCATGGCAATTTCCATAACCACCCTCCCATTTACCCGATCAGCCAACATTCCATAGATCAAGTTAATCATCAATTGCCATAATCATTCTAATCATTATTCAGTTTAATCTAAACACATAATCATCATCGAGTGATCTTGCAATCATGAGCTAATTCTTATTATGAATTATTATTTAATCGCACATAAACGGATCCTTCATATTATCATGATAAATCATCTATCCTACAATCACATAACCATTTCCATGTATGAATATATTACACTATCATCATCGAATCATTACTTCATACAGATCTGTGATCTATACTAAACAGTGTCAGAATCACGATGACCATTATGGTATTAATCACGTAGCTTTCATCGGTATTAATCACGTAACATTCATCATAACATCCGATCATCACTCAACATCCAGATTAACATAACAATTTATGTCTATCGGCCCTAAGTTATTGCGCATATCTATTCCACCAAGTTCTATCATTACTATCAGACTGTGCATTAACTAAGCAAATCAATAACAATGGAGTGCCTATACTAAACCAATTAATCACACTTACCACGCGATGCAGGATGTTGAGGATGTTAAGATCGATGAAAGAGGAGAGCTTCACAGGGAAAAAGGTTGTCGTCTCAAGTAGAGGGAATTAGGGTTTCTTTGCAATTTGTGTAAATAATAACTAATGGTAATCAAACTATTATTTAGTGTGTGTCGCTAATGAGGGAGTCCAGGCTCGGGTTGGGCTTAAGTTTGGGCTGTTGGAGGCCCATGTGATTCAAGGAGTGTGCGACTAGGCTTAACGGACCGTCGAGTAAGATATGACAACTTACAATAGTATAATAATAACAATCTCATAGAGCCATCAGGTGTTTAACGTAACATACGCTCGGTTAATACGTAGTGAGACCTAAAACGTAACCATGCAAGATACGAGTCAATACTAACCTTGAAAGTTCGGGTTGTCACATCATCCCCAACTTGAAAGAAATTTCGTCCGGAAATTTGATAAGCAACAAGCAACTCAGATGAGTGAAGTGATAGATCAGGATGACTGTGGATTTTCCTCGGGTGCCACATCATCCCCAACTTGAAAGGGAATTTCGTCCCGAAATTCACCAGTTGCATCAAGAGTTGATTCAGCAGTTTTGAATAGTTGATGATACTTGAGCTTCATCTGATCAATTGAGCTACGAAACCGTACTGGACGGTGATGTTTCCTTTGTGTGGAATCATACCGTATGGTGAAATCGTACCACACGGCGAAATTGTACCGGGTTATGGGTTTGGACGGAGGTGGTATGGCTTTGGATGGAGTGATGGGGTTGGATGATGACGGGGTAGCAGTTTGTGGATGGTATGAACAATGGTGTTGGATGGTGGTCACGGTAGTGGGTGAAGGATGGTGAACGATGATGTTGGATATGTTTACGGTGGTGGTAGTAGTGTGGTGGTAGTGGTGGTGAAGGATGGTAAATAGGTGTGGGTGGTGGATGATGACGATGACGATGACGATGACTATTACTACTACTACTACTACTGCTACTGCCACTGCCACTGCCACTGCCACTGCCACTGCCACTGCCACTGCCACAGCCACACTACTACTACCGCTACTAGTGCCGCTGCTACTGCCACCACTTGTACTGCCGCTGCCGCTACCAATTATTTTTATGATTATGGATTAACTTTGTGGAATGTAGTTTTAGATTAATTTTTGAGTTGAAATTGTACTTTATGGATTTATAGGGTTAATTAGTCAACCTGGTTGTATCGTCCGATACAACTCGGTTCAACCGGTTGAATCATTTCTGAGCCTGACCCGATATGATTTAAAAACCAGTTTTTAAAACATTGCAAAGCGTAGAAAGAATTTCCTTCATGTGTAATTTTGATTTCTTTCGTGAGTTATTTTTATCTATAATTTCCTTTATGCGTAATTTTGATTTTCTTCATGGGTAATTTTCATGTGTAATTACCCTTTTTACACTTTGCACATTAATTCAATATTGTACCTTAACTTACCCCTACATGTGTAATTTACCCTTTTTACACTTTGCAATTTACCCTTTTTACACTTCGAAAGTTAATTCAGTTTTATACCTTAACTTACCCCTATAGTTATACCCTTCTTAAAACTATATGGTTCAAATTTTAATTGGTACATTCAAATCTGTACGGTTCAACAAGAATAGTAAACAGTGAGTTATTGGAGGAAGAACTAGGATACTATTAATCACTCATGCCCATAACTCCATTAGGCTAATTTAAAACAAACAATCAACTGATCTGATCAATCATAAACATAAATACACCATTAATCAATTATAACTATGATTGAAAACTTTCAACAGAAGAGAATAAACAACAAACCTGGTATACTTGTCGTTTTGATCTTTTTGTCGTTGCTCCTGCTGCTTGTCGTCTTGATTGAGGAATAGAAAAGAGGGTTAAGGTTTGCTAGTATTACTGATGTTGTTCTTGTGGTCGTACAAAGGGTTTAAGGTTCATGTTGATAGGTGGGGATGATGGAAGAACAGAAAATAGGGAAAAAATTGTTTATATATTTATTGTTGCAACCGTAGAAAATAGAAAAAGTGGGTCATGGGATTCGTGGTTTAATTCACGCACACCACGATATGAAGCTCCAAGGGGGTGGTGTAGGTATGAATCATGTTCCTATGTGGCAATTAATGATCAAATTCATGCCCCCCACACCCTATAGCCTTAGTGTTATGAAACACAACATAATTATTAAGTGCTTGCATTAAATTGAAACTAAATCATAGCAGAACCAAAAAGAAAAGGTTTAAACTAGTAAATAAATTAGTCTAGACTTGTTTATTTTAAATTAGTAATCTTAAACCCTATTGTAAAAATGAATAAAAACTTATATTTGTTCCAATTCAAAAAAAAAACGCAGTCTAAAATACCATTGCTTCAAGTTTGCAAAAGTAAAAAACGACCAATATCAGAGTTTAAAATCGAACCAAACTAATAACCGAATTCAATAATTCAATAATTCAATAATTATCTATATTTTAAAAATAGAAGTCAATGAATAGTAACTTTAATACTATAATATTATAATATTATAAATAGTTTTTTTATATTTTTATTATTCTAATGTTATAATAATAATTATTTCCTTTACTTTTTAAGTTTAATAGATTTTCATATTTTTTTCTTAACTTAAATGATTTCTTTTTATAAATTTAAAAACAAAACATATATCAAAATAAACTTAAATTTATTAACCGAATTCAATAATAAATTTAAAAACAAAACATATATCAAACTAAACTTAAATTTATCGTATGTTTTATATTCTTTAAGAATATATTACAATTTTTTTAAATAAGACTTGCAAATCATTTAAAACAGAGATGATTACAGACTAATGACAGATAGACGAGCAACAAGTTGCGCCGCTACCCCCTTCTAAATAGCAAACCCTACCCTGCTACTACTACAAAATTCTGCCCCTTAACATGTGCGGTGCTACCGCTGCGGCTACCACTATTACTAGAAGTAAGGGTAATATAGTAATGTTACACCAACTTAACTGAACAAATTAACAGACATCCACTTAGAGGACTATCCGAGTAAAAAGTGAGCAAACCACGAAGAGTATACATGCTATTTTATAAAGTTAGGGACTAAACTTGAAAAAATGACAAACCATAGAGACCATCCAGACAATTAACTCTTAGAGGTAAAGGGTAATTTAGTAATTTCATAATAACTTAACTGAGCAAACGAACTACCATCCACATAGGGAACTATCCGAGTAACAAACGTTCAAACCACAAGGAGCATAAATGTAATTTTAGAAAGCTGAGGACCAAAGGTGAAAAAACTGGTAAACACAGGAGCATCCGGGCAATTAACTCTAAAAATTACTTGAAAAAAAAATCTAGAACACCATCCTAAGATAAAAGTATTGTAGAACAAGCATACCATCATACAAAACAAATCAATCACCGGCAAAAAGACAAAAACATTGAGTGTTCGAGTCTACCGGACAAAAAAAAATAAACAACACAAAAATGATGCTCTATGTTGGATTTATAAACAATGTAAGTCAGCTACACCTTCAGTCATAGAGGTTTTTAGCAGACTTAGTTCTCAAAGTCTTGCTTTCATTCTTCTCGATCTTTGTAGCAGATTTCTCGTTTTGAGAGACGGCTTTTGCTATGGCTTTTTGCTTTCTAACATTTTTAGTTCGCTTCATTTGTACTCCCTTCTTTATCTTTCTGAACACACAGAGACCAGTGTTTTAAGCGCCAAAGGTTACAAACAGATATAGAAATGGAAACTACGGGGCTGTTTGGCAACATCTGAATGATTAAGTGCTGAACCAGTAAGAGATCTGAACCATTAAGAGTCTGTATAATGCTTAACCGTTCAGAGGCAAATGTCTGACCAATTCAGATTAGAGGTCTTAACCATTCAGACTCTGTACAAATCTTAACCATTCAGAGGCAAATGTCTGAACCATTCAGACATCTGCTCGTGAAACAAACAGTCTGAACCATTAAGTGCTGAACCAGTAAGAGGTCTGAACCATTAAGAGTCTCATTAAGAGGTAAACAAACAGCCCCTAAATGGTACCTTAAACACCTTTTCTAACCGAAAAAACAAGAAAAATAGCTAAAAAAGAAACAGGTCAAACAACTTGAAACTTGAAAGTGTATTTATAAAGCATAAAAAAAGTATAATCATATGTAACATTGCTAATTGTGTAGTACAAAAACTGTGTTCGAAACTAGCCCATATTTAGCAGACCAAAAAATTCTTGTTTTCACCCCTCTGGTTTGCCACCTCTAGTATTTACATATACATGAATATAAAGAAAGTTTCTTTAGAACTATACGACAATAATAGTAGAATATATTGCCTCACACATAGGGGTGCAAACGAGCCGAGCGGCTCGCGAGCTACTCGAGATCGGCTCGAGAAAAAGCTCGAAACGAGCCGAGCCTTATCGAGCCCGAGCCGAGCTTGAGCCTCAAAACAAAGCTCGTTTGTTTATTGAGCCCGAGCTCGAGCCTCACATGTGAAGCTCGTTAGGCTCGTCGAGCCTTATCGAGCCTTAGTGTAAACGAGCCGAGTCGAGCCGAGCTTATTTAAACTTGTTTACAAGCCGACCTCGAACCTAAAAATAAGCTTATTTAGTAAACGAGCCCGAGCCCGAGCTTTACCTATCGAGCTCGCAAGCCTAAAAAGTCTATTATTTATATTATTTTTATTTAATATACTAATTAATAGATAATAAACGAGCCGAGCCCGAGCCGAGCTCGAGCTCGATAAAATACAAACGAGCCGAGCTCGAGCTTTGAAAACAAAGCTCGAATCGAGCCGAGGTCGAGCCCGAGCTCTCATAAGTTAATCGAGCTCGAGCTCGAGCCTGGCCGAGCTCGGGCTCGGCTCGGCTCGGCTCGTTTGCACCCGTACGTCACACATGGTTTAACCAAAGGCAGGAGAAGCTTTACTCTTGTTACTTGTTAGAGTTCAAGTTTTCAAGTAATAAAAGTTCAAGTGAGCTTTCTGAGATTGTAATATATATAAAGACAAAAATGCAAGCACAACTTTGATGTTTGGATTTACGCAACAGATAACCTTTTTAGAGATGCGATGACAACTTATATTTCATTTCATGGATTAACATTGTACACTACTGTAAGATTACGATTCAACTCTTTTTATACCATAAAGATAACAATATGTCATTAGGTTAATTTAATTGAGAATAAACACACAATATAACTCAACTTCACATTTTTTTACGATCCTGTTGTACTTTACAAGCTAACCCAATGATCGTTGCACAAATTCATATGAAAAGTAAGCTTCAGCATGCACATGTGCCTCATGAAATTAACTTATAGAAGCATCATCCATGATACATTGAACCGTTAGATCCAAGATACGACATTCAAGAAGAGTGTCAAGGTGCATATGTATCCTGCTAATACTACCACTAAAATCTAACTAGATAACTGTGATGGAATCATCTCTCCCACATTCATCAAAGTATCAAACACATATCGCAGAACCCGGCTGATTAAAAAAAATTGTCTTGCAAAGTGTAACCGAGCAGACTTACATAGGTGTTCATTACTTCATTGTCCATCAAACACAAATCCCTAACATGTTTACAACCAGCTCATGTGACCTTTTCTACTAAATTTCAAAACTTTCACTGACTTTAAGTTATATTAACCTACATAACAGCTATAGTTAATATCCCGGTATATCAACCGATAGAGTGAATTGCAAGTTTTGTCCTTTATCTTTAGGCCATTTTGCAAGTTTTGTCCTTTATGTTTAAATTTGACAAGTTTTGTCCTTTATGTTTAAAAATCAAGCACGTTTTACCCTTTGGGCCTTAAAAATCAAGCACGTTTTGTCCTTTATGTTTAAAAATCAAGCACGTTTTGTCCTTTATGTTTAAAAAATCAAGCACGTTTTGTCCTTAAAAATCAAGCACGCTTTGCCCCAAAGGGTAAAACGTGCTTGATTTTCAAACATAAAGGACAAAACTTGTCAAATTTAAACATAAAGGACAAAACTTGCAAAATGGCCTAAAGATAAAGGAAAAAACTTGCAATTCACTCTATTATATCAGTGATATATCGGTTATCGGCCCCTGCCGAGATAGCAGTACAAAATATTGGTCAGAATATCGGTACCGACAATATCAGCGATATTGTCCGATATTTGACCAATATAGGACCGATATTTGATCGATAAATCGCCGATTTTCCCGATATTAGTACCATTCTTCTTATTTCTACAGTTCATTTTTCTTCTTATTGCTGCTATTAGTGTTTTAAGTCTTAATTGTTAGTTGTTAGTGTTAAATGTTAGTGTTTTAAGTCTTAGTCAGTTCTTACTTGTTACAATTGTTATTGTAAATTGCTTTATATATAAATTTAGCATGGTTTTAAAATTACCGATATCCCACCGCGATAACCGATATCTGAAATATCGGTCCTTGACCGATATCCGATATTTTACCGCATTAACTACTTGGCATAACAGAAACCAAAACATCATGTAAATGTATCTATTCATGCACTGGCAGAATGACCATTAACAGAAGTTAAAACCAGTTAGCATATCTAAAACCAGAGTTGTCAAAAGCGAGCGCTTTTGGCGCCTAGGCGTTTTTCTTGGGCGACTCGCATTAAATGCGCTTATGGTTCCTAGGTAATTATAGCGCAGACAATTATCCCATGCGTATTTATTATTTCATGCTTTTTTATTTTTTTTTAATTGGTAATTTCCACCTTTTCAGCAGTATTTATAGGGCTGTAAGTTTAAGTTCGTATATCACATTATCACCAAGATTATTCAGTCCTTAATATCAGGACTGTTCAGTTCTTGTTATCAATATTCAGGTTTGTAATATTCCAGTTTATCTCAGTTTCTTGTCTTACGATTATGTATTTCTTGATTATGTATTTCTTACTAACAAGATATATGAATATTGTTGTAACAAAATATAGAAAATGGCTGATGCTGGACCCTCAGAATACAGGAAGACTGACCCTGGTTGGAAGTATAATTTTGTGGTAAATTCCAACGACAAGAATGCCATCACATGTAAATTCTGCCAAAAAGTGACAAAAGGTGGGATTTTTAGAGCCAAACTTCATCAAATCGGAGGTAATAGAAACGTGAAAGATTGTTCTAAGTGCCCTCAAGAAGTTAAAGATGAGTTAAAGGCTTATATTATAAGCCAAAAAGCAAAGAAAACCAATGAGGGCTTGCGTGACATGGAAGACGAACCAGAAGATGATGGGGTAATGGAGATGCCTAACCTCCAAAACAAGAGGATGAAGACTAATGTAAAGGGGCCATTGGATATGTATACCACACAAGGTAATGAATTTCTGATGTTTATCTCTTTTTTTTCTGTTTTGTTCTGAGGTGTTTGTATTATTGTAATTTACTGTTATTGCTTATAGGTAAAGGCAAAACTGTTCAAAAAAACATAAAAGATGCATTTGATAAAGAGATTAGAGGCAGAACCATACAAACCATTGCTGCATTTTTCTACCAGGCAGGAATAGCTTTCAATGTTGCTAAAATGGACAGCTTCAAGGACATGATCGCTGCTGTTGGAAACTACGGGCCGCATCTAAAGCCTCCTAGTTACCATGAACTACGTGTTCCTCTCCTAATGAATGAGGTACAGAAGGTGGAAGAGTGGGTTGAAGGACATCAATCTGAGTGGTCCAAGTTTGGCTGTTCTATCATGTCGGATGGATGGACGGATAGAAAACAAAGAACATTGATTAATTTTCTGGTGAATGGTGCTAAGGGAACAGTCTTTAGACTAAAACAGCTCAAATTATCAACTGTGTTTTCCAATCATCTAAAAAAACCTAAAGTACAATAAATTAGCCACAGATTCTACTAAATCCAAATATAACTTCTAAACACTACTCCAGCTTCGAATAATAACTACCGAAACACATATATAATCAAATCATAAACAATCTACAATCAATCAGTACCTGCTAATTTGAGATCGACTAGAAGCTATTGCTACAGTCTCTGACGTGTCCATCGCTGTAACTACATAATAATCAAACGAATACATCATTTTTTTTTAGAAAAAAGCGCACTCACAAACACGTTATGTAATTGAACGTATATGAAGATGAATGGAAGCAAACCTTGAGGTGAAACAATGGCGGTTTCGTCGGTAATCATAGCCGTTGAAGCATTTTTCTTACTCTTCTTCCTGTTTTTCGCCATGATTATTATTGTGTGTGAGAGAATGAGTTGCAGAAATTTCTACCTTTCAAACCCTAGGTTTTGATATTCATGTTTGGGGTGGAACAACTGCAACTGGTGATTAATGGGCCGGGCCTAATGAAACGGGCTACTTTAGTGTATTATAGCCTTTTGAAAACCAAAGTTATTGGACCGGGGCTAACGAAATGGATGTGTTAGAAAGCTCTTCAACGCTATCTTGTTCTCGTGTTTAATAAACGAAACAAGGGAAATATAAAGGACTCTTAAACCGGCGATTGAATCAGTTAAACTGGATGTCAAAAGCTTGACTGACATGAATCATATCGGTAAACTTAGGAAACGACAAAGAAATTGTACTGCCGGTAAATTAGGTTATACTGGTTTAAACCGGTATATTGATACTGGGCTAAAGTTAAAATTTGGACTTTTAGTCTATTATGCGCCCAAAAAAGGTACAACTAGTGAATTTTTGGATTATTTTTCTGATTATGGATTAACTTTTGGAATATTCTTTATTGTGGAATGAAGTAGTTTTAGATTATTTTTTGAGTTAAAAGTGTACTTTATGGATTTATTTAGTCAACATGGTTGTATCGTCCGGTATAACTCGGTTCAACCGGTCGAACCATTTCCGAGCCTAACCCGATATGTTTTAAAAACCAGGTTTTAAAACATTGCAAAGCGTAGAAAGAATTTTCCTTCATGTGTAATTTTGATTTCTTTCGTGAGCAATTTTCATCTATAATTTCCTTTATACGTAATTTTGATTTTCTTCATGAGTAATTTTCATGTGTACCCTTTTTATACTTTGCACGTTAACTAAATTTTGTACCTTAACTTACCCCTACATGTGTAATTTACCCTTTTTACACTTTGCATGTTAATTCAGTTTTATACCTTAACTTACCCCTATAGTTATACCCTTCTTAAAAGTATATGATTCAAATTTTAGTTGGTACATTCAAATCTGTATGGTTCAACAGGAATGGTAAATAGTGAGTTAATGTAGGAAGAACTACAATACTATTAATTACTTATATTTATATAACAATGAATAAATATATTTATGTTTATAAGAGTATTCATCACTCATGCCCATTACTCCATTACTGTTATGGAACACAATATAATTATTAAGTGCTTGCATTAAATTGAAACTAAATCATAGTGGAACCAAAAAAAAAAAAGGTTTAAACTAGTAAATAAATTAGTCTAGACTCGTTTATTTTAAATTAGTAATCTTAAACCCTATTGTGAAATGAATAAAAACTTATTTGTTCCAATTCAAAAAAAAAACGCAATCTAAAATACCATTGCTTCAAGTTTGCAAAACTAAAAAACGACCAATATCAGAATTGAAAATCGAACCAAACTAATAACTGAATTCAATAATAAATTTAAGAGTTAAATGTGATTTTAGTCTCTCTGGTTTGGACTATTTTGGTAGTTTAGTCCAAAGGTTTTAGTTTTCGCCTGTGGATTCAAAAAGGTTTCACTGTTTCTATTTTAGTCCACTGGGTTAACTTCATCCATTTTTCTATTAACGAGAAGAGCAATTCGGACATTTTATATGTAACTCCGTTAACTAGAAGGACAATTTGGCCATTTAAAATGACCGAATTGCCATTCTCGTTAACGAAAATAATGTGTAACACCCCGTATTTTCGAAAGTCAAAGTCAAGATTGACTTCTTTGACGATAGTTAGTCTATTTTATGTTTACGTTAGTTGTATTATGTGGAGTGTTAAAGTACAATCGAATTAATCGAAGTTTATTTATCGATACGAACCGCTTTACGACTGTGAATAATAGGAAGTAACGACTGACAAAGTCCTCCAAATTCGAGACAACTTGTTAAAAGCTCGAAGTAGACAGAAAAGTTGCGCCAATAGAAGACGCAAGCCCCTGGAATTTGACGTTGGCGACTACGTACTCCTAAAGGTATCACCTTGGAAGGGTGTGGTCAGATTCGGCAAGAAAGGGAAACTAGCGCCTCGATATGCTGGACCTTTTAAGATCCTGGAAAGGATCGGAAAAGTCGCCTCCAGACTCGAACTACCGGAGGAACTTAGTAATGTCCACCCGACTTTCCATGTGTCAAACCTCCGAAAATGCCTGGCTGAGCATGATCTAATTGTATCTCTAGACGACCTTCAAATAAACGAAACGCTACACTTCGTGGAGAAGCCTGTCAAAATCATGGATCGCCAAACCAAGCAACTCAGACGCTCGCGCATTCCGATCGTGAAAGTCCGATGGGAAGGCAAACGAGGCGCAGAGTTCACTTGGGAACTCGAAAGCGACATGAAGCCGAAGTACCCGCAGTTGTTTAAGTGAAAGTCTAGAGAGAGAAGGTAGCAAAAGGTGATTCACGGTGTTGTGCAGCTTTCAGCCTAATTTCGGGACGAAATTCCCTAAACAAGGGGAGGCTGTAACACCCCGTGTTTTCGAAAGTCAAAGTCAAAGTCAAGATTGACTTCTTTGACGATAGTTGGTCTATTTTATGTTTACGTTAGTTGTATTATGTGGAGTGTTAAAGTACAATCGAATTAATCGAAGTTTATTTATCGATGCGAACCGTTTTACGACTTTGAATAATAGGAAGTAACAATGCGATAAAGTCAATTAATCAATAATCGAGCTAATCTAATCATCATCGAATTCGAAACTCGAATTATGCAACTTTGGTGTTATTATACGTGTGTGTGTGCCTTATGTGTTACTTGTGCGTGTTTACTTTATGTTATGTGTGGTAATCAATCGAAACTCTACTCGAAATCGAAACTCAATCGAACTCAATCGAAATCGAATCATGATAATTGGTGGAGAAGAGATAGCGCGAGATATAGATGATTGTATGTTAGATATAGTGGTTGGGATTAAAAGTAATTTGAATAGGAAACTCTATCGTACTCGCATCGTCCTCAATCGAAATCGAAATATCAAAAATCGTCGCACCGAACACTCGAATCGTGCAGCTGAACGATCAGGCTACCAGCCGATCGAACAGCCAGCCGATCGGACTGTTGTCCGATCGAGCTGCCTGGCCGATCGGCCAACACTTTCCTCTTGTTGCATCCTATAAATACCTCTTGTCACTCTCAAACTTTCTACTTTTGGAAACCTCTGACCGACCAGCTCGTGCTCCTCTCCTTTCCTCAGATTTCTCCCGATTCCGGTAAGATTTCATCCTGAATCTTGTACTTTCTTGATCTACACGCACTCCTACACCTTTCTATCTTTCAAATCTTGATTTCTAACCGTGAAATCATCAAGATTCAAGTGTTCTAGGATGATATCATCATCGTGTTCTTGAAGAACTTCATGTTTTGGCCTCAATCCACCAAGAATAACTTGAATCTAACTGATTTCCACATAAATAAACAAAGGTCATTCGTAGATCTAAACATTTTCACATAAATCCAAACCTTTTCAAGAGGATAAAAGAGTTGAAAGAAATAATTACAAGTTTTCTCAATCTTTTACACTCAATGCCTTCAAACCGATAGAAACGAAGCTTGAGCCAACTTACTAATCATCCTAGTAGCTGTGCGGCTCAGGATTCAGGTTCTATCCACGAGGTTTATCGATTTCGGGTTAAACGTTAAACTCCGTTCCAAACAGTTCACCGGCCGGATTTGGGTGATTCCTGTCCGATCAGGAGGAACAAGTAAGAACGAGGGTTCTATGGTTCAACTTGTTGTCAAAACACCTCGATATAACGACAAACAAACCAGAACATCCAAGTGTTAGACGAACAGGCCGACCAGGTCAGGATGCTGACCGATCGGACTGCTGTCCGAACGGACAGCCAGCCGATCGACCAGGCCAGCCGATCGGCTAGCACATGGTCCCACACTTGAACAATTCATTGAAGTCTAGTATTGAACGAACTGTTGTTCGATCGGACTACTGTCCGATTGGATTACTCTTCGGATCATGAGATACTATGCTTCAACACTTAGTCGATTTTCAACATGTTCAACGCGTTTGGAGTGCCACCCGATTGAACAGCCGTCCGATCAGGTGACATCCTGCTGAGAACCTATTTACTAAAGTACCTAACCGATCGGATAGCCGGCCGATTGAACGACCCGAAAGGTAAAGATACTTCAAGGTCTTCAAAATGCTACAACGGAAACTTCAAAAGTTAAACCATCATACACAAACACATCCTTCTCAAAGGAAGAAACAATCCACTCGAACAACCATCCGATCGGCCGACCGACCGGACATCTGTCTGAACGGATTGCAAACCAAACGGCCAGCCGTCCGATCGGACTACCGTCTGATCGACCAGCTGTCCGACCCTCCAACACTTGTTTTCCGTTTTACGCGTTGCTTATCATTATACTATCAAACTATTCAGGCTAACCCTACTCTCAAGTGCTCCCTTCAATCCATCAATCACTGTGAGTATACTCGAACCCTTTTTGCTTTAGCACTTTTGGGTGTTACATACGTTACTTATTCTAAATCACAATCGAACACACTACTCAATTACTTTAAACGCTAACCGTTACCGCATGTATTACGTGACTAAATGAATGCTTGTTGTTATGTTTACACGTGGAATGCTGTCTACCTGCCTTAACGACGATAGTACTATAGTTTGGACTCAGCACCCGTTCACACGGGGGTTGTTAAGGACAATTACTTGCATGGATTACGGTGGTAATCATGTATTGCGAACTGCCTCGGGCAGTCAACCCGCAATCATTGGTATCGATAGATCCATGTCGATAATTAACATGCTTCGTTTTCCTCTGTGTACGTGCTGGTTATGCGTAAAGTATTTCGAACTCTATATGCTATTATCAAACTTGTATGCTCACCTTTACATTTTATGTATTGACTTTATTTTAACGTATGTGACAGGTGTTTAAGATGCTTATCTGCTAGGAAGGCGAAGCTAGAATAAGAGTCTAGAGCATAGTTGTCTGTAGATCTTGCAGCTTGAGTCTCTAGACATAGATAAACAATATTTATATTTAAATCTGAGTTGTCGGAATAGAATATTTGCCTGGATTTATATCTGTAATAATTTGTTTGCTATTTGAGGTACGGTATGGGACGTATTATATAAATTGAATAGTAATAATAATTGTTATGGAAACTTCTGGATAATCTGTTTCGCTCAGTGCCATGCCCCGATGATTCCGCCATCGGTTGGGGTGTGACATAATGGATGAAGTTAACCCAGTGGACTAAAATGACAATGGTAAAACATTTTTGGACCCACATGCTAAAATTGAAACATTTGAACTAAAATGGCAAAATGACCTAAATCACAGGGACTAAAATGAAGTTAACATCCAGTTGTTTTGTATTTTTCCTCTATTTTAATGAATGACAAAATTGTCAGATTTTTTTTATTTCTTATAATAAAATATTAAAAGACTATTTTGCCCTTCATTAAAAGGGGGAAATGACAGAAAAAACTGGATGCTAACTTGATACTAACTGAAAAATCTGAACAGATTTTGATTTTGGATAAAAATGGCAACAAAATTGAAACCACATGGACCCAGATTCAAAATGTTTGAGTTTTGAACTAATGTGGCAAAAGTGACCAAACATCAGAGACCATTTTGGCAGTTTACTCTAACACTATGTTCTCGAGTCTCATTTAACAGGAGGAGGGGAAGGAAAATTTTCTCTCCTAATCTCTCTAATTTGGGAGGATGAATATATGGTCATATTTTCTTCCCTTTTCCCTCCCCCTCCCCCCTGTTAAATGAAACTCAGAAACATGGTTTTTTCATATTTTCATCTCTTTTCCCTCTTTTTCCCCTGTTAAATGAGACTCGGGAATAGGGATGGGATTGGTACAGTACCCGTACCTATACCCGTACAAGTACCAAAAATACCGGTACCGAATTTGAACAAAACTAGGTACCAAATACCGTACCAAATATATAGGTACGGTACGGGTACGAGTACGGGTACTGGTACGGGTATTTTCGGTACAGTACCCGCTTGGTACCATTTTGTTTTTATTTACTTTTTGAGCACTTGTACGAGTACTAAATAGGTAAAATTGTCATGAGTACCAATATAGTACGAGTACCAAATAGGTAAAATTGGTACGAGTACCAATACGATACGGGTACCATATAGGTAAAATCAATACGAGTACACTATAAATACCATAATATGAAATAAAACATATTACGAAAAAACTTTTAAAGGTATACATAGAATTCGGTACCAGTACCCGTTTTTACCCGTACCCGTACCCGTACCCGTACCAATACCGAAAATACCGAATACCAAAATCAATAAAACTGGGTACCGATACATGTACCAAATACCTAAAATTGGTACGGGTACATGTACGGGTACGGGTACGGTACGGGTACGAGTACGGGTATTTAGGAAAAAAAGCCCATCCCTACTCGGGAACAGAATGTAAATTTGAAAACAAAACATATATCAAACTAAACTTAAATTTATCGTATGATTTATATTCTTTAAGAATCTTTCTATCCTAATAAACAAAAATCCTTTTGGACACGTGTCATTCTCTGGTAATTTCTCACCCTTTAATTTTTATTTATCTCTTTTATAAAATAATAATAATAATAATAATAATAATAATAATAATAATAATAACATTAAACATCAATTTAACTAAATCTATTTATCTCTTTTGTTTTCATAATTTGAAATTGATTTCTTTTTTAACTCTAAAGTTTCAATCTTTGCAAATTTAAATCTAAAGTTTCAATCTTTGGTATTTTAACCCCTTTGATTAATTTGGTTTTTCACTTCTAATTTCAAAAGTTTTCATCTTTTGCAATTTAACACCTTTAATATTTTTTACTTTCAACCCAAAGCTTTTCATCTTTTGCAATTTAATCTCAACATTTTTTTTACTTTCAACTTTATTCTCTTATATACTTTTCATATTTCATAAGTTCTCCGTTTAACGTGTCGTTCTAAATTTCCGAGTTAACACGCCGCAACGTGCGTGTGAGGTTCAATGGTTTTTCATCTATTTTTTCCTGTTTGAAATGTCCGTCGCAGCGCGTCTATTTTTCCCCGTTTGATAGGTCTGTCGCAACGTGCGAGTCAGAGATCGACTTAGTTATTTTTTTCTCGGGTTTACACACAGACTCGTGATCATGTGAGAAACATTTGCCTTTTTATCTAACACGATATATAACTAATGAATCCCCCCGCCGCAAAAGAAACCACTTTGGGGACACATGTCGCTTTATGAGGTGTTCTCAATTAAAATTTATAGAAGAGATTTTGATGATAAATATAAAGATAACTGATAACCATATATTAATTATTAAAATTAAAAGATTTTGATGATAATAATAAGGATGAATGATAACCATATATTAATTAATAAAATTAAAAACTACATATTAACGTTTTTATTATTTATAAAGATAAAGATAGTTTTAATTGTTTATATAAAAGTTTATAATCTTTATCTTTATTTACTATCTAATAACCGATGGGTAATGAAACTAATGACGAACCGGACTCAGTTAAGAATTATTTCCAAATTCTAATCAATCACAAGTAGTTCAAAAGGAGCAAAAAAATATTTGTTGTTAATTCCTTTGCTACTACTATACTAACCTAATCAAATATGAAAGTAAAACTATAACATCATACATGAAAATTAAAAAAATAACTTTTTTTTCTTTTAACGTTTTCTTTTACTTTTTCCGCTTATTAATAACTATTTAATTGAAAACTTAATCGATTTAACCATACGTAATACTTAAGTTTCTAACCTATTAATAAGTTACCCAAAGTTTTTCATATTTTGCAATTTAATCCCAACTTTTTTTGTATTTTCAATTTTGGTCCACCATATTTATCATTTTTCCCAAGTTTTTCGTTTCGTTTTAAATTTTGTGAGTTAATGCACTGCAACGTGCGTGTGGGGTTCAACATCTTTTTCGTATATTTTTCCCGTTTGATTGGCCTGTCGCAACACATCTATTTTTCTCCGTTTAACAAGTTCGACCAACGCGAGCACACCCCGCGTTGCGGCGAGGCGTAAAACGGTGTCAAATAGTACTAATGTCACACAACCGTCATCGGCCACCAACATTGACTCGACCTAGGATCTGCATGTTGCAACAAACCTGTCAAACATGAAAAAATAGAGGTAAAAACGTTGAATCATTTTTCAACCCGTGTAATACACGAGGTTCTAATCTAGTATATTACAAACAAAAATAACAATTCAGCGCTTGCCTCCACTTGTCAACAAAATGTTGCAAACAAAAAATAAGCAACCAAACGGTTTTATGTGGTTAATAGTTTCCAACCGGAACCTTCATTTGTTTCTAATACTCGCTTTCATTTGTTATTGTATTATTCTAAAGTCAAGAATGTCTATTTGGGAACCTAATCTCATCCATCCATCCATCTAGGTCCGAACCAAATGAAATGACCCCATGGGAATATGTGGCTATGTTGAATGGGTTCAATGGCTCGGTCCCACAATGATTAAGGCATTAGGTGAAGGTTTGTAACCTCTTTATTGGATAAATTAATTCTTAGTCATATGTATTTTAATATATAGTTATATTATTTATGTTTCACTTTGTTCAAACATGGATCATTGGTTGGTTAAAATAGTGTTGAATTTTTATGTATTACCATTTACAACCTTCTTTGACGTAACTTTTTTAATCATCTGTTTATTCAGAAAATAGCTGAACAAATTTAAACATGTATACTTACTAAATGTATTGAGAAAATAGATGAACAAATTTAAACATGTATAATTTACCAAATGTTATAATAACAAATAAGGCGCAAAGGGTGAGTCTTGGGCCTCAATGCAGGTGCTTAAAAAGCGAGGGCTTTTTTAGGCGAGCCATTTAGTATAAAAATACAAATATTATGGATTTTAGACATGTTTTAGGCTTTTTTAGGGCTAGTTTAAGTTGTTTCCAGACTTGTTTAGGGTTCTTATAATTGTTTCAAACATGTTTAAACCTGTTCAAACATTTTTTGACTGGAATTTCGTTGGAATTTGACCTGAAAATGCGTCTGAGGGCCTGAAAGTGGGGCTTTTGAAGCGAAGCGAGAAGACTAGGATATGCCTGAAAAGTGGGCCTAGGCGCGCGCCTGATTGAGCCTTGACAACAAAGGTTTATATATACAATAGATTTTGTTAGGCGTTGAAGCTTGGTGAAGGTCGTTATATAAAACTTACGAGCTCATCTATTAAAAGAGTTTAAATAAGTCTGGAGCTCGTTTAAGTTTAATTTAATTTAAATTTTTAGCAAGCTGATTCAAATAGCTTACAAGTTCCTCGACTCGTTTAGATCCGGTATTCTATCATGAGTAGTGTGGAACTGATAAATTACCTCGTTGCCCTTGTGATCATATGCTTCACTGGCAGTTCCACATGGTGGACTTGGAAAAGGGAATGATGAGATTGTGGTGCCCAATTCTTTCTACATTTTCTTGTGGATCATGATTTTTACCCACATGCCAATGCCAATGTAAATCAATGTTGCTTTTTTTTGTTACCATCAGTTTATGTGTTTATGTAATCATTTATCATCTATTTATAAATTTTTAAATAATATAAAATTTATAGGATACAGTTTGTTCACAAAATCTAAAATCATTGGTGACACGATGATACTTTAGTGGTCCATCAGTAATTCAAATTTGTCGTTAAAAAAAGTATACCATATAATGTTTGATTGATGTATTAAAAGGATATCAAATGAAGTAATGAAATATTGTGTGTGAAATATTTTAAAATTGTTTCATAGATATTAAGGGGTCTAATCTCATATCTTTAATGTTAAATATAAACAAACAAACATTGTTGTTAAGTTATTAATATATTGATAAGTCAATGTTAATGTTAGTATCTTTATTCAAAATTTAATATTTTATATCTCAAAAAAGATGATCAATCTTTAATACTCAAACTTAATAATTCGATTCCAAATTCAATTAACATTAATTATTTATATTTCATGTGTCTAATTTAGTGTTCGATGTTTAATATTGTGACTACTTCTAGCTCAAATAGATCTTATTCAAATAAATATGGATTCAATTTGTCTAATTGCAAGTTTGAACTTACATTTAACTCTGTATAACTTCAAAATACCTTATATAGTAGCAAGATTTGATAACACTCAAGTCAGGCAGTCGGGGCTAGGACATCACTAACTCCGAATGATGTTTCGGCATAGAAGTACATTCAATAACTCCGAATGATATTTCGGTATAGAAGTATCCATAGTAGACACAAAAGCAGACGGTTACTACATAGGATTAGAAGATTCAACCGTATCATTTATTTTCAAAGTACATTAAATTCAATTAGGTTGCTTAAAATGAATAAGTGTCCAAATTCTTCTAGAAAAGGGAGTATTCAATATTTCAATTAACCATCTAAAGCTACAAAGAGGTTTATAAGGACCATTATATTAGGTGGACCACGAATACGAACCTTTGGTTGTTTATAGTTAATTACGTATTGATTTTCTTATAGATGATGTTATCATTCCTATTTGTAACTCAAACTCATTAACGCCGTGGGAGACACGTGTTGTCATATGGTAAGCCTATAAAATTCACTCGTACATCCATTTGTAACCAAATAACATGGTTGTTTACTAAATAACATAGTATAGAACTGATGTTGGTGACCCGTGTACTAGAACTGATGCCCTACCTGAATTAAGACAAGCCCACATCCATTTCCTCCACCGGGATGGGAACCCCGTAGCTTTCAAAATTCCCATAAAAAAACCCAATTAACCGAGTCGTATGCTTTGACGAAGTCGATTTTGAAAATTAACAACTCCTTTTTCCAGGCCTTTGCCCAAGAAACGACTTCACTAACAATTAGTGGACCTTATAAGCTCAATCTATCCCAAAGAAAAGCCGATTGAGTTGGAGAAATTAATGAGTTCATGCACGACTTTAAGCGGTTCGCCAAGGTCTTCGCAATTACCTTATAAATTACCCTAATAAAAAAGATTGGTCTAAAGTCCCTTGTTTCTGCCGGGTCTTTTATTTTGGTGCAGGCGCAATGAAGGCCGAATTACACTGTCCCTTAATAAATTGATTCACATATAACTGATTCAACATGCTGATGAAGAACGATTCAAAATCTGGCCAACATCTTTTCACAAATTTAAACGTGAATCTGTCGGGCCCATGCGCTTTATAACCCCACATTCCCAAACTACCCTTTTGATTTCCTCAACCAAAAAAAGGCGAATTAGATCACAAACATGTTGCTTAGTTAAGGAGTTAAACCCGACCGGTTCCATTTTTCGCCGAGATTGGCATATTCTCTTCGAAACCCTTGAGAAAGTGACCTTCACCTTCTTCTTCAGGAGAGTCGGCTTTGAAACTACCTCCCCATTGAAAGAAAGCTGATTGATTATGTTCTGAGCTCTCCTAAATTTGATGTAGTTAAGGAAAAACAAGAATTTCCGTCCTCGAGCTTAGCCTAATTGAATTTTGCCCTTTGTTTCAAATCTTTTAGACACCGCCTTTCGATTTCTTTGATTTGTAATTTCCACTTGAACATTTGTTCCAGCTCGTCCTTTGATAAAGTTCTGATCTCAGTTGCCCATTCCAGAGTATCAGCAACCTCACAACATTTTGATAACTCCTTTTTTTCATTAGCAATAGTGTTAACTTTCCACCTTTTGATCGCCTTCTTAATGCATTTAAGGAGACTAGCCGGCTCCACATCACCTCCCAGAGTCACCCCAAAGTCCGAAAAAAGACTTTTTTTATAACTTCCAGGCATTCCTTATTTTCCAGCCATGTGTTGGAAAGCCGAAGGGGGAAGCCCAAAGTCCTATTGTATGCAGAACAACAAAAGATGTGAATGGTCAAAGAAACACCTTTCCAAAGCCTCCAATTTCGTGTTCGGCCAATCCGCGATAGCTTCATGGCACACGAAAACCCTGTCGATCTTACTCAGACTTGAGCCATTACTTGCCATATTGGTGAAAGCCAAACCATCTATACAGTGGCGGACTTATAGTACAAATAGGGGTAGCACGGGCTACCCCTCAACCCCGTCTCCGTAGTGTAAAAATACCCCTTAACTCCATTTCTGTAGTGTAAAAATGCCTCTCAACTCCGTTTCTGTTATATAAAGGATACCTCTGATCCTAAAAAAAATTAGGATACCCCTAACTTTTTAGGCTAGTTCCGCCACTGCATCTATATGTTAGGTCTATCATTTATTTTAGAGTGCTTATAAGTCGTCGTACTTAATGAGGGTAAACAAAAGTAAAAGTGGTATGATAAATAGGGAATTGTAAAAAAAAACACCTTATATTGGGTTTATAACTATTTTATGGTGTTTAAGAGCTTGAATGACCTTTTTTTAGAAATGCCATTATGAGTCACATATTTGATATCAAGGTACTGATTAGTGTTGTTATTGGACTACATGGCCAATGTTGGTCCATGATGAGAAAACTAACGCAACTCATTGAGTATAACATGTTTAGAATGTGGATGGAACCAATTGAATGTAAGTCTCTAGAAGTTGAGTATCAAATGGGTCAAGGAGTGCAACGAATCGAAATATGAAACAAGGACCTGATGACTATACAAGCAACAGTGAGTATACATGACTATTGAGTAGAAAAGTATATGCAACACCTTTATACATATGATCAATTTAACGAGATTGTGAGAATTGTGTGAACTGTGTAAACTGATGTATATGAGTTGCTAGCTAACTTGCATAGAATGTGTGTTGTGTTATAATAAGCTGAAGTCCTTAATCTGACATGTTGTTAAAGTCTCATTTGAGATTAACAAATCAAAGTGTTGTATGTGATCGAAAGTTGGCAATGAATCACAATGTCATATGTGATCATGTTGATTTTTAGGGGCGGATCAAACCTATTTTGTGGGTTCCCAAAAAGTAGGCAGGAACTCATTCAATTTGGAAAAATGGGAAAATTTAGCGAAAACCTTGTATGGTTTGAAAAAATAATTAGAATCCACTAAAAGGAACGCACTCAAAAATATTACTGGACCTGCCACTGTTGATGTTGTAAGATTACAAGTTCTAAGTGGTCAAACAGATTCAAGAAGTTGTGTGACGGTGTAACCCATAGTTGGATTAATGTTGATCCATCATGTGTGTTTGAAGTTCTTGCCTTGTGTGTTAACTTGACATTGTTTAAACATAAATTCATGTTGTATTTGATGTTACTTGTATTGCTATAATTGAATTGAGATGGAATAATGCTTGAATGTTATAATTGCCAAAAATGACATTTAGGTGGCGTATCAAAAATTTTGTTTATGTTGTTGTTTGGGTTGGGTTTGCTTAGTTGCTTTTTATAAACACATGGCGTATAGTTAATTTATAAGTTCCTAACATTTTCTAACACCACAAACATAAACATAAGTTATGCCTCCTGTTATTAAAAGTGTTCTTTCTATATGCTATCTCTTATTGTTTTTTAATGGTGTCATAATCACATACTAAAATAATAATCAGACAAAAACTGAAAAATATGCTTCTCATTCATTAACAATCATTTCACGATGCATGTACTTGAGATCGGCTACGAATTGTATTTCTTTTGGGTTTGTTTTACTAAAAGTATTTATATATATTTAGTACCTTTATAAAATTATAATACCAATCCAAAAAAGGTTAATTTTAATAAATGTGCTATTAAAAGCGCAACAGGTAACAAATTAAATTAATTATATTTAGTACCTTTATAAAATTATAATACCAATCCAAAAAAGGTTAATTTTAATAAATGTGCTATTAAAAGCGCAACAGGTAACAAATTAAATTAATTATTTCACATGTCCGTAAAGAAAAAAAATAAACACGGATCTCACCACGTCTACCTGCTTGAAAGTCAATAGGGTATAAAAAACAAGTTTTGGATATTTTATTTTATTTATATTTTAATTGCATATTCAAATTAGTAGTTGAAAATCGATTGTGAATACATGGTTGCCTCAAATTTCAAAATTAAACGTGTCCTTTAACATATGCCAATAATTTCACATTTCAAAATTCAAATTTCAATTTATTATTGTGGTATACTTTTTCTAAATTGTAGTATACTTTTTCTAATACAAGTCCAAACGCATATAAATTATGTATTTGACGGACTGACGGACATTAATTTCCACATATAAATTAAGCCTACATACATGTTAAAACTATAAATCATTTATAATGAACATGATCATTTAGTGTTAGTTATGGTTGTTTCATAAATCTCTGATTGTTTGTTTTCATATTTATATTAAAACAAGTAAGACGTTTCATAAATCACTTGAATGCCGCAAAAAATAATGGAAAAAGTGGAAGTCGAATCCGAGTCACAAGGAACACCAAGTCTTTTCCTCAACCGCTCCACCTCTACTTCATTGGACTTTTTTATATTTATATAACTAGGTTATATACCCATGTTTACATGGGTTTAAGGATATATAAGTTATATAACTTAATAATTATGTATAAATCTTTTTAGCAATTTGCTCATATATACGACTGAGATAGATGTCATATTCAGTTTTTTCAATCAAATATCACAAATATCTGATAGTCATACCATATTTAACTATAACTAAAACCATTTCAAATAATAATTTCCAAACACATTTCCTTAATTATGGGATTTTATTTGTCTTTCCAAATTGTTATGCATATTTCTAAATTTTTAGCTCACGAAACACTTCTTATAAATATGTCTAATCATTTTTAGTAAGTCATCCATTATAAAACAATTATACTCCCATCTTACTTTTCAATATATTGTGGAGTTGCTAAGACACTATGGATCCATGTTCGCTTTATGTACTACTTTTTTTTACGTAGGTTTGATGTGTTATGATTTGATTTTGATTGTATTTATGTTATATATAACTTTTATGTATTATTTTAACTTTTTTATAAGTATATTTTGATATTCTCAAATATAAAAACCATAATATCAGAATACAAACATCTAGATGAAGTCACTACTCTTCAAGTTGTATGCATGAAAATAATTTAGTTATGTAAATATATGCATACATTATTAAATTATATAATTTTTATCCTCAAACCCATGTAACACATATGTCTAATTGTCTATAACCTAATCTTCAAACGCATGTAACTCATAACAAAATTTGAGTAAAACTTATGTCGGATGTAGATTGAAATAAACATATTGCAACACTATGTTCATAATTTCATGAAAGACAATATTCTAAAATTATAAGAAAAAAACAAAATAGGTTAAAACTTAATTATAATAACAAACTAACAAAAAAGAAAAATAAAAAATGAAAGCCATCATACTTATACAATTGCTCCTTCGAGAGCTTTTAATTTAGTAATTACGAAATACCCAAAAAAAAAAGTTAAAACATCCAATAAAATAATAAAATAAAATAAATAAATAATTATTAAAGTTTTAATAACAAGAAGTTACGATAAATAATAAAAATTTCATTTAATGATATCACCAATCCGATAAGAAATTTTGAAAAAAAAAAAACACTCACGGCTATTTTTTATAGATTAAAGTGAAAATATAATAAACTAAATTTAAATTTAATAATAAAACCAAAACAAAATTCTAAATCACGAAAAGATAAGATAAACAGAATTTAAATTAAGATTGTCTAGATAAACGTGATATCAAACTTTTTAAATATATATAAAAACCAAAAGAAATGAAAATAGATAAACGTTATATTAAATTTTTAAACATATATAAAAACCAAAAAAATAAAAACAATAAATTTAATAAAAAAATTGAATTGTAGGAGGTGTTGCTATGTGGCATTAATTGTAGTCTTTTATTATATTTTAGATTAGATCTTAAAGAGGAATGTCGGTGGACATTCCTCTTTAACCCCTCAAAGTTTTTTTCAAAGTTCATTTTTACCCCTTAGATATTGCTTTTTGACATTCAAGTTTTTCAACTTTCATTTTCATCCCATTTTTAGGTCCTTTAGTTTAGGTAATGTAATTTTCAACCCCTTAACTTTTTATAAACTTTATAAAACGTCACTTTGACCCCATCGAGAGTATATATATTCTGTTTTTTTCTTAATACACTCGGTCGTTAACTTAAAAAAAATTGTTGTGTGCTTATTTTTATGTACGTGTTGGTATAAAAAAATGTGTTGGGCTACGTTTCGATGAAAAAAATTGTTTGAAAACAAGTCGGATAAAATATAATACATTTTTGTGCTTACTTTTTTATGTATGTTTCGATGTCAGTTTTGCTCAGAAACTATTCAGGTCTAATATAATACGTCTTGATTTGACAAAATAAATTCAAGTTGGTCTACATTTCGAAGAAAAATTTGTTTTCAATTATAATATGTTTTCGAGCATACTTTCGATGTACATGTCGTTTGTTTAAAAATAATCGGGTCAAATACGATTCGTCGATTAAATTCGATTTTTTCTACGTTTTAACGTAAAGGGTCGCTAATAATCTATATATAATCACGCCACATAGTCGGTACAATATTCGAGTTTGTCTACATTTCGACTCAAATTTCGTATACGTTTTCCTATAAGTTCGAGTTTGTCTACGTTTTAACGTTAACTTGGTGTACACTTTTGTGGTTTATTTTGTACATTTCCTACATATGATTCAAGTCGCATATTCGTTTTGACTTGACAGTATTCGAGTTAGTCGGGTCGCGTATAATAACGCTTGGACTAATTCATTTGACATTTACGAAGTACCCGCGCCGCAACGCGCGCGGGTCTTATTACTAGTTAAGCATTAAAAAAATAAGAGATGTAATTATGTACAAGTAAAGTTTAAAAGCATGGCCAATGAACCGGTGGTAGAGTGGTAAGGGAGAGTTCAAAGTAACCCTGGTTCGATTCTCGCTCTCACCATTTAGTTTCGGCAGCACATGGTGATGACAAGAGACTTGGCGATCCGATCGTTGGTTTGATCCTTGAACTGAGCGAATTTTACCTCACTGCACTGTCGTGCCTTTGGGGGCTGGTGTTCACGGTTTCAACCCTAGGTGAGGGTTTTTCCCAGTTCGGAGACGAGTATATCCCAATATGGTGAATTTCGCCAATAACCCATTTAAAAAATTCGTTAGCTTTAAAAAACAATTAAAAGCCTACACACAACTTAAGAAAATATATACTTTTTATCTTATCGTATATATCTAATAAATAAATAATAAAGTGTATTAAATACATCATTTATGTTTTAACCATAAAATAAAGTGTATTACATGTTTTTCACTTTGATCACCTCTAAACTTACATTTCACCCCCACTACATTTACACTATTCTCAACTCAACCACCAAGTTTCGTCTCAACCACTACATGGTTTTTCCTATGGATGAGTACGGTATCCGTTCGGTACTGAACCCGTAACGGTACCGAAAAACGAGAAAAGTGAGTATCGGTATCGGTACCGAATACACCGGTTCATTACCGGTACGGTACCGATATTTACCAGTATTTTACCCGTAAATACCGACACCGGTATCGAAAAACATGAAAAATGGGTACCGATACCGATATCGAATATACCCGGTACGATTCGGTACCGATTCGATACCAGTACCCAATATCGAATAAAGTGTATTACATGTTTTACACTTTGATCACCTCTAAACTTACATTTCACCCCCCATTACTTTTACAAAATTCCCAACTCAACCACCAAGTTTCATCTCAACCACCGTACGACACCCCGCGCCACCACTTGAAAAATTCAAAACTTGCCGTTGTTCAATTAACAAACAAACAAACAAATGATTATTTGTTGTTTTCTTTTTTTTTTTTTTATGAATCAAGCAACAGCCACGACAGGCTTTTCTTAAAGCTTTCTTTTTCAACTCCTTATTATTTTATTTTCCCATTCATTCAATTTCAATTTTAATTTTGGGGCCAACATTCATCCATCAATTCAATCGTCTTCTTCTTCTTCTTCTTTGTCTTCTCGTAATTCACACTTTTCAACAGCAGCGTAAAACCCACTTAATTCCCTCTCCAATTTCGCATTTTGGGTTATCAATTTCGTGTCTTTATCTCGTCAAATTCGATAAATCAAAGGGGAATTTCCAGCTTTTGTTCAGATTAGGATCGAATTTTGCATTCTGTTTGCGGAAATTGGTGTTTTTGGTTGGTGAATTTTGACAATTTGATCTGGATTGAATTAGGGTTAGGGTTAGGGTTTAGAGAGGTTTTTTTTTGTATGAAGAATGTTGATGTGAATATATGATTGACATTGTACGGGTTTTGAAGAATATGATGGATTCAGTTTGTCAGTTAAATTAGGGTTTTTTGGATTGGATTAAATAGCAAAATGATTTCGGCTTCGCCGAATTCGATAGCTCGGAGTTCGTTAGAGGAAATGCTCGATTCGCTTCGTCGGAGAGACGAGGCGGAGCACTCGAGGGACTTGCCGCCGGCGTTGCCGTCTCGGCCGACATCGAAAGCGCGTCTACCGAAGCGGTTGATACAGGCAAAGCTTGCTATGGAACATGCTGTGTCTTATGACTCAAATAAGAATAAGAACAAGAAACCCGAGGTTAAACTCGTTACGGGTGGCAGCGGTCGTAGTTTCGGCGAAAAGAAAGAAGCTGCAGCTGTTGGCGATCAAAGATTGTCGGAGAATGGTGGCGCGACTCTTGCCACTTCGCCGGAGACTGAATGGAATCACATTATCAATCATTTCGCTAAAAACGTAAAAAGATTGAATCTTTATCGCGTGAATTCGCAATTTGTTCGTTTCTGATTTGTGGGTTTGTTTGTTTGTTTGTTTCAGAAACTTGGAGTATGGTGTAAGCCGCCCCAAAAGGATCTATGGGAATTCGTAAAGATCGAAGAAACCATGGGTGAAGAAGTATCTGTTGTGCTTTCCGACGGAAGTGTGAGTCTAATCGTCTATTCGTCTATTAGCATTTAGAAACGTCGAATCTGGTTCGATGCTAATTTACTTCCGTTGCTGTTTCTAGGCGATCACGATATCTACAGGAGAGATCTTACCTGCAAATGAAAAAAATCTTGATGACGTAGATGATCTTGTCGAACTTTGTTATTTAAACGAGCCGTCAGTTCTTCATAATCTTAAGTATAGATACAGCCGTGATGTTATTTACGTATGTATTTCATCGACATCTTAATGAACTTATTAAGTTATCTTGTTGTGGTTAGTTATCTTGCTTAAATTTCGGTTCGTTTCTGCAGAGTAAGGCAGGGAACGTTTTATTAGCGGTAAATCCGTTCAAAGAAGTCAAAATATATGGAAATGATTTCGTCACAGCTTATAAAGACAAGAAGTCGAACAAGCCTCATGTATACGCTACGGCTGATGCGGCATACCGTGATATGATGAAAGGTGTGTTGCAGACCGAATTAAGGTATTATAAGTTCGTTGTTCGATCAAAATGCTAATACTTGTTTCTTAATAATCATTGCAGATGGTGGAAATCAATCTATCATTATCAGGTTAGTCACTATTAAACCGCACATCCAAACAGTCAAACACTTCCCTTTACGGGTCACTTTTATTTACTAACATATATATATGTATAGTGGTGTAAGTGGATCTGGGAAGACCGAAACATCGAAATTTGCAATGCAATATCTGACATCAGTTGGAAGCCAGAATAATAATAAGATAAAAAACAAATTGATACAAGCCAACTGTATACTGGAAGCCTTTGGGAATGCAAAAACATCGAAAAATTTGAATTCCAGCCGATTTGTGAGTTTTATTCCTAGTTGTTTATTGCTACGATATTATTATTAGGGCTGCGAACGAACGAATTTTCACGAACTGTTCATGAACACTTACCGAACAAGATTTTATGTTCGTGTTCGTTTGTTGATGAAATGAACGTGTTTGTGTTCATTTGTGTTCGTTTGTTAATTTTAGGCAACGAATGAAAATGAATGTTGATGAACACAAATTAATGTTCTTGAACACAAATGGAAACAAACGGACACAAACAAGCGTTCATGAGCAGAGTATATAATACAACGACACTTGTTAAATATTTTATTTGTTGGAATTTTGAAGTATTTAAATAAAATATAAAAACTAAAAACACTAATGAACCATCGAACATAAACGAATACGTTACGTTCACGAACATAAATGAACGAATGCGACTGCTGTTCATGTCCGTTCATTTAACTAAACGAATGGAATTTCTTGTCCGTGTTCTTTGTTTAATGAGTAAACTGCCATTTTGGTCCCTGAGGTTTGGTTACTTTTGCCATTTTAGTCCAAAACTCAAACCTTTTGCATCTGGGTCCTTGTGGTTTCAGTTTTATTGCCATTTTGGTCCAAAAATGAAATTAGGTCATACTTGTCTTATAAAATCCTGCAATTTTGTCATTTTCCTCAGAGGTCATATTTGTCTTATAAAATATGGTATTTATTTATAAAAAAGAAATGATCATTTTGCCCCTGCGGAAAATGACAAAATAACAGGATTTTATAAGACAAATATGACCTGATTTCATTTTTGGACCAAAATGGCAATAAAATTGAAACCACAGGGACCCAGATGCAAAAAGTTTAAGTTTTGGACTAAAGTGGCAAAATTGACCAAACCACAGGGACCAAAATAGCAGTTTACTCTTGTTTAATAAACGAACGAACACAAACGAACTTCCCACCGAATGGTTCACGAACTGTTTGCTGAACGTTTGGTTTGTCTACACCCCTAATTATTATTATTATTATTATTATTGTTGTCGTTTTTGTTATTCTTGTTGCTGTTGATTTGTTATTGTTATTGAAAATAACTTATTTTATTGAAGCTGAAAACAATAAATACAAGTAAAATAGAACTTATAAACTTATCTATTTGGTATGCAGGGGAAATTAATTGATATTAATTATAACGCAGAGGGGATAATAAGCGGCGCTTCTATTCAAGCACGTAAGCGTATAACAAACAGTTTGATTACGTTCATTTATAAAACCGTAAATAGTTTATTTGACATGCTGACTTGGCTACTGTTTTGATATTTTCATGTGAAACACCAACAGTGCTTCTAGAAAAGGTATTTATTTTTTAATATTATGTTTTGATGTTTTAATCTGGTTTTCGAGTTCAATTCTTGAAGTAATTTTGTTATGTAGTCAAGGGTATCTCGATTACGCCGTGGGGAACGATCGTACCATATATTCTATCAGATCTGTGCGGGGGCACCACCTATTCTTAAAGGTTAGTATTATTACTTTGTGTAATTCTGTTATTATAATTATAAAATATTAAAATGTAAAAGCATTATAATATATATTTTTTTATACATTTACAGATATGCTGAGTTTAAAAATGGCGAGCGAGTACAAGATTCTAAATCAGAGTGGGTGCTTGAAAATTAATGGCGTTGATGATGCCGACAACTTTATAATGCTAGTGGTAACTATAAAAGCTTAATTCTTAAATTTTAAGCAAGATATATGATAATTTAAATATTTAATAAGTATAAGTATCTATGTTCGAGCAGGATGCCTTTGATACGTTTGGGATTCCTCATGAGGTTCAAGAAAGCGTATTCGAATTGGTTGCCGCAATTTTATGGCTCGGGAATATTTCGTTTGTAGTAATTGATAAAGAAGAACACGTTGTGCCTAAGGCTGATGAAGGTAACCAAAATTTCTTTAATCGGTTATTAGTGTTTGGAGAAACTGATCTTGTTGTTAATAATAGGTTTATTTAGCGCTAAAATATTTAGTTTTTTTTAGGGCTGCAAAGGAACCGAACGTTCAGCGAACAGTTTGTGAACCGTTCGGCGGGAAGTTCGTTTGTGTTTGTTCGTTTAATAAATGAGTGAACACGAACAAGAAATTCCGTTTGTTTAGTTAAATGAACGAACATGAACAGAGGCCGCGTTTGTTCATTTATGTTCGTGAACGTTCGGTAACGTGTTCGTTTGTTTTCGATAGTTCATTAGTGTTTCTCATTTTTATATTTTATTTTAAATACTTGAAGAAGTTCCAAGAAATAAAATATTTAATAAGTATCAGTGTATTATATATTCTGTTCATGAAAACTTCTTTGTGTTCGTTTGTTTTCAATTGTGTTCATGAACATTAGTTTGTATTTGTGAACGTTCATTACCTAAAACTAACAAACGAACACGTTCATTTCCTTAACAAACGAACACGAACTAAAAATTCTCATTCAGTAAGTGTTCATGAACACTTAGTGAACACATATATCTCCTTAACATCGTTCGGTTCGTTTGCAGCCCTACATTTTTTCATTATCATTTTTTGTAAATTTATTTCCCTTTTTTTGCATATTTGAAGCTAGTCGAAATGCTGCTCGGTTAATGGGCTGCAAGACGGATGACCTCATTGATCTCCTCTCCACCAACCGAATCCACAACACGACAACGCCATTGACATTACAACGGGTACATCAAGATCACGTTTACGACAAATAATTAATAGTTAAATCTAAAAACTCGTAACATGACTATTAATTTTTCTTTTTATTGTTTAGGCAACTGTTAAAAGAGACGCATTGGCAAAATTTATTTACGATAGCTTGTTTAATTGGCTCGTGGAAGAAATTAATACATCACTCAAAGGAGACGAACAGCATGCTCGACACACCATAAGCATTATAGATATTTATGGATTTGAGTCGTTTCAGGTGCACATAAACAAAGAATTACATAGGCATCTTTGGTACAACCGTATCCTGTCATATTAACGTTTCTCCATTTTCAGAAAAATAGCTTTCCGCAGTTGTTGATAAACTATGCTGATGAGAGATTGCAACGACACTTCATTCACCATCTTTGTAAGCTTGAACAAGAGGTATATATATGTAATGATACTAGCTGTTAGGGCTGCAAACGAACCGAACGTGTTCGTTTGTTAAGGAAATATACGTGTTCACGAACTGTTCATGAACACTTACCGAACGGGATTTTATGTTCGTGTTCGTTTGTTAAGGAAATGAATGTGTCCGTGTTCATTTGTTAATTTTAAGCAACAAGGTTCGTTTGTTAAGGAAATATATGTGTTCACGAACTGTTCATGAACACTTACCGAACGAGATTTTATGTTCGTGTTCGTTTGTTAAGGAAATGAATGTGTCCGTGTTCATTTGTTAATTTTAAGCAACATGGTTCGTTTGTTAAGGAAATACATGTGTTCACGAACTGTTCATGAACACTTACCGAACGAGATTTTATGTTCGTGTTCGTTCGTTAAGGAAATGAACGTGTCCGTGTTCATTTGTTAGTTTTAAGCAACAAACGCAAATGAACACAAACTTATGTCCATGAACACAAATGGAATTAAACGAACACAAACAAGCGTTCATGAACATAATATATAATACACAGATACTTGCTAAATATTTAACCCTTTACCCGATACTTACTAAATATTTTGTTTGTTGGAATTTTGAAGCATTTAAATAAAATTTAAAAGCTAATACACTAATGAACTATCGAACATAAACGAACACGTTAACGAAAGTGGCTTCTGTTCATGTTCTTTCATTTAACTATACTAACGGAATTTCTTGTTCGTGTTCATTTGTTTAATAAACAAACGAACTTCCCGCCAAACAGTTCGCTGAACGTTTTGTTCATTTGCAGCCCTACTATTTGTATCCTATTCTATGTTGGTTTTTTTCTCTGTTTATTATTTAACAATATTTTTTTTATTAAATCGACAGTTGTACATATTAATTTACCATTTTTATACAAATTTTACAGAAAAATAAATATTAATTAAGGTAATATCGAGTTCATGTTAGTCTTGAAAGATATTAAATTTCGTTATTCTAATCGTCAGCAATATGAATTGGACGGAATTCACTGGAAAAACGTAGAGTCTGAAGACAACGAAGAGTGTTTGGATCTTTTTGAGCAGGTAATATTTTGTCTATATATCGTCATTACATTTAAAACATGTTTCTTTGTTAATTTACATAATTTGATATTTGCAGAATCCCACGGGGCTAATATCGATACTCGATGAGGGTTCAAATTCCTCGAAAGCGACAGATGAGACATTTACCGACAAAATTAAAAAACACCTGAGTTCTAATTCACGCTTTAGCTGTGAAAAGGGGACGTTTAGGATTCGCCATTTTGCGGGAGAGGTTCACCATTGTTACTATAGTCATGAACACGTTTGATAATTACTTCAGTGTGTTTGATGTTTTTGTGACTAAGTGATGCAACGTGTGCAGGTTCCGTATGATGCTTCAGGGTTGTTGGAACAAAACAGCGATAAACTGCAATTCGATATTATCCAACTTTTGTCGTCTTGTAAAAAACCTTTGAACCATTTGGCATCGGGTCTCGTGAAGCAGGACCAAACAACCAGTCAAAGTGCTTTCGTAAAGTTCAAGGTAATGTTTCTCCGAATCATATTAGTTCCATATGTAGTAGGGCCGGGGTGTGCACGTTTCGGTTCTATGGTAAAACCGAAACCGTAACCGAAATGTTCGGTTTTCGGTTATTGAAAACCGTTCGTTTCGGTTTCGTTTTTTTCTGTTTTAGCAACGGTTTGGTTTTTGAAACAAAATTACGTAAGATTCAAAAATAAAAAATGTTATTAAAGATTTAAGAATCTTTCTTAAGTTTTTATGGTTAACCTTTTTAATTAATATCATTCACATGAACCTAACTTCTAATCTATTTTTATGTTTCTCTCGAAAGTTTTTTTTTAAAATATTTTCTTTAAATATTTTGAAAATCATTTAATTTTATGTTAAAAATTTTATTATTTCTTACAGGCATTGATAAATCATTTAAAGATTAATAAACGTGTTAATGTATTTATTATAAATACGTAACATTTAAGAATAAAACTAATAATTCCTAAATTAATATATAACAAACTTTAAAAAAATGATTTTTTTAGATTATTCGGTTCGGTTATTTTCAGTTTTCATAAAATGCAAAACCTTTTGTTTTTTTTTTTGTACTGTTCCGTCTGTTCGGTTAAATCAGTTTTTCAGTTTCGGTTCGGTTATTTCGGTTTTTTTGCTCACTCCTATATGTAGATTATGACAAGTATTTTTTGATGCGTGTAGGATCATCTATATAAAATAATTGAGCAATTGGAGAATTCAAAGCAACATTTCATTCGATGCATCAAACCGAATATCAAACAACTTGCTGGAAATTTCGAAAACGGTATCGTTTGGGAGCAGCTAAAACACAGCCAAGTTATGGATATTTTGCAAATATCAAAATCAAGATACCCAATAAGCTTCACACATCAAGAATTTGCTACCCGGTAAAGAACATAACTCAATAATTTATTATCATTTCTTATTATGCTTTTTTTTTTTAATTTTTGATAATTATCAGGTTCGGCTGCCTTTTGTCACACAATCTTATTTCTACGGATCCATTGCGTACATCGGTTGCTATTCTTCAGCATTATCGTGTCCCTACGCAAACGTATCGAGTTGGATCTACAAAACTATTTTTCCAAGGACAAGTGAGATTTTAATAATAATAGTAGCGGTATTAAAACTAAGAGTATAATGCCATTTTCGTCCCTGAGGTTTGACGAGTTTTGCGACTTTCGTCCAAAGGTTTGTTTTTCCGCATCCGGATCCAAAAGGTTTGAAATCTTGCCATTTTCATCCGACTCGTTGACTTCATCCATTTTTTTCTGTTAAGCTAGGGGTATTTTCGTCTTTTTTGTTAACTTAAAGGGCAATTCGGTATTTTAAATACTTGTACATCACGCTAAATGCTTGTACATAAAGTGAAAAAGGCCGAATTGCCCTTTAAGTTAACAAAAAAGACGGAAATACCCCTGGCTTAACGGAGAAAAATGGATGGAGTTCACGAGCCGGATGAAAACGGCAAGATTTCAAACCTTTTGGATCCAGATGCGGAAAAACAAACCTTTGGACGAATGTCGCAAAACTGGTCAAACCTCAGGGACGAAAATGGCATTTTACTCTGAAAATAACAAACATTTCAGTAATGCTGTATTTTGTTTTATCGGTGGACGTAGGTTGATGTGTTGGAGAATTTGAGACAAGAAGTTCTAGAAGGTACACGTGTAGTGGAAAACGGTTTCCTTGACAGCCAAGTTGTTCCCGAATCCGATGAATGGACGTTTGGAATTGTGACATTGCAGTCATGTAAGAATACAGTTATTATTTTAGTTTCTTTTTAGATATTCACTTGCTCCGTTCAATCGGAAAAGTACCGTCCGTTTCGGAAGAGGATTGAGATTGTTTTCTTGCAGTTGTTCGTGGTGAAAACGCGAGAAGGGAGTTTAACGTTTTAAAGAAACAGAATAAGGGGAATGCGTTAAGCTCACTTGATGAGCATATGACAACAATTGTAAATTTACAATCAGGTACATATAATTTAGAGTAAAATGCCATTTCGTCCCTGAGGTTTGGCCAGTTTTGCGACTTTCGTCCAAAAGTTTGTTTTTCCGCATCTGGATCTAAAAGGTTTAAAATCTTGCCATTTTCATCCAGCTCGTTAACTCCATTCATTTTTCTCCGTTAAGTCAGGGGTATTTCCGTGTTTTTGTTAACTTAAAGGGCAATTCAGTCTTTTTCAGGCGTATTCGGTCTTTTTACATAAAGTGAAAAATACCGAATTGCCCTTTTAAGTTAACATAAATACGGAAATACCCCTGACTTAACGGAGAAAAATGAATGGAGTTAACGAGCCGGATGAAAATGGCAAGATTTTAAACTTTTTGGATCCAGATGCGAAAAAACAAACCCGTTGGACGAAAGTCGCAAAACTGGCCAAACCTCAGGGACGAAAATGGCATTTTAATAATATCAATATACTTTTGGAGGTGGTTAGTTTTGATAAGTATAACTTTTTCAATCAGTTTTTGTAATTGCAGCGTAAAAACAGTACAAAATAATAACCCAACACTTGAAACTTTATTTTTTTTTTTGCGTTTAAAACAATTACAGACTTACAGTTGAGTCTTTTAACCATTCATCCTTACTTTTAACAGTGGTTCGTGGGTGGTTGGCTCGAAAGTATTTTAATCACATGCAGAGATGGAAACAAGCAGCCATTGATAGCTCGGAAAGCAGGCGAAGGTCCGACAGTACAAATTCAGAATTGAAGGTACTCACTCTTAAACCTTATCTTAACAAAAACATGCGCATGTAGTTTTTGGTATCCAATTAAATATAGATATATTTTTTTGTTAGGGCTCTTCACAAGAAAATATTGAAGACTTGCAGAAACGAGTAGCGAAGGCAGAATCATTGTTGAGAGAAAGAGATCTTGAAAATACGGCTTTACGGGAACAAGTACGACAATTTGAAGCGCGGCTGTCTGAATATGAAAACAAAACGAAGGCTGTTGAGGAGATGTGGCAAAGCCAGATGGCAACTTTACAAGTGAGTTTTACTTACTCTTTATAGTCCATGTGTTTTTTTAAAGGGTAAAACCGTCAATTTGAAATTTGTAACAGAATTGAGTAAACTTCCGTTTTGCTCCCTGTGGTTTGGTTACTTTAACGGTTTTGCCCCAAACCTTTAAAAATAGCCATTTTACTCCCTGATGTTTTGGTTTTGTTGCCAGTTTGCTCCCTGCGGGGAGCAAAATGGAAAAACAAACAATTTGGATGGAGTTAGAGGCAGGGAGCAAACTGGCAAAAAAACCGAAACATCAGGGAGTAAAATGGCTATTTTTAAAGGTTTGGGGCAAAACCGTTAAAGTGACCAAACCACAGGGAGCAAAACGGAAGTTTACTCCAGAATTTTTATATTTTTATATATTTTTTTTTTTGGGGGGGGGGGGGGTAACTTTTATCATTTATTATATGTATTTTTATGATTACAAACATATTAAAGTAGTTTACGTATGTGTAATCATAAAATTACATATAAAAATATTAGGAGTTCAGAAAGTTCTGCAATTATTTAGAATTCTGAAATGAACCCAACCCTATATATAAAAATAAAACACTTTATCATATATTGACTCGTATTATTTGTTTGTGCAGATGAGTCTCTCTGCAGCCAAGAAAACTCTCGGTTCAGGCATTTCCGACGGGCAAACCGGAAGACCCGATGGGTCAGCGTCACCCAATTATTATGATTCCGAAGATAACATATCAGGAATTCCAACTCCTGTACAAATGACACCACTCCGATCTGGACATAACAGACGAGAAAACGGCGTTATTTCCAACACGGTTGATTACTTATCTAAAGAATTCGAGCAAAGAAAACAGACTTTCGATAACGACGCTAAAGCCGTTATCAACGTGACTCCCGGACGCCCGCCTTCTTCAAAACAGATCGAAGATTATAAAAGTTTAAAAAAGAAATTTGAGATTTGGAAAAAGGAGTACAAGCATCGGTTACGAGAGGCCAAAACAACGCTTGTGAATGCCGAAAGTGGCGGCGGCGGTGGTGGTGGTGCTAGCGGTGGCGGTGATAGGCGGGGGAGACACTGGTGGGGGAAGTTAAGTAGTAAGAGAGGGAAAGAGAGAGCAGTGTGAAGTTACTAACTCGCCCCTACGCATATGACGTATATACATTTTGAAGATAACTGTTAAACGTTGGTGGGTTGTAACTTGTAACTGCCCCTGTGATACTGGACCATTTTTGTGGCGTTGGTCGAGGCGTGGAGTTGTTTGCACGTGACTACGGCTCGTAGTGTGCGGGTTTATTTTAACGAACCGAGCGGTTGGTGCGGGCCCATTTTGTGTATAAAGTAGGTCTGTTGAGTGTGTGGGTTTTGTTGTTTGTTGTCCAAATTTTGTATTATATGGAACAGACTACTTATATGGTGTTTGTTTTTAAAGTTATAAAAAAAAAACCTAAGTTTGTCCATATGTCCTAGGCCAAACCCGAAAATCAAGTTAAGTCCCTTACTGATATCCGTTAGGCCCAAAATCCTGAATGTCACTTTAGTTCAAATAGTTTTTCCCCAAAGTATCTTAAGTTCGCAGTTTTTTGTCATTTTCGTCCAAGCGATGACAATTCAAGAAAGTTAGTTTAGTCAGGGGTATTTTGGTAACTTCACATTAATATTTTGTTTTTGCCATTTTCATCCAAAACCCTTTTTACATTATAATGTGGGTTGGGTCGGACCGGTTATCTTTAGCTGGTGGTTTACCAATAGGAGCTACACTGGTGACTGAAAGAGTAAATGCCAACATCAGTTATGGGGATCATGGAAGCATGTTTGCAACCGGGCCCCTCGTTTGCGCAGCTGCAATCGCTGTCTTTGATAAAATATTAAATCCTAGCTTTTTGGCTAGCGTCACCATAAAAGGCGAGTACATTAAAAGAAATCTTGAAGAAAAAACTACAAGAACAAAGTCGAGCAAAATTCTTGGGTCGTCAACAAGCCCCAACGGGCCAAAAGATGGACCTCCGGGTAGAGGTTGGTACCGTCTTCGACATCCTCAAGCCCATTCATACCAAATCCTTCTAGGTCCATTAGGACCACTTTAAAACCACGAATCGCTAATGCTTTGGGCTCCGCCTTTGAACAAAACGGGCTCCTCGAAATCCACTTTCACCTGTTTTTCGATGACTTGGGGTGAAATATATGTTGCCCAAATGCTCCAACCATTGTAATAAATTGTACCATAAGGCAAGTTAAACCTTAGAAGAGTGGTGGGTCAATAAAAATTGAAGAGTCAAACGGTCAACCTTTTAAATGGTTGTATTAAAATAGTTTACATTTTGTATTTCAGGCAACTCATCCTGATTGAATCTATTTTAGATTGTAAAATAGTTTACATTTTCTACCATAAGAAAAAAGGAATGCGGTGAACGTGGATCGAACACGTGACCTTCAGATCTTCAGTCTGACGCTCTCCCAACTGAGCTATCCCCGCAATACGTTTAAACAACCAAACACATGTTATTATTGGTTCGTGTTTCTTTCAATTTGAAAGGTTTTCTTTTTATTTTTTTCTTAAATTGAATATTCGATGCCGTCTGACTTATTACATATATACATATGATTAAATAGAATCTGTTGTTTGTGTAGCTAACAAGGCATGATTATGAATACAAGGTCATTATTAGTCTGTTAAAAATGGAACAAATTGTTTTGGAATGAGATTGACCAATTCAATATTTATAAAAATCTTGCTTCAACCATTTTTGTCAAAACCAACTATGACCCAAATCAAAAAATAATTTGAGGGATCAGGGGCGAACCTATAGTGTTACAAGGGGTAACCTCCGTTACCCCTTGACGCTCCGACAGTAATGTAAAATTTGGAAAAATTTGATGTGTTTTCGATTTCGTTACCCTTTTTTTAAACGTTACCCCTATACAGATTTTCTAGTCCAGAGACTGTGAGGGGATTGTGTAGACCTGAATCCATTACCTCATGGTCCTTGTCCGACCAGCCCATTTTACCAGGCATAATGTCAAGACTATTTCTTTATTTAATTATTTTTATTAAGATCGTATACACACAACTGTAGATCATCTAAGTATATATTTCATGTTTTATTTTTATAAAATATTGAAAAAAAACATATATATGAAAAAACGTTATAGAATAATGTGTAAAATGTCGTTTTCGTCCCTAAGGTTTGATCACTTTTGCGACTTTCGTACTGAGGTGCCATTTTTATTCAAAAGTTTGAAATTTTGTTATTTTCATCTCTGATGACCAAATTTCGAGGGACCAAAGTTGCAATAAACCGCCAAACTTAAAGATGAAAATGTCAACAAAACACAAATCTGAAGGACTCACATGCACAAATAAGTGATTTTGAATGAAACAAACAAAAATGGCTAAATCTTAGCGACGATTCTCGTATTTTACTCTAGAATAATAAAACTAACCAACTATTATTAAATCATTTTTAATACATCTACACAATATATTTGGGTCTTTTAAAAAGTATAAAGTTAATGAATTTGATAGAGTAAATTATCATTTTAGTTCATGTGGTTTGATCAGATTTGCCACCTTAGTCCTAAAGGTTTGTTGTCGTTTTCATTCAATCCACTAACTCCATCATTTTTTTAATGGCAACAAATTGCAAACGTCAGATACCCGAATAAGAAAAAAACCTTTTGAACTAAGAAAGATCTAATCAAACCACATAGACTAAAATTAGTCAACTTGATATATAAATGAAAAGGTGGAGGAGTTTAAGGTAAAATAGTTTATAACATGTGAATAGAAAAAAATTAATACATCATCTCATGATCACATTCAAACCTTAATCCAAAACAGTTGGATTAACCAGATTTTCTAAACACTTATCATTATAACTTATAAACAATTATAATATTTCTATAATTGCTAAACATTGATCAATATAACTTCTAAAGATTGATCATTATAATTTTTCTATATCCAAACCGAAACTGAACATGTGTGACAGAATATCCAGAACCACATTTCGGTTTGTCACAATCACAATAATAATATAACATATCATCACTTAGGTCCCCACCAGATCAAATTCAGTATCTTCTCAGTCTTCTCTAACTCCCTAATCCGCTTCTCATCCCTCTTTTCCGGCTTCATCTTGCCGGAAAATCGTCCGGCAGCATCTCCGGTCATCGCCGGCGATTTCTCTAGCTGATTTTGCATCTGAACGGCGTTAAACGCAGCCTCATACATGCATCTGCCGTGGTTACCACCGCCGCACATTCTGAATCCCTTTTTTTTATCGCTTCGTGTATGATTAAAAATAATGGGTTTGAGTTGTTTTGTATTTTTTATAGGTGGTTGATTAAAGAAGAAAGAATTGAAGCCGAATTTATAAGGAAAAAAAAAAAGGGTCGGCAGATGGAATAAAAAACAGGGGTCTAGTCAGGTTGTTAGGCAGAAACCAGGGGTTTTTGTGACCATGGTTTTTGGTTTTTTGTTTTAACCGCTCACCGGAACGTGTACTATACACTAAACTGCTGGTGTTTAAAATTTAAATCAAGCAACAGCTTTTACCTTTTTTTTTAACTTAACAATTTTTATACATATTATGCTAGTAATTGTGTTGTGTTGAATGTGAAATGTGAAAAAAAAGTGTGTTGTGTGGTTGGTGGAGTGTTTCAGAATTCACACCAAGAGTGCGTGTTTTGGAGAGGTGGAACGTGAAATGTGGTGTGTTGCAATGTTTGCACCACCAAGTGCCGACAACACACAGCTTTATAAGGATTTGAACACACACCACTTTTATGCAGGCAAACATCATACTAAGACCATCCGTAGTGGGGTTTTTCTTGGCGTTTTTTTCCTAAAAAACCCCCCAAAACGCACCTAGACCGCCCCCTGGGCGTTTTTTCAAAAAAAAAAAAAAGAGTTTTTGGCGTTCTTTTTTCCTCGCCTTTGTTCTAATTCTTTTGCCAATGACTGTTTTTCTTCTTTTTGTTTGGGCAATATCATTTTTTGATGATTTTTTTATTTAATTCTATTACACCTCTTTTAACATAATGCCACACCATGCCCACATCCCCACTACAACCTGTAAGATTAAATATTATTATGTTTAATATTTAAATCTATAGCCATCTTAATCATTTACATTATAGAGATCAAAATATATTAGAACCTATTATTTAATTAGTTGGTAATTGTTGATGGACCATATTACCCTTAGTAACTAATTAGGTTTCCTCCTGGGTGCTTATATAAGGAGAATAAGGTGGAGGTTTAAGGTTTACTCAGTTTCACAATTCACACCCCATAAGCCATAACATCATCACGAAACCTCCTCTCCTAACCGATTACCCTTTATCGGTTTCTCATACCACCATCATTAGATTGCACCCTAAGGAGGAACCAGACCAAACTGACAACTATGTCAAACACTGTTGCTACATCTCCATCTGGATTCTCCTCTGCACTATCTGCTGTGACAGGTATGATTTATATTGTTTTCCTTCATGATCAAACAGAACTGAACCAACATGTGGTATCAGAGCATATGTTGATTAGTCAGTTCTGTTTTCGTATCCATAATTCTGGGATTGAAACTTGGAAAACGGAATTTTTCTTTAAAAATCGTATGACCTTAACAGCCGGTTTCGAGTCATAAGAATCGACTCGAAATCATGATTTCGATGAAAAGATTAATTGTTTTGTTCACCGAATTAACTGGGTTATGCTTTAACCGAAATCTGTTTAGAAAAACTATTAAAATTCAGGTTTCGGGTTCCAGAATTTTATTTTTTATGATTAGGGTTCATCATGTTCATGTGAAAATTCGAAAATTCTGTTATGTTTTGGAATGATTGAGGATTAATGGGTGTTTTTTTTCCATGTTTGATCTAATTTTATCTTTTAATTTTTATTCGAAACTGTTATTAGATAAACAGTTATTATTTTCGAAATATGTTGATAAAATTAGATCACTTTAAAACAGGAAATAATATCCCATAATCCCTTAGATTTCGAATTTTCAGTTATGTCATCACAATTAACAGCTGTAACAGGAAGTTTCGAGAACATGAGGTTGCTACTCGCAACCATGAGGTTGCTACTCGCAACCATGAGGTTGCTACTCGCAACCATAACGTCATTAGTCGAGACCATGAAGTTGCTACTCGCAACCATAACGTCATGACTCGCAACCATGAGGTTGCTACTCGCAACCATAACGTCATCACTCGCAACCATGAGGTTGCGACTCGCAACCATAACGTGAGTAGTCGAAACCGTAGTTGCGACTCGCAACCATAACGTGAGTAGTCGAAACCGTAGTTGCGACTCGCAACCATAACGTGACTAGTCGAAACAGTAGTTGCGACTCGCAACCATAACGTCATTAGTCGAAATCGTGGTTGCGACTCGAAATCTCATTAGTTCGATCCGCGCTAACGGGTGGTTTGCTATTAAATGATTGGTTTTTGTAATTATTTAGTTAATTAATGAGGATCAAATAATGTTTTACAAAACCAAAATGGCTTTGCTTGAATGAGCTTCTAATGCATCATTTCTGGCCAAAGCTGACTTGATGCATCTACTTATCATCCAAGTATTACGAAAGGCTATGTTGTGTGTGCATCATAAGCATGAATGTCTTAATTTCTGGCCAAAGCTGATTTAATTCATTCATAGATGGCATACTCAACAAGTGCATAACTAAAGTGTTTGTCTCAATTTCTGGCCAAAGCTGATTTGTTACAACCACTTTGCACATATGCTTAAATGATTACACTTCTGGCCAAAGCTGTTTTGTCTTCGTTTAAGTAGAACTTTAAGTAGTCTATTATTTTGATGTTAGTAATAGACATATCACAACCTCTTCACATAATGATCCTTATATTAATGATCCTCAATTAATTTTTGTGATCATTTTGTCTGCCTTATTCTTAGTACCCATAATTTTTACTCACTATAATTTTCTTCTATAAATCTATATCTCATCCACTCTAATTCCTAAGCCTAAAATGTTTTGCTTTATTTAAAGTTTCTATAAGAATTAGCTCTTAAATTAAATCCTTGATTATCTCTTAAGACACGATAATCGTATTGCTCTCTTCTGATAAGGCACTACAGAAGAAAAGTAGAGCATGATTATTAGGATAAATCGAACATGATGTCTCTTATGATAATCAAGAACTCTCTAATATAATTGCTATCACTAAAGTTATTCCAGATTAATTTTTTCCTAAGACTAATCTATAATTGTGGAATAATTACAAGAACTCCTAAGGTGCATGTCTTCATTTGACTAATTATAAATTATATGGTTAAGTGGTATATGTGAATATATTATAATGTACAATACCATGACCCATAAAGTTAAGGGCTTACGCATGGAAATAAGTACATTTTCCAGTACATTACATACTAAGATTTTCATTTGTACAATTTGATGCCTTATAAATCAACTATAACACTCAAAAATACCAAAGTATAACGAGTGTGTTGATAAGCAACATATGTACAAAGAAATAAATGTTTGAAACTGGAAAATAAGATGTTATTCACCTTACAACCACTAAAACCTTAAGAGAGGATTGTTCTAAGGTCCATAGACAAATTACAAGTGCTAATTCCAACTTTAAGGTTCTTCAAGGGAAAATCTCACTGCATAATTATGCCATTAGACTAGACATAAGAAACGAGACTATCCATTATTCTAAAGAACAGTTGGATAAATTAATTAGATAGTCACTTAATAATGATATTTAAGTCTGATAATTTTAATATTCCAATTAACACATGATTAGTTGACTCTAGTTCCATACGTTTCCTTACCAGAACTCGACAAATAACTAACGTGAGAGTTAGTGGCAAAATTAAATGTCAAGACTATAAGAACCATAATGAAGACTCTTCCAACAACGCTTTTCGATACCTTATATATTCTGAAGATTAATCAGAATATAGTATCATAATTAAGCAATGTTATGAAGGTTGTGAGGTTTGCATAGTCAACATAAAGTCACACTTATCTTAAACTCTCCTCTTATTTGTTCTAAATATCTGGATAGAAACATTACTAAGATGAAACTAGATGATACCTTATTTTTTCACAACTTTTGTCATCATGCTAATGAGAATTTGACAAAAGGAAAATGAGACTTATAAATTTCATCCATTAGAACCAAAATTCATGAGAAATCATAACATGGTTAATGAGGATGATTTTTTCATCTAATCTCATTTTCAGTGATTTTAAATCATGACGTTAAAGCCCTAAAATATGACTTGGCTTAAGGAATAAGCATGGGTCCATCATAAGTCATTCATTGACATTCGTGGAACTTATTCCAAATGAAATATTCAGACATAATTCATTTATCATTTAACAGACTATCAACTTGTATCTAAATTTTGTCGCATATGGCTCACGGTCTTAGAAGAAATCTATTCATATATATACTTAATAAGATTTCTATTAAAAATGTCCCTAAAGTTTCTTATGATATCTGGACATTAAAGAAGTCAAATAAAGTCTAACGTATATGTGATAGGTTCCCACGTCACGTAGCTCATTGAAACTTCTCTTGTAGCATTCTAGAGATATTAAAGATCAGTGGGAGCATTAAGTGTCTTAATAATGACTTGCAATAGTTGCAAGAGATGGGGATTGAAAATTTTAAATTTCCACCTCTTGTATAAGACACCGCTCCATCACGACACTGTTCTATCAAAACTTGTCTCATTAAAATCTAATGCTACTCTTACAAAAGTTTCATTGTTGCTTAATTGTGGGCACACTTAGATTTCTTACCTAAACTAACATAATCCTCAACAAGAGAAATCACAACGACTAACGTCATTAACTTGTTTCTCTATTAGAATTTGTTGGTCGTTAAATATTGACCCTAAGCATGCTGAGTTCCTAAAGATTTCTAAGGTTAGTGGGAGCAGTCAAAGTCCTTATTATGACTTGCAAGGAATACAAGAGGCGGGGGGAAGAGTGTCATTAAATTTCACTCCGAATTTAACTCCGATTACACCTCTTGTACACCATACTGCACCAACTCTTACAAAACTTAGAATGAAAATGATAGCAACCTAACCAAGAGTTAATCCATAAAGCTGAAACTTTTAAAACCCAATAATCAACTCAGGAGGTCATCTAGGTTTAAAAACCTACTAACTTTGATGATTACGTAACCTCCCTAACTGAAGTTGAAATGGATTTTGGAAATGTTTACTGATCCTATCTCTTAAATATCAAGCCATTAGCGTAAATTAATCATCTGAATGGAATAAAACAGTTTTCTAGTAAAACTGATTTTATGTGTTCGTGTAACGTTTGGGATTTGATTGAATTACCTAAGAGTGTTCATAACTAAACCAAATCCCGATATAAGCGTTAAGACACTAAGAAGCATGATTGATTGTCAAAGGTTATACTTAGGAAGAGATAAATTATCAAAGATTTCTTTGAGGATCATCACTGTTCTAGTAGCTTATAATGTTTTAAAGCTACATTAGATGAACATTAAAAACAATTTTCCCAAACAAATGGCTGACACATTTACATGTTCATTAGATAACAACCTAAAGTTTCAAACTGAAGGTTAAAGAATACTTTATTTGTAAGCCAATAATATCCATGTATGGGTTAATGCAAACATCATAATGTGATGAAAAGCTAACGTAATTATTTTCATCAAGAATCAAGTGGATTAATGTACCTACCTCAAGATGAGTGGGAGCAACTAAAATAAACTTGTCTATATAGATGACATTCTTTGACAAGCATATGTTACATAAGTCAAAGCATTGTTAACACAAACTTTGATATAATAAAACTCAGAGATATCTCTTACGTGATTGATATCATAACATACTGAGATAGACCCAATGGGATATTAGTTTCGTTCCATAAGTTTAACATTAAATGGGTCCTTACATATGTAACAATCAATATTGCTCTCCTATAGAGGATAATAGGATAAATGAGATTATTTATTTACGCTTCATTAATTAGAAGCCTTATGTAAGTTTAAGTCTATACTCGTTTAGATATTACTCATATTGCAACACACTAGATATGTCTAGATTAATGTGTAGCATCTAATGGAGTATTACAATATCTTTAAAAGAAACGAGAGACTACAATTTAAAGAAGAAGTGAGAATTAAAACCGGTTTATTACTCTAACTTTGAGATATTCAAAGATTATAAAAATGCAGTTTCGGGTATATCTTTATGTCAGCAGACAAAACCTATTTCATGGAGGAGTCATAATGCACTGATATTAACAACCTAAGTTATAACGACATAACATGGTCACTAAATGTTGTTGGAAATTTAATCAGTGGACTCATAAGTTTATTAACTCCATATAATGTTTTGAAGAATTAGTGTGATAAAGTCAGCTACCATAACTCCTTGAACAGTAACAGTTCAAGAGGTGCTGCATTAAGTTTCGATACGCAATTAATTATTCGTCTATGAACGAATTGAGGAAACTAAGTTTGTATCGAATGCATTCATGATATGCTTAAGGATCCTATAACTGAAGGGCTATTACCCATAAGTCTTATTAAGAGAGCTCATAGACGGGTATTAATTAATGGCCATGCGCAATTGCATATCGTACTATGAATGTCTAAGTATTAGTTAATTTTCCTCATCAGTTTGATTTTGTACGTCTCTAAGAATATGTCAAGTCGACATAATGGCATATAGACAAATAAAAGTTACAAATCAAACAAAGGGCTTACGCGTATTTTGATCATGATGATTAGGTTTTAAATTAAGGCTATAGTATGATTAATGGGGGTCCTGAGTCGCATAATGATTCAACGGCTGTATTTTTTTGCTATAGTACTTGTTTAAGGCTAAAATGAGTGTTAACTCCTGATCAGGCTTATCTAATACTCATAGTAAATGATTACTCGGCTAAGTGGGAGAATGTAAGATTAAATATTATTATGTTTAATATTTAAATCTATAGCCATCTTAATCATTTACATTATAGAGATCAAAATATATTAGAACCTATTATTTAATTAGTTGGTAATTGTTGATGGACCATATTACCCTTAGTAACTAATTAGGTTTCCTCCTGGGTGCTTATATAAGGAGAATAAGGTGGAGGTTTAAGGTTTACTCAGTTTCACAATTCACACCCCATAAGCCATAACATCATCACGAAACCTCCTCTCCTAACCGATTACCCTTTATCGGTTTCTCATACCACCATCATTAGATTGCACCCTAAGGAGGAACCAGACCAAACTGACAACTATGTCAAACACTGTTGCTACATCTCCATCTGGATTCTCCTCTGCACTATCTGCTGTGACAGGTATGATTTATATTGTTTTCCTTCATGATCAAACAGAACTGAACCAACACAACCATTTTATAAAAACGCTTCATAATACCCCATTGCTGACTGGACTGCCACATGACACAAAACGCTCAAGGGGGAAGACATTATTTGTGTCTTCCACTACACATGGTCTAATAGAACTCTAGGTTGTAAAAGTGTGTTAATTTCTTTTATTCTTTTTGAAATTTGCATAGATTTAAACTCACACAATACTTGTAAAGGGCAATCATGAATCATCAATGCTACTAGAACACAAGGGGCAACTAAATAATTTTTATTAAGATAATGAAATTAATGTATACTCTTGAGAGTTAACTTAAAGTGACAACAATTAGTTTTGTTTTAACTTTTAATTTGAACTTCAAATTTTGCTATTCAAAAGTCTAGCGACACAATTTTATTACTCGTTTACCTTCTATTTTGATGTATTAGTTTGTTATTTTAATGAAAATCAATAAAGTATCAGTACATTAACCAAAATATCCTCATAAATCGATCCAAATTGAATAAAGTCTTCTTTTCTTGAATAACTATGTACATATCATCCTAAGACCAAGCGTAATGGGGCGTTTTTTTTAAAAAAAATTGCGCGAAAACGCCCGAAAACGCCCAACCCCCCATTACAGGGGGCGTTTTACGGCGTTATTTTCGAAAAAAATCCCGTTCGGCGTTTAAATTATAACGCTGCCACCATCTTTCGACCGTTGCCACCATCTTTCGACCCCCCATCTTTCGACCGTTGCCACCATCTTTCGACCGTTGCCACCATCTTTCGACCGAAACAAAAATAAATGTAAAATGATTGAATGGGGCATTATGGGGCATTATACCCACTACACCACTTTTGCTATAATGCCCCCTTGCTGACTAGGACGCCACATGGCGCAAAACGCCCCATGGTGGGGGCATTATAGTGTTCTACCACTACACATGGTCTAAGATCCAAATGAAATTTTTGTTCATACTTTGAATATTTCTTTGTTAACTCTTACTGCAATCTAACCTTCATTTATAAATATTGTTGATTTGGATAATTTTTATATGCTTATACATTGTTTCGATCCATACAACAAATTAGTTAGTTCAAAATCTCATCAATACAACAAGTAATCAATGGATGAGTGATGACTTCTCGTCGTCCTTTTTTTCGATGATCCGAAAATGACATTGTATCAAAAATACATGTCATCCTCTTTCCGCTTTTGGCCGATTAATTTTCTTATTTCTGTCGCACAATCTAAAAAAACGTGTCCTAATCATTTCAATCCGATTCGTGGTTTATTTCATCAATTGGGCAAACAAAGTAAAAACAATTTTACATATATTTTTTATTGTACATAGTTCTCTTGCTCTCTTATCGAATTTAGGTATGGATAAGTTTGAAGAGGAAACATATGGCTTTGAGTAAAAGTTGTACAAAGTTGTGTGCTTCTTAAACCATTTTGCATTGATAAATTTGTTTTATATATGAAATTGTGCTATTGTTTATATATTTGGTTAAAAAGGTCCCTATGAGTATAACGGATTGAAACAAGATCAAACACGTATGTGAATACGTGCAGTATCTGTAAACGCTACGAACATAAGAATAGACATCATATCAATCGTATTAGAACAAGCACGAGTAATATAAACAAACAGTGTGTACACGTTTGCTCTCAACTCTCAGATCTGGAAAGGATTACAAACATAATGACACACGCACCTGTATATGGGCAACGACTACAGTCGCTAAGACTTGTCCTCAAAGTCGCCTACATCATTACGAAAATCGCTTACCCTTATTCAGAACATAAAGATTACAAAACTCGATTAATTTAATCTATGCTATTGTCACAAATATGCGTCAACAGAAAACGTCACTCTTGTATATTGTTTAGATTGAGTAAAAAAACATGTAACACGGTTTTGCTACTTTAATACATTGATTCGGTCATTTCCATATGACTAGCTTCGTTGTTCAAAAACCTAATTAATAATCGCGTATTCTCCTAATCCTAGGTGCATAAAAATTACTATGGATTATCAGAAGAGTCTTTAGATGCCAATTGTATTCTTTGTTGAATCCGCATATGCTTAACTTCAGACTGAGAAATTTAGCAACGAAATTGTTAATTGTAATAATCTGTAGGGGTGAATATGTTTTTTTTCTTTTAAATTTAGTGACATTTTCACAAATCTTTGTTATAAGTTATTGAGTTAAATGCTATTTTCGTCCCTGTGGTTTGGGTCATTTTGCCAGTTTAGTCCAAAAGTTTCATTTTTAACCTGTGGGTCCAAAAAGGTTTCACAGTTGCCATTTTAGTCCACTGGGTTAACTTCATCCATTTTTTCTGTTAACAAGAAGGCCAATTTGGTCATTTTGTATGTAATTCTGTTAACTAAAAGGGCAATTCAGCCATATAAAATGACCGAATTGGCCTTCTCGTTAACAGAAAAAACGGATGAAGTTAACCCAGTGGACTAAAATGACAACTATGAAACCTTTTTGGACCCACAGGTTAAAAATGAAACCTTTGGACTAAACTGGCAAAATAGCCCAAACCACAGGAACTAAAATGGCATTTAACTCTAAGTTATTTCTTGAAAACAATAAGCAAATAAGTTTGAAGATAAACAAAAACTAACACTTACAACACGAAGAGTTTATCTTAACTAAGAAACATTACAATAATCAAAGATCGTAATCACTTTCACAAGCATCTCATAACTCTAATGTGGTGATCATCTTTTTTTTAGTTAGGAAAGTAATGACCTAGGGTATGTTTGGCAAAAGTGGCTGGTGGCTGGTAGCTGGAAGCTGTAAGCTGGTAGCTGGTGGCTGGAAGCTGGTGGCTGGAAGTTGGTAGCTGTTGCTGGTAGCTAGTAGCTGTAGCTTTTTAAATACATTTGGTGTTTGGTAGAGTAGCTGGAGCTTTTAATAAAATGTATAAAATGACCAAAATGGACATAACTAAAAATTTAGAAAGTTTGTGTATTAAAAAGTTTCCTATTTTTAGAAGTTAAAATAGTCATTTTTACTAGTAGTAGCGTTCAACCAAAAGCTTCAAGATCCTAACCTAAAAGTTTAAAGCTCCTTCAACCAAACAAGACTTTTTATTGAGTATGAGCTTTTTCTTAAAAGCTTAAAGCTGGAAGCTCCTAAAAGCTCTTAAAAGCTCCATGCCAAACATACCCTTAGAAGGAAAGATTAGAAAAATTAAAAGTACAACATGCATGGCCATTTTGTCATCAAGTAAATACTATAAATCGGTTGATTATTAAGAGCCCTCCAAGTGAACCAAACTGTTGCCATAAGGCCAGGGGTGTCAGGTGTGGCCTCACGCCACCCCGCCACATCAGCAAAAATAGCGCCCTTTGGCGCCCTCCCCCACCCCCTGCACATTATCGAGGGGGCGCTACCCTTTGTCCGCCAGCGTGCTAACGAGCAAAATAGCAGCTGTAGGTGGGGTCCATTGTTTTCAACCAATCAAAATTTTTGTATTTTAATTTTTTGTTTGTATTTATTTAATAGGAGGCTTTAAAAGAGCTTTAAACCACACCGTGTAAGTTAACGATAAAGCTCTCGCTTACGTGATGCATACATGGCTCTGACGTGGCACTATAAAGCCTCTTAAGGGCTTTAAATCAAAGCCACCAGCCTAACCAAGTATATACATCAGAGCGGTTTAAGAATCTCAATATTTACATCAGAGCTCACTAAGCGAGCCAATCCAGCTCGTTACGAGCCGAGCCAAACAAGGCTTACTTTCTAACCGAGCTGAGCCAGCTTGGCTCAATTTCAAACCGAGTCATATCGAGCGATCTCCGAGCTTTTTGGACGGCCCAAATCACCATTCAACCTTTATTTGATCATTGAAACCGTATCAGAAAACCCTAAATCGTAGGTGATCGATCGTATACGTGTATCGATTCAATTCTCAGTATCGTATGTATAAAATTGAATTCAAGGTTACCTATATAAAACCGATAATTCATCAAAATTCTTGAACAACGCTTAAGAGATTCAAAATTATTGCTTGTATCACATATTTCAAATACAGAGGCATTTATCTATACAAATAATAATCAATCAATAACCACCTAAAACCTAACAGTACTGGGCCCAAAACAGTTCATATCCATCACCTTCTTCATACATTCCTCTTTCGTTTTCTTCGATCTATATTTTCCAGCGGCCAATTCAGACCCCACAAACAGAGATCTGGAAGACCGATCGGCAACAGATCTGTTATAAGAAGATACAATCTTCGTTTTGGCGTGATGATGAAGTGCTTTAATGGGGCCGTTCCATCTTGCTACACCTTGATCTTTTAACGCTTCAACCGCACCGATGCTGGCGACCACCAACCATGTTTTAATCGTGGTCCTGCTGCTCATGTTGGGTTTGATTTGATTAGATGTTTGGGGTTATGATTTGAGTGAAAAGTGAATGAATAAAGGTGATTGATGGTTTTGGGTGTTGGAGGTGTTGGAGGTGTGTGATATATATATGTAGGGGAGGTGTTCGACGAAATGCCGAAAACAGGATGCGGGTGAACCCTTGCACAAGGAAACCGCCGCTGGTTTATAACATTTACTACTGAAAAGAGTAATATTCCGCGTATTGTGGATCGTGTGGCGGAGCGGAACCACTACTTTTGGACTTTTTGGGCCTCGTTTGTTGTTAGTGAATTACTTTTTGGACCTAGTGTATTATTAGGTTTTGGGTAAATTACGTTTTTCGTCCTTTATTTTTTACCAAATTGTAACAGATAACCTTTAACTTCAATAATTACAGTCACAATCCTTTAATTGCAAAACCTGTTACGCTCTACGTCCTTTAGCACTAACCAGATTAAAAATTTCACTTAAAGGTATTTTGATAAATTCATGTTTTTATTTAAATATTTAATAAAAAAAATCGAAAAATTGCATATACACTCCATCTTCCCCAATTTTCCTAACCCTAAAACCCTAACCACCACACCTTGCCATCACCACCTCATCCCACGGCCACCTCCACCACATACTGATGCAACCACTCCGACACTGTTCACCAGTCGGTATGTGGTTGCGTCAGTATGTGGTGGTGGTGGCGGTAGGATGAGGTGGTGGTGGCAAGATGTGGTGGTTAGGGTTAGAAAATTGGGGAAAATTAAGTGTATATGCAATTTTTTGTTTTTATTTCTTAAACATTTAAATAAAAACATGAATTTACCAAAATACCCTTAAGTGAATAAACTTAACTGGAAATTTTAACATGGTTAGTACTAAAGGACGTAGAGTGTAACGGGTTTTGCAAATAAAGGATTGTGACTGTAGTTATTGAAGTTAAAGGCTATCCGTTGCAATCATGTACAAAAATAAAGGACGAAAAGTGTAATTTACCCTTACGTTCTTGAAGTGTTAAGTTATTGCTTAATTCTGGTCATGTTTTTTTTAAACCAAAATAGCGACTAAATTCCAACCTTTAGCAAAATAGACATTTACGATTTGACCTAATCATCTTCCACCAAATAGCATTCGCCGGTTGTGGCAACTAAGACATGGCCTTGCTTTTGATCGCCAGCTAAGGCTTGGCCCATGCTTTTGCAACAACGAGGGCTTACGTTTTTGGGGTCGACTAAAACTCAGTGACTATTTTGATAAAAAAAAAATGACTTGGTTAACTTGACTCATTTGATGATTTTCCCTTTACATAACCCATAAGGAAACTTTTATTATTCGTAAATCAACTTAGCCAGTTATCCCTGTCAGGAATCGTCTTTGTTATTTAAGTCTTAAGGTGCTATATTAGTTGGACTTGGACAAGACTTATATTTGTTGGACTTGGACAAGTTGAGTTGAAAAAGGTTTGAACAAATAATTACATAGTAAAAAACATAAAAAGAATTATGAAACGGTTAGTTCTTAAAATAAAAAGTAAAGCTCATTAAAATATTAAATAGTTGTTTTAGGACCGAATTAATAATAAGTGTTGTCGGTTGCTATAAAAACATAAACTAAGTGTCCAAAAGAGTATAACTTTTTTTTTGTAGGGTTGCTTCTCATATTTGGACAAAATAATATCAACTTTGTCATGCTTTTGTATATATTGCAACTTTTACACAATTTTACACAATATATTCTACTTTTATGACAAAACAAAAGTAAAATAGTAACATTAGAAACCGATGTAAGCGATTCAATGTAATTAGGCCGAAGGGTGTGGTAGGGGCTTTATCACCGTCACCTTACCGCCACGTCACTCAAGGGCTTTAAAGCTTCCTCCTTTAACTTGAAGGGTGTGGTTGCGCCCCCATTTAAAGCCAATCAGATTCGATGGAGCCCCCCTTTCTTCCGTTACCATCTTGGCGAGCTACCTATAGCGCATTAGCGCCCCCCGCCCCCCCTAAAGATGGCAGTATGGGTGATGGAGCCCTACCGGCGTCGTTAAAGGTGAGATGGCAAAGGTTACGCCTCCACACCCTCCAGCCTTGCAATGTTATGCAACAGAAAAGAAAAAGGATTCCAATGGACCCCAACACCTGAAACAGGTGGCGCAAATGATCCTTCTCGAATATAAAGACTAGGGCAATACTTTTAATATATAATAATAATTTGAGCATGTGCTCGATCATGCCACTTTTGTATTTACTATATAAAAGTTAATACATTGCATACACTCCTTTTGTATGATTCTGAGTCCATTTGAATAAAACCATATGCAAAACAACTTTATCCAACTCAATCTAACGGCTACTCTTAGATATTGTTTTATTAGTACTGCCCTTCAGAATTCTAAAAACGTTTTGCGTTAGAGACGAGTAAAAAACATAAGCTCCTATGATATATATTCAATAATCATATATAAAAAAAGAATTATAATCATGTAAAATAATTATTACAAATTTATAATAAGTTCTAAATGTTGGCCTTTTTTTTAATTATTTAACAGTTTAAGTAGTTGAATCTATTTTTATTTGGGGTTTAAAACCAATCTAGGTTTCATTTTTTAAACTAGGTGGACCTTATATTATTTGTTATTGAATATAAATTTTTTATATAATTTATATATAATATAAAAATTAAAAACTTAGGCACTCAGGGAGATCGGTCGTGGAGTCGTCGCCTATCCGGCCTTGATTTTTATTTTCCAATAGCAACTTATTTATTTTGGACGGCAAATAGACACACCCTTTAAAGTCCTATGCCTCGTTCTACACCTTTATTACAAGCCCTTTGGTAGTACCAACTTGCTATTCAAACGCTGGGACTTTTGCTCCACTCTTGACCCAAAGAAAGGTGTTTATTTTAATCTCATTTATCAACTATCTAACAAATACTTGATTACTGAAAACTTGTTTATTGCCCTCCAAGTAAACCAAAGTGTTAGTAAGTAAATACTATGGCTTAGGTAATTTCCAAATTTCTTATAATAACTTAAGAAAAAGCTGGCTAAGCTTATTTGTAGGATTAGATACATTGAATTTTACAAAATATAATTAACTAGATGTAAGACCCCGCCGTGTTGTGGCCGGGGCTTACAAATTCAGCCGGCTTGGGTTAGTTAATAATTAAGGGGCTGTTTATTTACCTCTTAATGAGGGTCTGAATGGTTCAGACCTCTTACTGGTTCAACACTAATGATTCATATTGTTTGTTTCGTGAGTAAATGTCTGAATGTTTCAGACATTTGCATCTGAATGGTTCAGACATTTGCATCTGAATGATTAATTATTATACTGAGTCTCAATGGTTAAGACCTCTAATCTGAATTGGTCAGACATTTGTCTTTGAACGGTTAAGCATTATAATGTATCTTAATAATTCAGACCTCATACTGCTTAAGCATTTAATAGTTCAGACCTCTTACTGATTCATCACTTAACCATTCAAAAGTTACCAAACAGCTCCTAAACATTATACATGAGCTCCATGTTACTGCCGGTGTATTCGGTACCGGTACCCACTTTTCTCGTTTTTCAGTACCGGTACCGAACGGGTACCGTGCTCATTCGTACCTAATAATGTTACCAATTAATCGTATATAAATGAATAAATACTATAGTACTTGGTTTTATCATAAAGCAATGTCCAACTTTATAAGCTAAAAATACACGTTTTAATACTTAACAATGTTACCAATTAATAGTATGTATATAAGTAAATACTATAGTACATGGTTTTATCATAAAGCAATGTCCAACTTTATAAGCTAAAAATACAAGTTTTAATTTTAATGCCTGACAATGTTACCAATTAATAGTATATAAATGGATGCATGCAACTTATTAATATAAACAAAACAATTTTTTAATAGTGAGGGTCTAATAGAGAAAAAAACATGTTGTACAAGTGATGAATGCATGAAATAAAGATAAAGCACATGTTACAACACTGTGAAGCCTACACCTATTACAAATTGATAATATATAATAGTTACGTCTAAGGAATCTTAAAATGCACAATATAATGAATTACTAAAAAACATTGGTTGATGTACCAATAGCAAGTTATGTGAAGCTAGTTGTTTTATGTAGTGACATGTTTTTTGGACCATCTTTTTTTAACGACGAGAAAGGAATCTTAAAATCTATCTATACTCTCTAATAAAAGACTAAAAAATTAGACACCTGTCACTCTCACAATCAACCCCACCCTTTTTTTCCCGCCCATTACCCACATAACCAAATTAATCAAACAGGTCCAATTTTTTAACCCGGAAACAAAACGCACGGGTCTATTGTTAAGTTTACCCTAATTTTTTTTCCAGCCGCATTCCCATTCTCTCATCTCTGTGTTCTTAATTTTCTTTGCAACCCTAATTTTTTCTTCTCTTATCTCTTCGTAGATCAGCACCACCACTATCAGTCTCCGGCCGCCATCACTCCTTTGCCCCCACCACCACCACTTCATCGCCACCACTCCGGCTGCCATTAAGGGGCGAGGTATGTTTCTGTAATTTTGATGTTTTTACTTAAAGGTTTTTCAGTTGTTATGATTGTAATAAGATTCGATATTGTATAGTGAAGATTGGTTGCTTGATTAGTGTAGATCACCACCTGAAGTCGGCGGTTTCTTTAAAAACACGACTATGATGCTTGAGGGCCATCACCCTCATCGTTGGAAAGCAATGAAACCCTCTCTCGGTTAGTTTTATCACAAAATAAATACAACAATATATTGGGTTTTTTTTTATGAAACACAATTTCTTGGGTAATTTAAGATCATATTTATTTTTTAGAGGTGTGAGCCGTGATAAACACATGTATTTCAGGTCATTTTCTGAACATTTTAGTTTTTGGACGACTTAATTCTTAATTATATGACTTTCATATGTATATTTATTGAATATATGCTAATGAAGGTGTACATTTTATGGAATATGTAATCATAGCTCTATATAGAAGGTGATTGTTAGCTCAAGATATTTCCTGTCAATGTTTTAAAAACGGGTTTAAATCAGCTGGTAGTATTGGTTAAACCGTCTGTTACACTCGGTTGAACCGTCCGATACACCCGGTTGAACGGTTTCGAGCCCAATTTGATACGATATAAAAACCGGTTTTTCAAACATTGCCTTTGATAGCGATGAGGGTCATCATACGGGCATTTGAGTGCTCTTATTCTTGGGCATGTAATGATCGTAGATATGAATTTGATATAAGATTTGTGGTAAGTTGCTACTAAGGGCTTTTTTTAATGGACAGGGCAAAACATTGGATTTTCGTTTACCTAAACGGGAGACCAACAAGAATGGCCACATGACAGGTCACCTTCAATCCTCTTGCTTTTTCCAACCAAAGAGTTAGCAACAGGTAGTCAGGTACTAATATAAGTTGATACGTTCTATATTGAGTTTTAGTAACATACTTAATTCTTAATTTCTAATTATAGCTTAGGTTTTCTGATTAAAAATTACGGACTTGCTTAGTAGATTAATAGATTCAATTGTCTAAAAAGTTTAATTGTTTTTAAAAATAAATCAGATTTTTGGAATATATATTTGGAATTTGAATTTGAATTCCTAATGTGATAATTTATTAATTTTTGAGGGTTACCAAATTATGCCCTGATATTTTTGGTAACGTGTTCTAGAAAATGCTATATTTACCACGTTCTTAATTTTTGTATAATTTACTAACTTCCGATGGTTACCAAAATTACATCCCGATATTTTTGGTAACATGGCCAGTTATTGTTGATATTGGTATGATCATATTGATTAGTTTTTTAGAAAATGTTTCTATGAACGTGGATTAATAAAATAACTCTCTATAGTTTTGAAATTTGAAATCATTTAGTTTTTAGAAGATTACTATAAAAACCATCAAACACCACCTTTTATCTAATAGAGCACTACAACCTTTTCTCCTCTTTAAGCTAGATTGCTGTAAGTTCTTTATATGACTTCTTATTGCTAAACCACACTATCAACATGTATAACACTTTTTTACGTCATGTTTGTTTTATGTTATGTTGAGAGTTCATTCTCTTATAACTTCTTATTTTTTAAGATTCACCATGAATTTCTATTTTATTACAGGTTAATTCATGGTCCTAAGAATATCACCTTTCTGAACCACCTTGATGTTTCACAAGACAACTACACCATCAAAGTTCGCATTAAAAATAAAAACAATGCTGTTTACAAAGAGATATTTTCAAATTTGTAGTTTTTGTTTTGTATTTTTTTCCCTTATTGTCAATGATATCTTATCGTATATAACTATGGATTGATAATCAATTTGCTTCAAGTTTATTGTTTTCATATATATTTGTTTTTTTAACTATTTCTTATCTATTTGAAAACATATTATTTTGTCTGCCCCGTGAAATTCACGGGTATTAGCACTAGTGCACAATATAATGAATTACTAAAAAACATTGGTTGATGTACCAATACCAAGTTATGTGAAGCTAGTTGTTTTATGTAGTGACATGTTTTTTGGACCATCTTTTTTTAACGACGAGAAACGACGTACCAACCATCGTGACATCAGACGCTTTGGCCAAGATCGATTACTCTGAGCTATGTGGAGGAGATAGACGGACGGAAAGGTAGAGTCGCCTTGCCTATGCTGAAGTTAACTATCAGAAAACCCCTGTAGTTGATCGACTACGTGTGTTATTCAATTCTCAGTATTGTGTGTATGAAATTCGATATAAAAGTATGCATATAAAAGTGAGAATTCATCAAAACTTCAAAATTATTGCATGTATTACGTTATTCAAATACAGAGGCATCTATTTATACAAATAATAATAATAATCGATCACTAACTTGGCTAAAACCTAATAGTACTGGGACCAAAACAGTTGATATCCATCACCTTCTTCATACATTCTTCTTTCGTTTTCTTCGATCTATATTTTCCAGCAGCCAATTCAGACCCCACAAACAGGGATCTGGAAGATCTATTATAAGAAGACACAATCTTCGTTTTGGCGTGATGATGAAGTGCCTTAAGGGGGCCGTTCCATCTTGCTACACCTTGATCTTTTAACGCCTCAACTGCTCCGATGCTCGCGACCACCAACCATGTTTTAATCGCGGAACTGCTCATGCTGGATTTGGTTTGAATAGAAGAAGTTTGGTTGACTGATGATTTGGGTGGTGGAGGAGTGGAGTGTGATATAAATATGCAGGGCAAGTGTTCGATGAAATGCCGGAAACAGGATGCGGGTAAATTCTTACCCAAGGAAGCCGCTGCTGGTTTTAATTCCTTCCGCGTATTAGGGATCATGTGGCGTAGAGAAGTAGACCCACCACTTTTGGACTTTTTGGGCCTCGTTTATTGAGGTGATACAAATTGGCAATCAAATCGAAACCATGTATCCTTTTTTTTAAACTGACGAATCCTTTAAATAGGCTAGTGACGAAATTCACCACATCGGGATAGACTCGCCTCCGAACCGTAAAAAACCCTCACCTAGGGCCGAAGCCTGTGAACACTCACCCGAAGGCACGGCAGAGCGGTTAGGTAAAACCCATCAGTACAAGGATCAAACTAGCGATCTCCGCCTACACGCCTAGTCTCGCATCATCACCAGGTGCCGTAGAAAATAATGAGGAGAGCAGGAATTGAACTTGAGTCCCTTAGAACACCAACTCTCTCACTCAAGAATCGAAACCATGTATCTTGCTAATAAATTTTAAGTACTTTTTTTTAGTTATTATTGGTTTTTTATGGTCTAGTTTGATTCTAGAAAATGGTTAGGTTGAGTAGCGGACCAAAATAGATACCGACCATTTGGGTTGATTTCGAAGGGGGAGGTTTTGGAAATAAAAAAGCAGGGTTGAGTAGGGCTGTAAACGAACCGAACTAACACGAACAAGGCCTTGTTCGTGTTCGTTCGTTAAGGAAATAAATGTGTTCACGAACGGTTCATGAACACTTACCGAACGAGATTTTATGTCCGTGTTCGTTCATTAAGGAAATGAGCGTGTTCGCGAACGGTTCACGAACACAAACGAACACAAATAAATTTGGCGAACGCGACGAAGGATAAAGATAGATGACCCAGAAAGTAGCACTCGAACTTGAATCCCTTATTGTGGAACGAAGGTCGATCGTATTCGTGGATCTAAATAATGACAAATGAAAGGGAAATGATGCATAAACAAGATGAAAGTGGGTTTCCTAGTTTAATTGTTAGGGAAATAAAATCAATAAAAGATTAATAATATAAAAAGTACAAATTAAATTTAAGAAATTACAAAGATCTTCAACTAAAACACAAACATACGAATATAAAAGAACGCAAACCTTACTGAACGTTCACGAACACAATCGACCGAACGAGACCTCTGTTCATGTTCGTTCATTTAACTAATCGAACGAAATTTCTTGTTCATGTTCGTTCGTTTATTAAACGAACGAACATAAACGAACTTCCCGCCGAACGGTTCACGAACTGTTCGCTGAACGTTCGGTTCGTTTACAGCCCTAGTGGTGAGTATAAATCCGAATTATCTGAAATAACCAAACTAAAATAACTAAGAAAACTGAATTAACTGATGGTACGGTTTTTTGTATTTTTGAAAACCGTTTTCTTGATTGGTTTCGGTTATGCTTGTGTTCATAATTGAAAGTAACCGAACCGAATAATTATAATGTGTTAGATATTTTAGTGTACACATGTAATTGGGATTCATTTTGGTGAACAAAGTAAATTCTAATACACATAAGCAAGTTAGGAGGTGCGGAAGTGCACACTTGTTTGGGTTTGTTTATAGTTATAAGTGTTCAGGCGAAACGCCTAATCAAAAGGGGTTTCAAGGGGTCAAACCCCCTTTTGGTGGGGGTCTGGGGGCAGCGCCCCTAGGAAAAGGGTCCAACGGGCAAAGCCCCCAACTGTGGTCGAAATTTAATTTCCCAGAAATTGGGCTTAATTTCAAGATGAAAAATTAGGTCTTTTTGGAGGCAATTTTGTATTCAAAATAATAACTGCAAGGAAGCAGTTACTAACAGATTTGATTCCTATTTCGAAATCGATGTTTGGGCATTCAATTGTTAGTTTATGAATTCACTGTCAAATCACATACAAAATTCGTTTTCTTAATATCTGAGTTGTATTCGATTGGATTTTTCAGGTGAACTACCAAAGTCATTCCATCTAAAAATGACTACACGTCTCTCAAATCATCCTTTGAAATCTCTATTTTCCCAACAAAATATCGCCCACTCCATGAGAAATATTATCCCTACAACAACAAGAACTAATATTTGTACATGCACGCAGGGGCATACATAGCCTTTAAATAGAGGTAGCCCCCGCTACCCCTTGACACCCGAATGGTAGTGTAAATTTTGAAAAAAAAAATTGATGTTTTTTTAAAACGTTACCGTTAACGTTTTTTCTAAATCCGCCATTGAATCCACGTAAGTTTGTGTAAATGTTGATGGAAGTATATCATGCAGCGAGACTCCGAGCATGAATACAAAGGACGCACTCAATAATATATATTGACACTAGTTTGTTTCATTATTATTAACCCTTTTGCAAAGTCCAAACAGTTCCTGGTAGAGTGGTAGGTAGTGGTGACACTCAATGGCAGAGGCGCAGCTTTCAGGGAGGGCGCCCGACCCTCCGAACTTTTCACTCAGAGCTTGTGTAGTGGGGCGCTATATGCCATCATAAAGCCCCTATAAAGCCCCAAACACCACTACAGGGGGCTTTATGAGATAAAAGATGGTGGGTGGCGCTATATATATAGCGCTTGATGGGGGGGGGATTTCAAAAATGGACCAATGAAAAAAAGCAAGTGTTTTTTAATTAATTAATAAAATTTAAAATTAATAATTAGGTAATGATAGGTAGGGGCTTTATAACTACGGGCTTTAGTGATATAACGCCCCATAAAGCCCCTGTGTGACGTGGCACGACACGTGTCGCATAACGCCCCACAAGGGGCTTTATGACTACGGATGGCCTCAGTAGTGTTATGTATGTACGTTTCGTATAGAATTTTATAGGTATATACGTTTTCGACCCCCCGGTTTTATAAAAAAAAAAGCTTACTTATATAGAACTTTTAGGTCCGGTGACTTCCGACCCCCCCCCCCCCCGGTGGAAATTTTCAAGCTTCGCCACTGCTCAATTGTGATTACCAATTGTAGTCCATTATAAGTTAACAAGTGTTAACTTATTTTATATTTTCAAGGCATTCGGAAGAGAGTTATTGGCGGACCTAAGCCCAACCCAAGGTGCGCGGCCGCACCCCTGGGGAAAAAAAATTTAGTGCTAAATTCCGTCAAAAATCCCATCCGCACCCCTTGGAATTTTTTGTCCGCACCCCTTGGAAATTTTCAACCGCACCCTTGAAATTTTTCGTCCGCACCCCTTAGGTAAAAAGTGTTATCAATTTATATTTTAAACCCAAATACCAATACCTTTACCCAATTATAATTCCTAACTAGCTAGCCCACTAAGTCTTAGCCCATTAACCAAACCCAACAATATTTCAAACTATAATAAAATAATTAAAGCCCAAAACCTTTAGAAATTCTCTCCCGCCCTTTCTCTCTCTTGCGCCCCTGCACTGCCAACGAACAACATTACCCAGCGACAACAGTCCAGCAGCCGGCGACCACCATAATCAGCCACCATACCACCGTCGTTTGACACCAAATCTAACCGGAATCCGAACACGGGTAAATTTCTTTGTTATTTTGATGATTTTGGTTGATATTGTAGGAGAAAAAAGAGTAATAAAGTTGTTAAATAGGTTTGAAATTTTATGTGTTTTGACGTTGTTTAGATGATTTTTAGGGTGATTATGTGGTTTATATATTTTTAGGGTGATTATGTTGTTTATATATTTTTAGGGTGATTACAACTTACGTTATGATTTCTAGGGCTTGAATAGTTTAAAATTAAAATTGAAACATTATGTTATGGAGCGATGAACTTATGTTATATAACGAAAGAATTGCTTAAGAAATTAGTTTTAGATGATATTTTGGATAGATTTCAAAAAATGAAAACTCGTAGGGCGTCGACGTTTTAATTATGTTTGTAACAAGGTTTGACATGTTTTTGATGATTATATAAATTTAGTTTGATGTTCGTTTATTTTACATGACCCGACCCGACCCGATACGAACCGATTTTTTTACTTATATACCTAGGGGCCTAAAATTTTTAAAAATGTTCCGCACCTCTATGGAAAAATTCTTGGGCCCGTCATTTATATGTCTTTTTAAATCTTAAATTAGTTGGATAAGTTGAGTTTGGCATTTTCATTATGGGTGACAAACCTAGGAATCTCTATGAGACCACCCGTAGTGGGGCGTGGTTTTTAAAAAAATATCAAAAAAAAAACGCCTTATAACGCTGGCCTGCCATTACGCAAGGCGTTTTTTGGGCGTGATTTTTTGAAAAAAAAAACGATTTGGCGTTTTATTTAAAAGGCTTTGCTCATGTTGACCCACCAATCAGAACTCCCCAACGGCTAGTTGTGGGTTTTTTATTTTTATTTTTTTTAAACCATTTACCTATATATATATACATATACATATATATAAACCATTTACCTATATATATATATACATATACATATACATATATATATATATATATAAACTCATTCATTTTCAACCAAAACTATCTCAAAAACTCTCTAAAAAACACAACCATTTTATAAAAAACTTGATGGATTCTCCTAGTTCTTTATCCATGGTAAATTTTTACTACAACGAGTATTTTGCGGATGGCGATGGTTCCACCGATGAGGAGGTTGAGCAAGAGGCGGTTACGTGTGCTTGTCAACTAGCGGTGAGATATGTGAAGCATTGTCGTCGCCCCCAAGTTCAAAAAAATAAAAGAGGTTATATTGAACGAGACCAACGCGCGGCACACGATCGTTTGATGAAAGATTATTTTGATGAGGCGCCGATATTTTCGAACGAAATGTATAGGCGTCGTTTCCGAATGAGTAAGCGGTTGTTTCTACGCATAGTCGACGACTTGGAAGCCAACTACCATTATTTTAAACAAAAAGCGGATGCGAGAGGGGCACTTGGATTTACCGGTATCCAAAAGTGTACGTCGGCGTTACGAATCCTTGCTTATGGAAACACTACCGACATCAACGACGAGTATCTAAAAATGGCCGAGAAAACAACGCGAGACAGCTTGGTGCATTTTTGTCGCGGTACAATTCCTATACTTTACTTTTTTTTTAAAAAACGACGAGTATGTTTACAATTTTTTTTGAAGCTTATGCTTGTCTATGTTTTTTATAAAGATATTATTGATGTGTACGGTGCGCGTTATCTTAGAACGCCCACATGGGACGACCTTCAAAAGATCTACGAGGTACATAATGCGGAGCATGGTTTGCCTGGTATGATCAGGAGCATAGATTGCATGCATTGGCATTGGGATAACTGCCCGACTGCATGACGAGGCCAACACACACGGTGTGACCAAAAAGGACCCACTATTATTCTTCAGGCGGTTGCTTCACAGGACCTTTGGGTTTGGTCGGCTTACTTTGGCGTGGTCGGGTCATGCAATAATATCAATGTTTTTGAACAATCTCCGTTGTTAGAGGAGTGGATTTCTGGCAAAGCTCCAAAAGCGTCGTTTTACGCAAATGGAAACTACTACCCTCATGGATATTATTTGAGCGACGGAATTTATCCTAGGTATTCGATTTTCGTGAAGACGTTTAGTGATCCTATTGATGAAAAAAGAGTATACTTTAAAAAGGTTCAAGAGTCTTCACGAAAAGACATTGAGAGATGCTTTGCGGTTCTTAAACAACGCTGGCAATATTTGAGAAATCCTTGTCGTGCATGGAGCAAGCAAAAAATGAGAGATGCTATGTACGCTTGTATAATTATGCACAACATGATTTTGGAAGACGAATGAAAGGCGATATGCCAGAATTATGTGCCAGAAGTCGTTCAAGAGGACCATCCACAGGCGTCAATGGAAGAAAGAGTGAATAATGCGCGAGAGTTGCGTTACGAACCGTACCATTCCCAGTTATTGGTTGATTTGGTACACCACGCATGGTCGGTTCGGTATGTACCACCTGAGGGAGAGGAAGAAACGGAGGACAGAGTTGGCGAGGGTGAAGAAAGCGAAGACGAAAACTAGTGTTTTTTTTTAACTTAATCGGATTTTAATTTTTTTATTTCTAGTATTGTATTTTTTTTAATTTAATGAAGTATTTAAATTTTTAAAAAAATTAATTGTGAAATGATTGCATGGGCGTTATTGGAATAATGCACCACTACACCACTTTTGCAATAATGTTCCATGCTGACTGTGATGACACGTGTCGAATAATGCCCCATGATAGGGGTATTATTTTGTTTTACCACTACACATGGTTTGAGTATGAATTGAAAATGGGTCAGGTAAAAGTAAGTCACGTATGAAAAGGTTTGGAAAAAAATAATTACATTAAAGCCGTGGTGAAAAACTTAGGAAAAAAACATTGAAACTTCACTAAATTTAATAAACGATTAGATCATGTGTTTTTGGACCGAATTAATTATGACTTATGAATAATAGTGGCAGACCTAAATTTTTTTTTCAATGAAGTCCATTTTTTTGGTATTCAAAATTTTCATAACAAAACGTTAAAATTTTCGGGTCGGTCCTTGTTTGGGTCGAGTCAGAGCGAGGTTTAAACTAGATTTAAAAAAAAAAACATAAAAAACATGCTATATAAGGATTAAACTCATAACCTCTTGTTGTTAAAGAGGAAGTTTTACCATTACACCAGCTTTCCTTTTCTTTCTATTATGTCCACCTAATTGTATTTATGGGATCCTTAAAAAAATTAATATACCGGATCTACTAATTTTTTTTTAAAAACATTGGGGTCCGGGGACCACGATCCGTTCAATGTGGGTCCACCTCTGCTTATGAATGCTATCGTTTATTCTTTAAACTAAAATGTTAGATATTTTCGTGTAATCAGGATTGACTTCGTGACAAAATGAATTACATAATACAATTCAAGCAAGTTAGGAGGTGCGGGAGTGCACGCTTGTTTGAGTTATAATTTTAAGTGTTTCGGGCAAAGACCTTAAGAAATAAGGGTTCCAAGGGGGCAACGCCCTGAGAGCAATATCTATTTTTATTGCTAAAACAAAAGTACAAGTAAAAATCAAAGGGTTTATTCTTGAAGCCATAAAACATCAAACCTATGTAAATGATTCAATGTACTGATTACCACATGCGGGTTGCGACACAAATAAGATTCCAGTGGACCCCCAACACCTGAAACCGGTGGCGAAAATGTTGTACCTGAACGATACTTTAAAAATGAATTTGAGCATGTGCTCATGTCACTTTTATGACACTTTAAAAAAAGAAAAAAAATTCATTTAAAGTATTAAACTTTCCTAAATTTGACCTCTTATATAATTAAATTTCACCTACATAGTGAGCTTTAAATGAAAACCACTAATTAAAGTGAAAACTTGAAAACTAAATAAAAAAGTCTAAAAAACATGTCAATTTTTTTACAATTTTTCGCTACTTTTTATATGTATAAAAAAACTTGTACTGCACATGTGCATTATATGTGTACTACACATGTGCATTATTGCACATGTGCACTACAAATTTTTTTTTTTGAAAAAATGTTTTTTTATATATAAAAAGTAGCGAAAATTTATAAAGAATTGTAAAAAAAATTAGTATGTTTTTTAGACTTTTTTTAATTAGTTTTCAAGTTTTCCCAATAAAAGCAGTTTTCGCTTGAACCCTCCCCCACCTACATAAACTTGTATGTATTTACACAAATTAACCTCAGTCGTGATACCAACTTATTCTGGTGGACAATTTCAATCATAGATTGAGAGGGCTGGGACAATGTATGTCAGTAGTAGAATACAGAGCAATCCTTAAATACCGGCTGATGATCACTGTGTACCCAGAAGATGAAACCTGCCCGATATGTCGTAAAGCTTGTATGGATAAATACGGAGAGCACACAGTGCATTGTAAAGAGTTCCATGGGTTCAAATATCGGCATAACTGGGTGCGAGATGTTTTGTGGGACATCCTGAGAAGAGTTGGGATTTCGGCTAAGAAAAAGGCTCTTGTGAATTTCCTTACGGACCCTATGGAAAGGAGATCTACGCTGCGACCAGCGGATCTGCTCGTCTTTGGTTGGGCTAGGGGAAACATGATTGTGTGGACCTCACGGGGGTTTCCCCTCTGGTTGTTTTAAGGGAAAACAGGTTTGTAGCTGGACAAGCAGCAAGAAAGGCAAAATCGAAGAAAGTTGATAAGCACGCTAAAGCTTGTGCAGAGAACCAGCATGTTTTTGTCATTTTTACCTTTGACACATTTGGCTCCCTAGCGCCAGAAGCTATCCAATTCCTGACCAAGGTCCAACGGGTCATCCACAACAATTGCTCAGCCTCAGGGGACGGGGTTTTGTCTTTGGTAGATTAGGGTTTGCAATTCAGAAAGGGGTGGCGGCACAGCTTGTTGCCCGTCTACCTTCTGTTTTGATGTAACATGAAAATCCAAAAATCAAAAGAAAAAAAAATCATAGATCGAAAGGAAAAAAAATTAAAAATAATAAAAGCAGAAAAGACTTAAAATACTTTTCTAGAAGTTGTAAACCAGTATGATCTGTTTGATTTTTAGCAAACAATTTTCTTTTGTATTTTACCCGTGAACCCGTTAGAGATAGAAGATAGTTGACTGTACTAATTGTCACCTCTACCGTTAATATGGAACGTGGGCTTAGGCAGGGGGATCCCATCTCGCCGTTTTTGTTCATTTTGGCTTTAGAATCCCTCAACATCATTATGAACAAAGCGGTTGAGGACGGTCTGGTCGGTGGGTTAAAATTACCTAACGGAGACCCTTTAATTTCACATCTTTTTTATGCCGATGACGTGGTGTTTGTGAATGACGGTAATTTGGAGCATGTGAAAAACCTGGCACGGATTATGCATTGCTTTTATTTGGCTTCAGGCCTTAGGGTCAGCCAATCTAAAAGCAAGTTATATGGGGTCGGGCTGGATGATTCGAGTATGGATTACTTCGCAAAAGCGCTCAATTGCAAAGTAGGATCTTTCCCATTTAATTATCTTGGTATGATGGTCGGATCCAACATGAACAGAATCACAAATTGGAAACTTGTGGTAGATCATTTTAACTCTAAACTTTCTAGGTGGAAAGCAAAATGTCTATCGTTAGCAGGAAGAGTTACATTGGCGAAAGCGGTATTGGGTAATCTTCCCACATATTACCTTTCACTATATAAAGCACCAAAAAAAGTAATCAACACACTCGAAGGTATCCGGAGAAGATTTGTTTGGGGGGGAGTAAGTTCGATCAAAAAAATCAGATGGATTAAATGGGAAAAAATGGTGGTGTCAAAGAAGCTGGGCGGGTTGGGGATGGGAAGCATTAGAGACGCAAACCTGGCATTGCTACTCAAATGGTGGTGGAGATTAAGGGAAGACGAAAATCAATTATGGGTTAGGGTGATAAAAGCGTTACATGGGAGATGTTGGAAAAAAGAAATCATTCCAATAAATAAGTCTTTAACGGGGGTGTGGAAAAACATCGGGGCAATTAATAAGGAGTTCCAAAAAAGAAACGTAAATATTGATCTTAAATTGAAATGCAAAGTGGGTAAAGGGGACAAAGTGAGGTTCTGGGAAGATTTGTGGCTATGCAATAAAAAACTAAAAGAAGAGTTCCCACTGTTATACAACATGGCTTCAACTAAGAATGCTAGAGTTTATGAAAATTACAAAAAGTTGGGTTCAAATATAGTTTGGCATTGGGACTGGAAGTCTAAACCGTCAAATAGCGAGAGTTGGGCCGAGTTCTTACGGCTTTTCGAAACACTTAACAACAAAAGAATGAAGGATTCGAACGATGTGTGGGGTTGGGAAACGGAAAGAGATAGTCTTTTTTCGGTAAAAGCCGTGAGAAATGAGCTAGGTGATGCGACTTACCAAAGTGACGGTGTAACACCTCATAAAATCACGTCCAATAATGTATTGACACGTGTAATAAACCCTAATGAAGTCAAACATTGAATTTAAGGGACTAATTTTTTTTGAAAAATCGAAAACTTTGATTGTGAAAGGACTGGAAGTTTTAGCATACCTAAAATAAGTTTCTAAATAACCTCTCACGATAATTATATTCACAAATGAGCCACTTGGCGATCGAGTGTAGCCGTTTGCGGAATAAATTGAAAGTTTGCGTAATAAAGGGTTAAAAGCGTCAACATGTTAATTCTTACCTCTGAGTGACCTTTTAACAAGCCGGGAGCTTCATAATATTTGATTATGCTCTCGGGAATGCCAAATAATGGCCGTCTAAGGTTTTTATGCCTATAAGTAAAGTTACGCGCAACTTTGCAAGTTAGAGGGACTAAAAGTGTCAATATGTTTAATTATACCTCTGAATGACCTTTTAGCGAACCCGAAACATCGTGATGTTTAATAATAATTTCAAGAATGCCTAATATAGATTTGATGAGGCTTCAATGCTATTAAATGATGAGATGCGAAAGTTTGCGCAATAGAGGGACCTAAAGCGTCAACTTTTGAATCTACGCCTTTCGGTGACCATCTAAGCGAACGAGAGCGTAGTAATATTTAAGTATATGCTTGGGAATGATTAATATGGGCCATGGAAGGGTTGGATATCATTAAACGACATTGCGCGCTACTTTGCGCAATTAAAGGACTATTTGCGTCAAACTGCAAAAGTAGGTCGATTCGTATGGCAACGGACCTTCCAGAATATGCCCATGAGTTAAACATACCCTATTTATTCTTTATATAGCTTAGATATAGGCTTAGAGGTGTTTGGTGCGCAAAAATAAAACTTTTACGTCATGCAGGGACTAAAAGTGTCAAAAAGTGCACAAGTTTGCATTTTCGCGCATATCTTGCATTCTGAATATCCCCGGACACCCAAAAATTTATCTAAGCATTAAAATATTTTATTTTAGTGTTTGGCTTGATAAAATTCCATTCGTCGCGTAATTTGGATCGTTTTTAGCGTCCGTCTGTGTTTCGTCGTAATTAGCTGAACAACGGGACCGTACGACCAAACGAACCGACATCCGGCATATTTTTGAGCATTTTTCATGTTCCCTATGCTTAGGCATCATTGTAGAGCCTTAAAAATGGTTTAACGGGCCTTAGATGTGTCGGAAATGACTTTTGGAAGTGCAGGGGCCAAAAATGTCAACATTGAAAGTTCTGATGTGCTGTACTTACCTTACGGACCATATACCAGGTCCCTTGCGGACCGTATACAGTGCCCAGTTCCAGAAAAATCAGAAACCAGCTTTGGTTTTGCTCCTTGTCTCACAGAATTGAATCTAGGGGCCTTTGATGGTTTAGAAACATGGTTTTACACATGTTTTGATCTTGTTAAACCTCCCTTACACTTGTCATGATCCTATGCATCCCCAAACACTATATAAAGGGCCTTCATCTTTCATTTCATTTCACCCATTTCTTGGGTTTTACTCTCTAACACTCAAATCTGAGGAGCCTGATCAAGGGAACCTCCTTTTGAGTGATCTTCTGTCCCTTGGACTCTTGTAAGTATCCTTTCGTGCTTAGTTTAAATCGTTTAGCATTATAAACCGAAAACTCAAGCGTTTTCGATAAAAGATTTGACTTTTAAATGGTTAAGCCGTTGTTCGCAACGAACGTGGCTACGTGACCATAATTAGGTAGATGTTTAACCCCCAAAAGGGCACATCCTAATTACCACGTTTACTTAGTTTAATTGTCGGGTCAAATAAAAGTCAAACGGGTTAGTTTTAAATAAATTCATAACTATTAATATAAGAAACCATAAAATCAGTTTTCTCACTTTAATAACTTGGTAAATATTAGTTGAACATGTCTAAGCATGTTCAACCCAACAATGCTAACTATAGGCTCGGTTCGGAACCGAAAGTCGCAAAAGTTGAGTTTTGCTTTAACTTTCAGTTCTGACCCGATTTAGATTATTTTAGATATGCCTTAGGATTCCATTAGGACCATATTATAGGTTAGTATAACCCTCCAAGGTTATACAACTTGGTTCCATAGAAATCCTAGTTCATGCATGTTTCCGTTAAATGCCTAAATGTTGACCGTTATGCCCTCTTGACCCTAAAACGAGAATTTTGAAAATGTGAGAGGACAAAAATCTTTATTACAGAATTATAAACTTGTCCCTAAAATTTGACATTAGTTTGAGGTCTTGATTAGGAGTTATGCTCATTAGCGTAAATGAAAAGCTTTTTATTAATTAAACGGCGTAATTAGCATATAGCCTATCTAAACCCAATTTTTTAAACCAAACTTTTTACCTACTGATATAAAATAATATTTTGGGATTTTTAAAGATTTTTATTTATTTTTAGGCTGAGCATAACATAGGGTTCTAAGCTTGATTCGGTAGTTGTCGGTTTTGCCCTTTTGGGCTATAAAATGAGTTTTACAAATCCTTTTGACGCCAAACCTTTTTCTACTGATCTAATTTGATAAATAAAATATTTTGAGCCTTCCAGAATAATAAAAACATCAGCTTTCCTTTGAAAACCCGGGAATGGCTTCAAATCGCCTTTTGAAGTGTTTTTAACGCATAGTATGTATCAAAACTATTTTAAACATATAAGGGTTGATTCCTACTGATATATTCAGTAAATTTTTATATTTTAACAGTAAGGAAAAGTTTTAAACTCAGGTTTTCAGTTTTGACCTTTTAAGCCTATGTGAAATTACCAAAATGCCCCTACGGTGCATAGTATGGTTAGAATTAATAAATTTCACATATATATGATACCCTACTGTTATAACTTATTAAATTAAGTATATTTACTGATGAAATCAGACCTGTAACTTAGAATAATTTTTAATCTCTCTTATAACCTTTAAAATGACCAAAATATCCCTACAGGGCATAAATTGGTTTTAAATTCGTTTTGGGCATAATGGAAGGTATCCTACTGATATCACAACATATTTGAGGCATATTAACTTAGGAAAACTGTTCATGACTCTTGTGGTTACCCGTTACGCACTTTTTGCGTTCGGATCAGCTTATGTAACTAGTTTGCATAAATTAGCCGAAACGGGTCAAACCTTATCATTTTTATCTCAAAATCCAGAATGTGTTTAGTTTACCCTTATTACACAAGTATACAAGCTTGTCGGGTCTAAACTACATTCTAATCCGGTTCTCGCTTAATCATGCGTTTTGAACCGTATCCTCCTTTAAAACTAACTGGTCTAAGCATAGGCTTAATTAAAGACCCGTTAGGAATCTAATAGGTTATTAAAAACCTTCATTCCAGATTTAGGAGCCCAGTAAAAGCTATCTGTACTTGCTTGGTCGTATACGACGGCTGGGATAAATTGTATAAATTTGCTCAGGTAAATACTTTTAACTTATTTTCCTTATACGGGCTTGGGGTACGGTATATGAAATACCGCTTGGTCGGGCATTTGACCTTAATCGTTTGGTGGTTAAGTATTATCAAGAAGACCCATTTAAAAATTTGGTTTTGTTTGTTTTACGCCTTTGGGAGTTTAATGACCATGTCCCGGATATCCTTGGCATCATTCATAGAATGGCCACGACCTTAGCACACGGGTGTAGGCGTACACCCGTCAGTGCATTTATAATTATTAAAGTATAACCGTCGGTTACGAGAATAACTCGCCGCGGGATTATACCATGTGTTGTGTCTATTAATCTTTAACCCGGCATGAACCGGACAACTGAACGCATAACAAACATGTAATTCTTTTACAAGTATTATATACAAATAATTATCCCAAGTTATAAAAAGTTTTGTGCCATGTGCATTCAAATCAATTTTCTAAAACATTTTCAAAATAAGTCAGTTAAATTGTATTTACCATTGTAAATTGACGTATTTTCCCAAAAAGGCTAAGTGCAGGTACTAATCGAAATAGGCTGGCCAATCCTAGCATCAATAAAGAGTCTCGCAAGCTTAGATGTTAAAATCTGTTGAACAATTATCTTTTAATTGATCCGCCTGTGGATCCTTTACATTCCGTTTGTAATACTTTGATATTACTTTATATCGGATTGTAATATATTTATCTTTTGCTTCCGCTGTGCATTTAAATTGTGTTGTTTGACTATGATGTTATCAACTACGTCACGATACTCCCCACCGGGCCCACCGGTAATACGTGGAAATATCGGGGTGTGACAGGTTGGCATCAGAGCCAACATAGAGTGAATTAAACACTAGCCTTTTTGTGTTTAATCTCAATGACACAGTAGCACATTCCTTGACCTTCTAAGTCTAGACTTAACATAGGAATACTCTCATCTCTGTTCGGAGAATTATTGCCTCCAATTCTATATATTCTAATATGTCGCCAAGCAAAGAAGCCATAATGGAAATTCTCCCCATTTGAAGCCTAGGGAAGGCCGAGCTTCGTACTGCAACTAGGATTAACGTGCAACCAAGGAGAAAGCATTCAGAAATAAAATGAAGAAGAAACTCCTTTTGCTGAAATTTGTTTCCTCAGTAAGTCCTTATAAGGGCATTTTTATCTTTCAGTCCCTTCGAGGACAACATCATTTCTTTCAAGTCCCGCTTAGGGCAATTCTGTACCACCTTTAAAAATCATTGGAATGTTTTATCTAAATTTCATTTATATCATTGTATATGAATATAATATATGAAATGAATTAAATTCCTTTTATAAGATCTACCATTATAATAAAATGGCAAAAATCTAAAAAGGACGAGACCTAGCTCAGGTGTCATTTTAAGACAGGGCCAAGATGGTAGTTCCTCAATTAGATTTAGATCCTTATTAACATCTCAATTTAGGATTGTTCTGCTTTAAATATTAAAAAGAATCTTAAAAGTAAAACCTAGCCTAAATGTCATTTTAGACATGGCCAAGATGGTAAAACCTATTCAAAAGATTCAAATCTTTGTTAACATCTGTAACATGTTAACATTCCTGGTAGACGTGGTTTGATAAAATCACATAAATCATCCTTATACTGGATTCTCCCGAAATCCTTTCTTATTTTATGATTTAAGCATCCATTAGGGATATAATGCTTACGGGCCATATTCATTGTCATATAAGACAAAAGACAGTCGTAGCCTACAACTCCCTGTCAAGAAAAGGCAATGAACGACGTTCAAGCCTAAATACCTTGATTCTACAAAATCATGGTTTATAATTTAAATTTGCCCTTGTGACTTGGCCTTTTGTGCCATAGTTATATTTTAATTAAATCCAGGATAATTATAATGAAAATCCTGAATAAAATAAATATCATTCCTTTCCTGCCAGTATTCATATTAAAGAGAATCTTAAAGGGGTATAACCTAGCTTGAATGTCATTAAGACCTGGCTAAGATGGTAAAACCTGTTTAAAAGAGATTCAGAACCTTATTAACACCTGAAAACGTGTTAACACTCCTGACAACAGTGATGCGATAAAATCACACTTGTCATCTTTATATTAGGAACTTCCAAACCCCTTATTTAGCCTAAATGATCAATAAGAATCATGGCTAATAAACGTCGAACATGATGTACACATCTAAACATCCATCTGGGATGTATACCTACGGGCAAAGATGTATACATGAAAAAGATAGTTTTGTTTCATAACTTCTTGTCAAGAAAATGAAATATGAAATTTTCCGATCCAAAGGAATCATTGATTATGTTTTAAAGTTTCCCTAGTGACAAGGCATTTGTGCCATCAAAAAGTCATTTGGAACAAGCCCTTGTGCTATATAAAATGTCGGTACGACATTGACAGTCGTGACTGATGTCCCCTGTCTAATAAATATGAAGGATTATATTCCGTTTAAACGCCAAAGATGGTTTAATTAAAAACCTAGGCAAAACATAATCAAATAAATTAAATACTATCTATTGGCCTATATGGTTGATTTACACCATGGCTATTTAATCATCAAGTTCGACAATTCAGCAAATTCTTACTACTCGGTTTGTAGCCTTCAAAGCTTCATCATGGCTGACCCTTCTGAAGCTCGCAATCATCCAGTTGATCAGAATGATGATGCAAGACTGAACTTAACAAGCATCGAGTTACAGGCTATGATAGATACAGCCGTAAACAACGTTGTGGATCGCGTGTTAAAGGATCATAAGCGAAAGTGCGATAATACCCCAAATAAGGGTTACAAAAAGGGTAAGACCTGTTCAAGCTATAACCAGTCCAAGCCAAAGGAGGCAAAACCCGAATGTAAAACCTGTGGGAAGAAGAAGCACTTCGGAAAATGTTTCTATGAACAGACCATGGGACGTGTCATCTGTAAAGAGATGGATCACAAGGCCCATGAATGCAAGGATTTGAAGGACAACCAGCAGCCAAGTGAAAAGACCAGATGCAAAACCTGTAGGAAATACCACCTCAGGAAATGCAGATTTGAATCTCAGCCTTCACCTTGTGGAATCTGCAAGTCCAAGGAGCATAAGACCTTGGATTGCAAGAAGTTGGGAGATGCGACCTGTTATGGTTGTGGCAAGAAAGGGCACATAAAGACCCGCTGCCCACAGAAGGCGACTAAAGGAAAAGGCACTTTAAATTCACAAGCTAAGCCTTGTGGAACTTGTAATAAGGAAGGGCACAAGACTTTGGAGTGCCAAGACATAAAGGACGCAACCTGTTATGGTTGCAATGAAATAGGGCACATCAAAACAAATTGCCCAAATAAAACCAAGGAGCCTGGCAAGGCTAAGAAGACCGAAGCTGGAAGCTCTCAAATGGATGCTCAAGAGGCTATTCAGGATGACAATGTCACAACAGGTACTTCCTTTATCAATAACGCTCATGCTAGAGTATTATTTGATTCAGGTTCAGATAAGTCTCTCGTAGACAATAGATTTGGTAAATCATTAAATCTGCCTGTTAAAAACTCTAAGCGTTAAGAATAAAGTAGGATTGGCCAATGGTACCTCAGAGACTGCTTCAACAATATTAGATGGATGTTTTATATCAATTAGGAACCATTCTTTCCGCTGTCCTTGTTTCCGTTAAAAATAGAGGAAACTCGATATAAGTGGTAGGAATGGATTGGTCGTCTTGTAACCAAGCCCATATTGTGGGTAATAAGAAGCAAGTAGTCATCAAGACTCCTTATGGTAAGCCTTTGACAATTCAAGGAGACATATGGTATGGATTGCCTATGTATCTGCTGAATTTGGTATTTAATACTAAAGCTTCGAGAATGGAAAACTCAGAGAAGACAAACAACAGTCGCGAGGCTAGAAAGGCGACAAATGTTAATGGTGCATCAAATGTGAACCTCAATGTTAATGGAGTTAATCTCCAAAACGGTAATTAACGCAGCTGTTAGAAAGACTATGAGAAAAGTCATAAAAAGGTTTAAGAAGCTGAATGTTGTTTGCTTTAAAACATATGTCGCTACCCATGAGAAGAGCTTTACTCATACTTCAATTGCGAAGAATACACTCAACAAAATCATATATGGCAAGGAACCCATTCCTTTTAGGATGTACTTAAAAGTACTTCGTCTCTTGGAAGTCAAGAGACTTCAATAGTAATAAAGGGGCCATCAATTGCAGGAAATTGTTGGATGAAGTAGAAACCATTAGATGTATCAGCGGTTGCGCCGAAAAGGACACGGTGAGGTATACTTCACAGTCATTCGATGGCAATACCCTTGATTAGTGAGGACATTAATGAAGTCCACAAGAAAGATCCTCTTATACATTATAGGATGGGCCAAGTTTTAAGGACCTTATTAGAAAAACCTATTACCCGCATCGCAAAATGGAAAAATATGGAATAAGAATTTTCTGACTCTCACCATAAAAGTTCTGGACTGTCGACAGTATGTCGCAAATTTTAATTCATTGGCTAAGATAGTGCTCTATTCAAATTACCCAAAATCTAAGCTTAATGCAAATAATTGTCGGTGGTTAGCATCGGCAATAGGGGGCACATAAAGGTTTCAAAGTCTGCTTATTATAAACCCATTATGGATCTACCTCAGCTACTCACGTTATATAGATTAAGAAATCACCAGTCAAAGCTGAGACTGCCCTAAAATTTGTCAAAGATTTTGCAGCTGAGTTTAAAAGGATTAAGAGTGGAGGCGTTTAACCCTCCTGATGAATGATTAGAGGCAGTTCACATTAATAATGACACCAGATAAATCCCTTATTGTGATTTTTAATGCTAAGAGTTATGTTGGTTTCAGATACCGTTAAGTCTCTCATAAGACCATAAGCTTAGCAAACTTTTAGAAATTTTCCGTAAGAACCCCAGATATTAAGTGTAAGGTAAAACTTACAAGCGAAATCATAAGAACCATTACTTCTGTTCCTGTCAGAAACCTCTAATCGTAGAATTTTAGAAGTATCCTCTCTCTAAAGGAAGTGCGTCAGCATATATAGTTGATATCTCTCTAATCTCTATTGATTGCGAATACCAGATGGTATGATAAAAGCGCCATATGAAGATTGATGTATCTTAATAAGTTCCATAGATTGCTTCCATGCCTGATCAGTATGGAGGTTTAATGCATGGAACCACAAAGATATTCCGATGGTCATATGGTACTAAAGTCAGCTAATGGTATTCAAAGAAGATATCCAGAGTAGAACCGTCCAAGTAAATGTTCCCGATTAAGGAATTTGTGGACTTGTAACATAAATGTGTCACTTATTTGACACAAGCAATGATGGATAAACTGGAGCCTGAGATTTGGAAAATCTCTGTAACCTCCTTGTATCTTGATCATCTTCTCCTAAGATTACCCTGTTTACCTTCTGATTGGCAAGTAGAGTTAAGATTTATATCCCCTTTAGGGCTGTATTATTGTGAAATCTCCAAGACGGCTAGTACCATCATTGGATGGATCGAAACCCTGATTAAGTAAGTTTTAAAATAGAGGATTTATATAGCCTAACTCAATATTATCAGAATTCGGTATAATTAATTAAGAAAGACGGTTCATTTTGCTTATGCATTGATTACCGCAACCCTAATTAGGCAACAATTAAGAATTTGCCATCAGCTGCCCAGGATCGTCGATTTGTTCGACTAGCGGCAAGGATTTGCTATTCCTTAAAATTAGTTTTAAGCAGTGGTTGGAAGAACCATCTCACCTTAAGATAAGCTTTTCTATAATAGTTGATATATAAGTATTAAGGCTGCTCCTTTGGGGACCTTGCATAGATGGAATGTTAAACATCTATTGTTAGAACAATAGAGTGGTAAGTCCAATTATCAGGATCTGAAAGCTGCATTGGAAACAACAAATAAGATCATTCGAATTCATAATCCGCTTAAAGTTGCCCGTAATCGGCAGAAAAATTGAGGATTGATAAAAGTCGCAACCTTCTTAAGTCCTTAATAAGGAATAAGGTTCAATCAAAGATATCACCCTGGGAGGGTGTGCCAAATTGCTAATTATCAGGCTAGTTAAGCTCTGAATATATAGAACATTCGAAGGAATCAAATGTATCAAAAATCAAATAGCTTATGAGCTAAAACCCATTTAAGGTGCTTGGTGGAACTCGCAATGCGACCCACACTAATGGTTTAAGGATATGTTTCCCCAATAGGTCAAAAAGCATTATCACCTAATGATATGCAGAATAATAAATATTTTTGGTTTGATGAGAAATCCAAATCAATTAAAGATCGACAAGTTAAGAAGCCCCAAAAGGATACATGTACCTATTATAGGGGTCAACTTGGGAGCTTGGAGAGGCTCCAGATATGCTATACAAGTTAAGTCCATTATGCGAAAAAAAGGACTTCCAGCATTTTAGCAAATCTCGAGGTCGAGATTTCTTTTAAGGGGGTGAGGATGTAACACCTCATAAAATCACGTCCAATAATGTATTGACACGTGTAATAAACCCTAATGGAGTCAAACATTGAATTTTAAGGGACTAATTTTTTTGAAAAATCGAAAACTTTGATTGTGAAAGGACTGGAAGTGTTAGCATACCTAAAATAAGTTTCTAAATAACCTCTCACGATAATTATATTCACAAATGAGCCACTTGGCGATCGAGTGTAGCCGTTTGCGGAATAAATTGAAAGTTTGCGTAATAAAGGGTTAAAAGCGTCAACATGTTAATTCTTACCTCTGAGTGACCTTTTAACAAACTGAGAGCTTCATAATATTTGATTATGCTCTCGGGAATGCCAAATAATGCTCAAGGGAACCTCCTTTAGAGTGATCTTCTGTCCCTTGGACTCTTGTAAGTATCCTTTCGTGCTTAGTTTAAATCGTTTAGCGTTATAAACCGAAAAGTCAAGTGTTTTCGATAAACGCTTTGACTTTTAAACGGTTAAGCCGTTGTTCGCAACGAACGTGGCTACGTGACCGTAATTAGGTAGATGTTTAACCCTCAAAAGGGCACATCCTAATTACCACGTTTACTTAGTTTAATTGCCGGGTCAAATAAAAGTCAAACGGGTTAGTTTTAAATAACTTCATAACTATTAATATAAGAAACCATAAAATCAGTTTTCTCACTTTAATAACTTGGTAAATATTAATTGAACATGTCTAAGCATGTTCAACCCGACAATGCTAAGTATAGGCTCGGTTCGGAACCGAAAGTCGCAAAAGTTGACTTTTGCTTTGACTTTCAGTTCTGACCCGATTTAGATTATTTTAGATATGCCTTAGGATTCCATTAGGACCATATTATAGGTTAGTATAACCCTCCGAGGTTATACAACTTGGTTCCAAAGAAATCCTAGTTCATGCATGTTTCCGTTAAATGCCTAAATGTTGACCGCTATGCCCTCTTGACCCTAAAACGAGAATTTTGAAAATGTGAGAGGATAATAATCTTTATTACAGAATTATAAACTTGTCCCTAAAATTTGACATCAGTTTGAGGTCTTGATTAGGAGTTATGCTCATTAGCGTAAATGAAAAGCTTTTTATTAATTAAACGGCGTAATTAGCATATAGCCTATCTAAACCCAATTTTTGAAACCAAACTTTTTACCTACTAATATAAAATAATGTTTTAGGATTTTTGAATATTTTTATTTATTTTTAGGCTGAGCATAACATAAGGTTCTAAGCTTGATTCGGTAGTTGTCGGTTTTGCCCTTTTGGGCTATAAAATGAGTTTTACAAATCCTTTTGACGCCAAACCTTTTTTTACTGATCTAATATGATAAATAAAATATTTTGAGCCTTCCGGAATAATAAAAACATCAGCTTTCCTTTGAAAACCCGGGAATGGCTCCAAATCGCCTTTTTAAGCGTTTTTAACGCATAGTATGTATCAAAACTATTTTAAACATATAAGGGTTGATGCCTACTGATATATTCAGTAAATTTTTATATTTTAACAGTAAGGAAAACTTTTAAACTCAGGTTTTCAGTTTTGACCTTTTAAGCCTATGTGAAATTACCAAAATGCCCCTACGGTGCATAGTATGGTTATAATTAATAAATTTCACATATATATGATACCCTACTGTTATAAATTATTAAATTAAGTATATTTACTGATTAAATCAGACCTGTAACTCAGAATAATATTTAATCTCTCTTATAACCTTTAAAATGACCAAAATACCCCTACAGGGCATAAATTGGTTTTAAATTCGTTTTGGGCATAATGGAAGGTATCCTACTGATATCACGACATATTTAAGGCATATTAACTTAGGAAAACTGTTCATGACTCTTGTGGTTACCTGTTACGCACTTTTCGCGTTCGGATCGGCTTATGTAACTAGTTTGCATAAATTAGCCGAAACGGATCAAACCTTATCATTTTTATCTCAAAATCCAGAATGTGTTTAGTTTACCCTTATTACACAAGTATACAAGCTTGTCGGGTCTAAACTACATTCTAATCCGGTTCTCGCTTAATCATGCGTTTTGAACCGTATCCTCCTTTAAAACTAACCGGTCTAAGCATAGACTTAATTAAAGACCCATTAGGAATCTAATAGGTTATTAAAACCTTCGTTCCAGATTTAGGAGCCCAGTAAAAGCTATCTGTACTTGCTTGGTGGTATACGGCTGTGATAAATTGTATAAATTTGCTCAGGTAAATACTTTTAACTTATTTTCCTTATACGGGCTTGGGGTATGGTATATGAAATACCGCTTGGTCGGGCATTTGACCTTAATCGTTTGGTGGTTAAGTATTATCAAGATGACCCGTTTAAAAATTTGGTTTTGTTTGTTTAACGCCTTTGGGAGTTTAATGACCATGTCCCGGATATCCTTGGCATCATTCATAGAATGGCCACGACCTTAGCACACGGGCCGAAAAACGCTTATTTCTATTAGTTTTTTCCATTTTTATGTTTTTTCAAGTATTTTGGGCATTTTGTTTTTGGGCTTGTGTTTGGCCCGTTGTCTTTTTTAGGCTCGTTTCGAATTTCTGTCTCTATTTATGTATTGCCCTAATCATTTGATGAATCAGAATTGAATTTTGAGAAAAACAGTTTTTCACTTCAAATTCCGAGCCCTTTGGGTTGAATTTTGGGGTTGGGGAAGAACGACACGGGCATTCACAGAATCAACGTGTTGATCTTCATTATCGTACTACTCACTACATCAGGGAGTCATGGATTGGAACATTATTTTCACATAGGACCATTAATTAAATGGTACACCACCTCCCTCCTTAATTGATGGTGGTTCCCATGGATTAAACCACGATTACCATGATCCTCCCATTTGATAATTTTAAGATAAAAACAAATTAAAAAAATAAAGGGGGTAATGGTTTGGGTCATGACCACACCCTTAGGGTAGTGGTTTTAAATGGTGGATTAAAGATGGATGACATGTCACCTATGTGGAGGATCATGGTGGTCATGAGGATCATGACCACACCCTCATAGAGTAAGTTGACTAGTTTGAGATCTATATGGTTCGGTTACGACAGTTTAATAGTTCAACCAACAGTTGGGAATTTTGAAGTCACCGTTTAGTCTTTTTAATTTTATTTTTTAGTTTTGGAATATTTAGTTATGTAAATGTATCATATTCGAAGTTTTGGCACAATTTTTGACATCTATATCGCAAAAAAACGGGACAAGATAGGTAGCAGATTCGGGTTTGTGTCGTTCGTAGATGTGAAGGATCGTGGTGAGATGGAGAAGCAATTATCTACAGTTCGGCTGGGGGGTTTCCGGTTAAAATTTAGTGTTGCACGATTTGCTTTATAAGACGGTGAGATTAACGCTAGAGGGCCACCGAAGGATCGGAATGGGTTCAGAAGGAAAGCAGACCCAGAGGTGCGGTACAATACGAATGTTAAATACGAGGGAGGTAGCAATAAGATGTCGTTTAAGGAGGCATTTACAGGTGTCGCTCAGGGCAGAATGATCAAGGTGGACGATGAAATTATGGCGTTTGGGGATATGCATGGGAGGGCGATTATGGCGAAGGTAACTTCGTTGGTTGTTTTAAAGAATATTCGAAAAGTTTTGAAAGAGATGAAGTTGGCAGAAGGCGAAATACATTGTTTGGGAGGTTTTATGGTGATGCTGGTTTTCAAGGAAAGTGAACATGCGGTTATGGCCAGGGATGAACTTCTTGGTCGACCTGAGCAGTTTGAATCGACTGTGGTTTGGGAGGGTCAAGACGTAGATTGTCTGCGGCTACCAGACATCGACTACCCAAGGCAACTCGACTATTCGCAGTGGACTTGTCATCACTTTCGACTCTAGAGATCGTGTTTCTGCCTCGATTCTTGGGCATTCCACACGCGTTCCCTAGGTCATACTTGTGAGTTCAGGTCGTTGGAGTCCGTCGGGGCCTTGGTGAGAGAATTAAAGTCCAGAACAAACTGCCAAGGTCAGGGTTTCACCCATTGGCTTAGCAATTTCTTCCTTGTTTTTAATAAAATAAAGGAGTTTATTCCTCAATATATGGATTTCACTCCTGATTTGGTATAATCTCCCTTGTTTGTTGGTGAAAATAACGAGATAAGCATGAATAAACGAATAAAATTAGCATAAGTCAGGCAGTTTGGTCAGGAGTTTGCGGCTTTCACACCTATTCCTAACAAAATCTTCCGACTTTATTTGAAAATTCGAGTGAAGTGATAGTGAAGGATTGCAGAATAAACATATAAACTGGGTCTGTTGGTTCCTAACTATAGTCTAGGTCTCTAAGGCAGCGACCCGGACTAGGTCGTGTCTAACCTAATTCCCTATAGTTATGGCTCTGATACCAATCTGTCACACCCCAACCGATGGCGGAATCATCGGGGCGTGGCACTGAGCGAAACAAATTGTCCAGAAGTTTCCACAACAACTATTATATAAATTCAGTTTAAATGATACGTCCCATACCGTACCCCAAATAAATAACAAGTTATCATAGAAAGCAACTAGGCAAATAATTCCGTTCCGACAACTCAGATCAATTATTATTACAGACAATTGTTTATTGTTTCTAGACTCCCTAGCCTCGATTTCATCACCACGCGCCTAAGCATCCTAGCAACTTAAGCACCCGTCACATACGTTAAAATAAAGTCAATACATATAATGTAAAGGTGAGCATACAAGTTTGATAATAGCATATAGAGTTCGAATAGTTTACGCATAACCAGGCACGTACACAGAGGAAAACGATGCATGTTAATTATCGACATGGGACCATCGATACCAACGACTGCGGGTTGACCGTCTGAGACGGTTCGCAATACATGATTACCACCGTAATCCATGCAAGTAGTTGTCCTTAACAACCCCCGTGTGAACGGGTACTGAGTCCAAACTATAGTACTATGTTGCTAAGGCAGGTAGATAGCACTCCACGTGTAAACATAATAAACAGCATTCATTTAGTCAAGTAGCACATGCAAATGGTTAGCGTTCAAATAGTTTGTGTTTGATTGTGATTTGATAGGTAACGTATGTAACACCCAAAAGTGCTAAAAGCAAAAATGGATCGAGTATACTCACAGTGATTGATTATGGATTGAAGGGAGCGCTGAGAGTAGGGTTAGCCTGAATAGTTCGATAGCACAGCAATGAGTAACATGGAAATGCAAACGAATGCGGATGGATCGAATAGGCTAGTCGATCGAACGGAAGGTTCGATCGAACGGGCTGTTCGGTCGGCTGGTATATCCGATTGGACAGTCCTGTTCGATCGGCCGGTGGGCTCGATCGGCTGGGCCATTCGAGTGGATTGTTTCTTCCTCTAGTGTGTTTGTGTTTGGGGATTTGAACTTTTGAAGTTTTCGTTGTAGTATATGAGAACACTGAAGTGTTCCTACCTTTCAAGTCGATCGATCGAACGGTTCGTTCGATCGGCTAGCTCACTCGATCGGCTAGGAACTTCAGAATTTGTCCTCAACTGAATGTCGCTCGATCGAACAGTCTGTTCGATCGGCTGGCATTCCCTACTACGAACGAGTTTTGAAAACGATTAAGTGTTGAAGAGTAGTATCTCATGATCCGAAGAGTAATGTTCACCAAACGCAGTTCGATCGAACATCCCTTCCTCGATACTATGCTTCATGAAATCTTAAAGTGTGGGACCATGTGCTAGCCGACCGGCTGGCCCGGTCGATCGGCTGGTATGTCCGATCGGCTGGGCTGTTCGAACAGCCTAGCCGTTCGACCAGCATTTCTGACCTGGTCGGCCTTTCGTCTAACACTTGGCTGTTTGGTTACTTGTCATTATATCGAGGTAGTTTGATAACGAGTTGAACTATGATACCTTCGTTCTTACTCGTCTCTCCGGCTCGGACAGGAATCACCCAAATCCGTCCGTTGAGCGGTTCGTAACGTCGGCTTAGAGTTTAACCCATTGTCGGTGAACCTCGTAGATAGAACCCGAATCTTGAACCATCCAACCATTGGAATGATCGGTGGGTTGGCTCAGGCTCCGTTTCTACCGGTTTGAAGGCATTGAGTGTAAATGTGACAACTCGTACTTTACCGTCTCGTACATTACGTGTAACCATTGAACTAATGTGAATTATGTGATTAAGTTGTGTGATCGAATGTTATGTGCTATATAATTTCATAAGAATGTGTATGTTACTACTTGAACCGAATGCCCAACCGAACACAAACCCACTCGGTCCATTTAGTGGACTCGAGACCATGAGAAAACCCATGTGGGGTTTCGGCCCACATCCCTTGTACGTATATATATACACATGCACATTATAGGGTTTTAGTTTTTTTACAATCTTTGCAACCACACACACACAAGCTCTCTCTCTCTCTCTCGAATCGGAACCAAGAACCGCCGAACACCTATTCAAGCTTTTGGATTCAGAATCCTTCTCCCCTTGTTTCGGTTAGTATCAAGTTAATGAATTCGTGCTTACATGATCTTGCTAGAATTCGAATTTGCATGATAGTAATCTAGGGTTGTTTGATGTACGTTTGATTTACGAGTTTGATAATGTTTAAACGATTCTTGAATGCATATCGGGTATGATGTTGTTAACCGGCTAGATACTTGTGATCATTGGATATATAGATGTATGATGGATCGGCTGAATTGATTGTGCTTGTAACCGGCCATGTGTGTATGTGACTTAATCGGATTAATTGATTTATCTTGGCTATATGGTTGTATAAATTGCTATGATCTCTGCTCCTATGTAAAGACGTGTTCATATATGTTTCGGTTAGGGTTCTTGTTAAAAACATGTGAATTATGCTCGTTTGATCGGATATTGATCATGATAGAAACTGTTAATTGATATGGTCAAACTTGGAAACTGATAACGTGAATTGATTTGCATAAATGCGTATAACTAAATTGCATGAAATCAGGAAAACTGTTAAACACGGTTGCGACTCAGATTGCGAGTCGGAACCCCACTCGAGACCACAAACAGCACAAGCCGAGACAACGGTTGCGAGTCCCGTTGCGACTCGTAACCAGACCATGATGAGTCGAGATCACCAGTTGCGACTCGCAACCTCCTGTTGCGACTCGTAATCTCCGGCTGTGACTCGTAACCGGGCCATGATGAACCGAAACCACCTGTTGCGACTCGTAACCACCGGTTGCGACTCGAGATCGCTGGTTGCGACTCGAGACCTTCTTTGCACGTACACTGTTTTGGGCCTACACTGTCACGGGCCCAATCTTATGACTGTTATGTTATTGGACTTGTTTACATAGTTGCTAATTGGACTGCTCATGTTAATTGGGCCGACTACTTGGACTCGTTACTTGATATGAACTGCTGTTGCGGTTATATGATTTGCCATGATCATACTTGATACCCTATGTGATACAAACGTGCTACATACGAACCTAACTTGCATAGTAACCATGATAGGACGTGGTTGATTCCTTACTTGTATACTTGAGCATTATACTGTCTGCCGAGCAAACCCAGGTGAGTTCACACTCCTACTAAGGCATGGGATTCCCGGGTCGTGGGAATGGGATAAAGGTTACAATTGACTAAGAACGTACATATGCTTTCCTAGACTATCACCTACCATGATCCTCGAATGTCAGGACGGTTCCGTAGGTTAGGATAACACCTACGTGGTCATATGCCAATTACTGCCTCGGATGTCAGGCACGCACGTAAAACCTACGTGTACGCATTACTTACTACTATCCTCGGTACAAAGGGTGCGTACGTGAAACCCACGTACACCCCCGCGTCTCCTATCCTCGGTTATGAAGGATACGTACGTAAGACCTACGTACACCCCATACGCGCTACTGTTCTCGGAAGAAGAACAGGGATGATACGAGTAGTTGATACGAATAGTCTAGTGGTCACATAACATGGGAAGCCCCCACCTATACAACGTACTAACGGCCCAGTAGAGCCACCCTTTACTTACTGTTACGTACTTACTTACTGTGAACTCGCTCAACTAGTTTGTTGATCATTCTGTTACATGCCTTGCAGATCGTTAGGTACATGGAGCTTGCACAAAGAGGAGCCGGTCGTTGTGGATAAGGATCGTAATACTTTGATTTGACACTTATGACATTTCAGTATTTTAACTTGGGTTTATAACAATGCTTCCGCTACTTAAACAATGCTTGGTTTTGAAACATCGATCATGTCTTGATGAATTACTTTAATGACTTTTATTATTAAATGCTATGTTTGATATGATTGATGGCTTGATCCTGGTCATGTCACGCTCCCAAGCGGTGGTACTCCGCGGGTGGATTTTGGGGGTGTGACAGATTGGTATCAGAGCCATTGGTTATAGAGAACTAGGTTTTAATATGGGAAAACGTTTTTATTAAAACCGGACTATAACCAGAACAGTGCTCTCAACGATCCACAACGACGCTTCGCTCCACGTGCAAGACTCGACATTTTAGGTAATAAGGTTTATGTTTATTGCCTACTTGCTAGAATTACTTAGAACTTTGCTCGTGGTATGCTTAGACTACAATGCTCACTATTTGCTATTGCTTAAGAACCCTTACGTGCTTACACTTTTCTGTCATCGCACTATTCGCGAACTTTTCTCACCTATTTCGCCTTTGACATGAAGATCAATGGCTGGAAGAATTAACATGACACAAGCCCAGTTAGAGGCTCTTGTTCAAGCCCAAGTTGCTGCGGCAGTTGCAGCAGCTCAAGCAGGTAGTATATCCTGCAGTATAGGCACACACTAGGATCCCTAGATCCTACATTCACTCTTGTATTTAACTTCGTCCTATTCGTACACAATAGGTCAACACGCGCAGCAGCCTGTCTGCACTTTCAAGAACTTCATGGACTGTCGTCCAAACTCTTTCAGCGGCACAGAAGGAGCGGTTGGACTCCTCCACTGGTTCGAGAAGCTAGAATCAGTATTCGAGATGTGCGAGTGCCCTGAGGCTCGCAAGGTTAAGTTTGCTACCGGTACCTTGGAAGGAATCGCGCTAACCTGGTGGAACGCGCAGGTGCAGATTCTTGGGTTGGCAGCTGCTAACGCCACCCCATGGAACGATTTTAAGGAACTCATCAAGCGTGAGTATTGCACGCGTGAAGATATTCACAAGCTGGAAGACGAGCTATATAATCTGAAAATGGTTGGGTCAGAGATCGAAGCGTATACTAAACGGTCGAACGAGCTGGCCGTTCTGTGTCCAACTATGGTGGACCCTCCATACAAGCGCATTGAGTTGTATCTCAAGGGATTGGCGCCAGAAATTCAGAGCCACGTGACGTCGGCTAACCTCGAAAATATCCAGGAAATCCAGCGTCTCGCTCATCGCATCACCGATCAGGCAGTGGATCAGAATAAACTGCCTAAGCGTGTCAGCGCTACTACTACAGTCACTCCTTCAGCTACTCCCGTTACCCTCAGTGACAACAAGAGGAAATGGGAGGGGGATTCAAGCAAAGCATCAGTTTCGGTTCAGTCCCAGAATCAGCAGCGAAAGACTGACAACTATCAAAGCCCTAACCAGCAGTCGTCAGGTAGCCACAGGCAGGGTGGATATCGCGGAAATCTTCCAAAGTGCAACAACTGCAACAAGCACCACAACGGTCAGTGTAACAAGGGTCGTTGTCAAAGATGCCTCAAGATGGGTCACGAGGCCAAAGACTGTAGAAGCCTTCGTCCTGCGAACCAAAATCAGCAGCAGCCTCACGCTCAGCCTAACCAACAACAGGGCAACAAAGGATGCTACAATTGTGGTGCTGAAGGCCACATCAAGAGACACTGCCCACAGCTCAACAGGAACCAGAACAACAACAACAACAACAACCAGGGCAATGGCAACAACAACAATGGGGGAAACAACAACGGCAACGAGGCAAGGGGCCGTGCATTCGTACTAGGTCGTGGCGACGCAGTGAACGATCCCAACGTTGTTATGGGTAAGTTTCTCCTCGACAATATTTACGTTACTGTTTTGTTTGATTCGGGTGCGGATACAAGCTATATGTCTGTGAAAATGTGTCAACTGCTAAAACGTGCACCAACACTTTTACCCACCAAACATGTAGTAGAGTTAGCTAACGGTAAAAGTTTAGAAGCCACGCACGTAGTTCAGGGTTGTAATCTTATCCTAGCTGGTCAAGCCTTCTCGATTGATCTCATCCCCATAGTTTTGGGAAGTTTCGACGTCGTGATTGGGATGGATTGGTTATCCCAACACCAGGCAGAAATCCTATGCAGCGAGAAGATTATTCGCATTCCTCGTTCTGGTCAGGAACCTCTTGAAGTTCAAGGCGACAAGAGTGGTGCTGTGGTTGGCATCATCTCATTCTTGAAGGCTCAGAAGTGCTTACGTAAAGGTCACACAGCCATTTTGGCTCTTGTTTCAGACGCATCAGTAAAGGAGAAGAAATTGGAGGATATACCGGTCGTACGTGACTTTCCTCAGGTGTTTCCTGAAGATTTACCTGGCTTACCGCCTCATCGTCAGGTCGAATTTCAGATCGAGCTCGCTCCAGGAGCAGCACCCATAGCTCGTGCACCATATCGTCTAGCTCCATCAGAGTTGGAAGAATTGTCAAAGCAGCTGCAAGAGCTCTTGGAAAAAAGGCTTCATTCGTCCAAGCTCTTCGCCTTGGGGAGCTCCAGTGCTATTCGTGAAAAAGAAAGACGGTACGTTCAGGATGTGTATAGACTACAGGGAACTGAACAAGGTGACGGTGAAGAACCGTTATCCTCTTCCACGCATAGACGACTTATTCGACCAGTTGCAAGGGTCGTGTTACTATTCCAAGATCGACCTACGGTCAGGTTATCACCAACTGAGAGTCCGCGAGGAGGACGTCTCTAAGACAGCATTCAGAACTCGCTATGGTCACTACGAGTTCTTGGTTATGCCGTTCGGACTTACGAACGCACCTGCAGTATTTATGGATCTTATGAACAGGGTGTGCAAACCCTACCTCGACAAGTTCGTCATTGTATTCATAGACGACATCCCGATTTACTCCAAGAGTCAGGAGGAACACGAGCAGCATCTTCGTCTGATATTGGAACTCCTTCGAAAGGAACAGTTGTACGCCAAGCTTTCAAAATGCGACTTCTGGCTTCGTGAAGTCCACTTCTTAGGCCACGTGGTGAACAAGGATGGGATCCACGTCGATCCATCCAAGGTAGATTCGATCAGGAACTGGCCTGCACCGCGTACACCGACTGAGATACGCCAATTTTTGGGTCTGGCAGGTTACTACAGACGGTTTATTAAAGACTTTTCAAAGATCGCGCAACCACTTACGCTACTGACATAGAAGGGTGTCACCTACCGTTGGGGCAACGCGCAAGAAACTGCTTTTCAGTATCTAAAGGATAGGCTCTGCAGCGCACCTATTCTTTCATTGCCAGAGGGCACAGATGACTTCGTGGTATACTGTGACGCATCAATACAGGGTCTGGGTTGTGTATTGATGCAACGTGACAAAGTGATAGCCTACGCTTCTCGTCAACTAAAGGTTCATGAACGGAACTACACGACGCACGATTTAGAGCTGGGAGCTGTTGTTTTCGCGCTTAAGATATGGCGACATTACCTGTACGGTACCAGGTGCACGATTTACACCGATCACAGGAGTCTCGAGCATATCCTTAAGCAGAAGGATTTGAATATGCGTCAACGACGATGGGTCGAGTTACTTAATGACTACGAATGCGCTATCAAGTATCATCCAGGCAAAGCCAATGTTGTGGCTGATGCCCTTAGTCGAAAGGACACCTTACCGAAGCGCGTGCGAGCGCTACAGCTTACGATTCAGTCTAGCCTTCCAGCACAGATACGAAATGCTCAGGTAGAAGCATTGAAGCCCGAAAATGTTAAGGCTGAAGCCTTACGCGGCTCACGACAGCAAATGGAGCAAAAGGAAGACGGCGCCTACTATGTAACGGGCCGGATTTGGGTCCCTCTCTATGGCGGTTTACGCGAACTTGTAATGGATGAAGCTCACAAGTCCCGCTACTCGGTACATCCAGGGTCAGATAAAATTGTAACACCTCGAAAAATTTCGTCCAATAATGTCTTGACACGTGTCATAAGGTTCCGTTATGTGAAAACATACTTTAGAGGGACTAAAAGTGACAAACAGTGAAAACTATGGAACGTAAGGGTCCAAAGTGTCAACAATGGATAAGTAGGCTCTATGATAACCCTACATAATGTTTATAACCTTAAACGGATGGTCCATGGATCATACGACGCGGAAATTGCCCAAAGGTGAAGTATTGTAAACTATAGGGGCCAAAAGTGTCAACATGTTTAATTTATACCTCTGAGTGAACTTTTGGCAGACCCGAAGCTTTGTATAGCTAAAATATACTCACTAGAATATGTGGTAAAAATTTCATGAAGTTTCGTCAACGTATGAGAAAGTTATGGCCAAAACCGTACTTAAGGGACTAGAAGCGTCAACGTCGAATTTCAGGGCTTTTCGGTTGAGCGCAAAGTTATCCGAGGGCATTACCATGTTGGTAAAAGTCCTAAGGTTCTTAGAAACCAAGTTTGAGGGTTTACGGGTCGAGAAAAGTAGCCGAAACGGCACGTTCAAGCTCAGGGACCAATTCTGTCAATACACGAAAGTTGTTTGGCTGAAGCAGGGGTCAGGCGACCCGCCTGGGAAAGCCCAAGCGGGCCGCGTGGGTTGCCCAGCGACAGAAATCGTGTTTGGGTCAGATTTGGGTCCGATTTTGAGTTGCTAACAGCTGGTCTTGCCTCCAATTGCACCAATTAAGAGCCATGCATGCCTACCATCAACAGTAAACCTCAGAATCTCAGCTTTAAATCCGAATTTAGCTCATTTCTTGACATTTACAATAGTAAACAAGAACACCAAGACTTGCAAGAGCTCTCAAAGCTTCTCTGGAGATAATCTGAGCATCAAGGCCGACTTCTAGTGTCCACTAAACATCTTTAGGACCATTGTAAGCATTCAATTCGTTCTTTAATCCGTTTTTGCTTTGATTATTAGTAAAAGTCAAACTGGGTGTTCATAACCTTTGACTTTCTGATTAAACGGATTTCTTTCAGTAATTTCTCGAATTGAAACTTGTTATAGATTGGTATTTATGTGGGAAACAAACCCTCTAAAGGTTACTAACTGATTCCCACTACATGCATGCTTAATGTCGAGTCAAACCTATTTCTAAAAAGTCAACAGAAGTGATTTTTGTGAAAAATGACATGATTAATGATATAGATGACATGCAAACTGATTGATCATTAAAAATGACTTGTAATACATATAAGAATGTGTTCTAATCATCATCAACTCGACGATCTATAGTATAGCCACGAATCGGAACCGAAAGTCTTGTAAAACGATTATTTCGTAGACTATCGATTCGGATTCGTACATGCATGTTCGAGATCTGTATTGGAAAGTATTTTTGACTATTTTTATTTTAGTTAAACTTTCTGGAATTTTCTTTGATTGAGTCTATGCTTAGCCTATTCGAATGCTTGTTTCCGGTTTATGCATAAAGTTGACTATCTTGCCCTTTTTGATTTAAAACGGGATTTTTGGAAAAGTAAAAGAGTAGAGATCTGTATTTTTATCATATAAACTTGCACCGAAAATTTCGGATCAGTTGGTAGTCCAGATTGTGAGTTATGGCCATTAGCGTAAACTATGTTAAAAATTTACATAAACGACCCTTTTTGCGTAGAACCCGTTTCTGGCCACGTTTTGGTACAAAACTTTTTACCAACTGATTATATATAATATTCTGGGAATTTTGATGATTTTTGAGTAATTTTTGGCTGAACGGATCCTAGATCACCTAGTCATTTCGGCTTATGTCGGTTTTGACCGTTTTAGTCATAAAATGAGTTTTACACATCCTTTTGACCCGAAACCTTTTTCTACTGATTTTATATGATGAATAAATTATTTTAAGTATTCTGGAAATATAAAAATCTCAGATTTTATTTGAAAACCCGAAAACGCCCTTAAATCGTATTTTTAGCATTTTAAGCGCATAGTAAGCGTTGTACTTGTTTTAAACCTATAAAACTTATACCTACTGATGTAAATCACATATTTTCATATAACAACAGTAAGTATGATATTTTGAACTCAGGTTTCCAGTTTTGGCATTTTTAGCCCTTGTGAAATTACTAAATTACCCCTACGGTGCATAGTTTGGTTTTAAATGATATATTTGGTATATGGGTCATACCCTACTGATATAATATGTTATATTAAGTATATTTACTGTATGAACCAGACCCGAAACTCAGATTTCTAATTTTACCCTTTTATTATCTTTAAATGACCAAAATGCCCTTCTAAGGCATAAATTGAGTTTAAAATTATCCCGGGCAATATAGAACATAACTTACTGATATAATATCATATTTTAAGCATATTACATCAGGGAACTTGCATTTGAATCTTTTGGCTACCCGTATCGCCCTTATCGCGTTCGGTTCGGTTTACGTAACTAGTTTGCGTAAATTGACCGAAACGGGTCAAACGATATCATTTTTATCTCAAAATCCAGAATGTATTTAGTATACCCATATTATACAAGTATACAAACTTGTCGGGTCTAAATCACATTCTATCCGGTCTTTCGCTTAATCGTGCGTAAACCGTATCATTCCTAAAACTAACCGGTCAAAGCTTAAGCTTAAATAAAAGGCCGTTAGGAATCTAATAGGTTAATTATAAACCTTTGTTCCAGATTAGGAAGCCCGGTAAAAGCTACCGCCACTTATCGTTTGTGACCTATACTTGCTCAGGTAAATACATTTTGACTTATTTTCCCTATACGGGCTTGGGGTACGGTATTTAAAATACCGCTTGATCGGGCGCACAAGTCCTGCTCCTTATAGGTGTTCAGTCTTGAATAGCTTGTGCGACTTCGTTTAAACAGTTTTGTCTTACTTAAAAGGCTTTGGGGGGTTGTTGACCGTGTCCCGGATATCCTTGGCATTATCTTACGAGATGGCCACGACCAGAGCACGGGGTGTAGGCGTACACCCGTCGTGTATAACTCTTTGATGTGGTGTGTCAATTAAATCTCTAGCCCGGACAGTAGATCCCGGGCCACCAGAGATATAAGTGCATGTAAATCGTTCACAAGTTTATATTATATAATTATCCCAAGTTAATAAAATATTTATGCCTTGTGCATTTAAATAAATTTTAAATCATTTTCAAAATGAGTCGGTTGATTTGTATTTACCAGTGTAAACTGACGTATTTTTCCCAAAAGATTAAGTGCAGGTACTATACGGAAATAGGCTGGCTGTTTCCTAGAGAGCGTCCACAATAGTCTCGCAAACTCGGACGACATTTATCTGTTGAACTATTTATTTTCTATTTTTATTTGATCCGCCTGTGGATCCATTTCAACTACTGTAATATTTATTATTACACTTTATTTAAAAGTTGAAATGTTTCTATTCTGCTTCCGCTGTGCATTATTATATTGTGTTGATTGTCTATGACGATGCCAACTACGTCACTGTACCCCACACCGGGCCCACCGGTGACACGTGGAAATGGGGGTGTGACAGGTTGGTATCAGAGCCAACGCTGAGTGAATTAAACACTATCCTAATGTGTTTAATCTCAGTTACACAATTGCACATTTCTCGATTTTCGAGTCTAGACAAAGAACTTAGGAAATGTTCGACATTTCGTTTAATTTATTTTTATTTAATGCATTGTCTTATATATTTTGTTGTGCAACTTGTTTGACTTTTGACAGGATCAGGATGCCGCCAAGGATGAGAGGTCGTGGAGGATTTCCTACATCGCACGATCATGAGGCTGGTCCCTCGCATAGGCGGGCTCCATCTGCTACACACAACACAGCCGCCAACGACCTTTGGAGGTCTTTTGCCGAGCCTGCTAGGCATTCGGTTTCCGCGAGCACTTCTCCGTCATTACCCCACTCGTTTGGGCCCCATTCGGAGAACGGGCCCCATGGTTCGCATGGATCGTACATACCATTGCACCAGTCACCGCAGCAGTACCCAGCGCCAGCCTACCAGGGTTTGTATAACCCTAATGCTTATGTGGAGGAGCCAGTGGGCCATAACCCACTTGGACAGGAGGACCACTTTTCTGGTGGTCACGAGATGGACGTAGACGAGGAGACGGACCCTTCGCTCCCACCATCAGGTACACCAAACCACCCGATTGAGATATCGGATGGGTCGCCATACACAGGATCACCATTTAATGGTGTGGACAGCTTCCAGGAGAGGTTCAAGCAGCATGATTGGTACTTCACCCCTAGCCACAACTCTCCGATGCTTCAATCACTCCATGGTACTCCGATGCTCCAATCGCTCCATGGTTCGCCGGTGCACTCACAGCACCACTCGCAGCAGCAGCAGCTCCAGCAGCAGCCGCCTCTACCGCAAGACCTATCTGAGGCCCTGTGGCGTGACGTGATCACTCCGTCACCACCGCCGCCGCCAGTTTTACCTCCTCCGCCTCAGAGGCCTAGGAGGAATGCGCGCATGTCTACGCGCGGAGGGATTCGCATAGGCACCCCTCCACGTGTTAGTAGCAGCCGCTACACGTCTCTACCCGGGGAGTCTGAGACAGGGGAGTCTCAGCATCCCGTATCGGAGGTTACTTCTGTTCCGATCCCGCCTCTGCCGCCGCAGAATTTTGGAGAGCCGATTCCGGCTTATGCTAGTGCCGCTCAGTTCAACCCGTTCGAGCAGGTATTCCCTCAGGGTTATGATTACACGGGAGACCCTTATTGGCAAGCTGTGAACTACAGCTCACTCCCACATAGTGGTCCACTTGGAGACCCTTGGGCTGCTGGCCCATCTACTTTTGGTTACCCTCCGGGTTACCAGCAGCCACCGCAGCCGCAGCCTTACCAGCCGCCGCAGCCGCAGCACTACCAGCCACCACCACCGGCGCCTATGATGTCGCCGCCGCAGGTTCAGGAGATCCTGCATGGGATTGATAGCATGCGACGCGAGTTTCAGCACAATATGCGAGAGGATCGCCGACGCACCAGTGGCATGTTTAAGAAGGTATTCGATTTGCTCAAGGGTAAGAGCAAGAAGGATCGTTGAATCCTTCGATTATTATTTCATGTACTCATGTCCCTGCGTGGACATTTATTCCAGTACTCTACCCCTGCGTGGGTATATCTATCTTTCTCTACCCCTGTGTGGGTATGTTATCCTGTTAACCCCTGCGTGGGTTTGTTTTATTTTATTTTGTTATTGTTGTACTTGTTTAGCCCCTGCGCGGGCATGTTATTCATGCTAGTTATGTTATTTCAAAGTCCCGTTTAGGGCAATTATGTACTGGTATTTTATTGGAAATTTAAATGGTTAGTTTGAAATTATCATTTTATTTATATGCATGAATAATATTAAAATAATGGAAAATATCAATTTTTATTTGATTTGCCATTTTATAAGAATCTTAGTAAGGTATAACCTAGCTTGAATGCCTTATTAACAGGCCTGGCTGTGATGGTAAAACCTGGTTGAAAGGATTCAACTCCCTGTTAACATCTGAAGACATGTTAGCATTCCTGGCCAAGCGTGATCTGTAAAATCACACAAGCCACCCTTTTTAATAAATTATCTACAGATTTTATCTGTATACAAGTCTATTAATGACTTGATACCTACGGGTTATGACTATGTCATACAGTGGCAGTTGTGGTCTATGACTCCCTGCCTAGTAAAGAATTATCTACAGATTATATCTGTACACAAGTCTATTAATGGCTTGATACCTACGGGTTATAACTATATTATATAAAGACAGTTGTGGTTTATGACTCTCTGTCTAGTAAAGGATTATTTGTTTAATTATACAATTTATAGTCCTATAAAAATCTAAATTTATAATTTAGTGATTGTCCTTGTGACTAGGCCTATGGTGCCAATATATATATTTTCATTCCTTGATTGCTAATAAGAGCCTGAATGAAATTTATTAAATTAACTGCTAAGGTTTTTGATACCATGGTTAATAAATCGTCTAGGACGGTAATACTGTTAGGTTCTAAATAAGACCTTGTCCTTTATTGTAGCTTAAAGCTACGATGGCCAAATCGGAAGAAACCAACAGTCATTCTGGGGAACGCTCAGATAATGCAAAGATTCACGTTACCGGTGCAGAATTGCAAGCACTGATTGATAATGCTGTCGCCAAGGCTATGGATAGGCAGTTCAAAGAATCTAGTGGTACTCAGAGTAGAACCCGCTCAGTGACGCATGTCAAGGCTAAGACTCATTCTGGGGCTCATAGTAAGCCTCCATCTAAAAAGAGTGAGCCGAAGAAAGCTGAGGATGATAATCATTCCTCCAACCACAGCAGCGTCCCAAAGCAAGAGATTGAACTGAAACGTGACACGTACAGCAGGTCCTGTACGTACAAATACTTTGTATCTTGCAAGCCCAGAGATTTCACTGGGGAAAAAGGAGCCGTCGACTGCATGACGTGGATTGACGAGATGGACACTGTAGTTGATATCAGCGGGTGTGCTGATAGGGACGTCGTGAAGTACGTGTCCCAGTCATTCAAAGGAGATGCGTTAGCATGGTGGAAGTCACTCCTACAAGCTGCCGGTAAGGCCACACTGTACGGTTTGTCATGGGAACAGTTTGTGGCCCTGATTAAAGAGAACTTCTGTCCGCAGCACGAGGTCGAGCGAATTGAATCGGATTTTGTATCCTTAGTCATGAAGAACCTCGACTGTCAAGCGTATCTTACTACGTTCAACACGCTGTCTCGTTTAGTGCCTTACTTGGTGACCCCGGAGCCGCGTAGGATTGCTCGATTCATTGGGGGTCTGGCACCGGAGATTAAAGCCATCGTCAAAGCTTCAAGACCTACAACATTTCGATCCGTAGCGGATCTATCCCTCTCCCTCACTCAAGACATGGTTAGATTGAGAGCCATGAAGAGCTCTGAGGAGAACAAACGGAAACGTGAGGATGACACCTCACGAAGATCTGAGAAGCGACATAGAGGGAACAACGACCACAGGAAAGGGTCGGGGTCTAGGAAAAGTGATCATCAGTCGGGTGAGAAACCCAGATGCAAGATTTGTAGGAGACACCACTTTGGGAGGTGTCGGTTTGAAACAAAATCCCAGTCTTCTGAGAAACGATGTGGAATCTGCAAGTCCACGGATCATAAAGTTGTGGATTGCAAGAAGATGAAGGATGCAACGTGTTTTGGTTGCAACGAAAAAGGTCACATTCGGCCCAACTGCCCAAAGTTTGCGAAGAAGGCCGAGGAAGGGAAGAAGACTAATGCGAGAGTCTTCAAAATGGACGCAAAGGAAGCAGTCCTTGATGATAACGTCATTACCGGTACGTTTCTTGTAAACGATATTTTTGCTAGAGTTTTGTTTGATTCGGGGGCTGATAAGTCATTTGTAGATAATAAGTTTTGTAAACTGTTGAACCTTCCTGTTAAAACGTTAAGCGTGAAATATGAGGTGGAGTTAGCCGATGGAACCATAGAAACCGCCTCAACTGTTCTAGATGGATGTGTTATATCCATTAGGAATCATTCCTTCCCGTTATCCTTGCTTCCCTTTAAGCTAGCTGGATTCGACATAGTGATAGGCATGGATTGGTTGTCGAGTAACCAAGCCCAGATTCTGTGCAATAGAAAGCAAGTAATAGTTAAGACTCCGTCTGGTGAGTCACTTACTATTCAAGGAGATACCCAGCATGGATTGCCGGAGCAAGTGTCCATGCTCAAAGCATCCAGATGCATGCAGAAGGGATGTGTCATTTATATGGCACAAGTTACCATTGATGAGCCGAAGCCGAAGATTGAAGATATTCCTGTTATCTCGGAATATCCTGAAGTGTTTCCTGAAGAACTACCCGGTTTGCCACCGGATAGGCAAGTAGAGTTTCGGATAGACATCATACCAGGTGCAGCACCTGTAGCAAGAGCACCATACAGATTGGCACCAACGGAGATGAAGGAGTTGAGGACGCAGTTGGATGAGCTTTTAGCCAAAGGTTTTATTAGACCTAGCTCATCTCCTTGGGGAGCGCCAATCTTGTTCGTTAAGAAAAAGGATGGTTCGATGCGTCTGTGCATCGATTACCGTGAGCTTAATAAGGTCACTATCAAGAATCGGTATCCGTTACCCAGGATCGACGATCTATTCGATCAGTTACAAGGAGCAAGTTATTTCTCCAAGATTGACCTAAGGTCAGGTTATCATCAGTTGAAGGTCAAGGAGGAAGACGTACACAAGACCGCGTTTAGGACTCGTTATGGACATTACGAGTTCCTAGTGATGCCGTTTGGGCTCACTAACGCACCAGCCGCATTCATGGATCTCATGAATCGCGTCTGCAAACCTTATTTAGATAAGTTCGTCATCGTCTTCATTGATGACATTCTTATCTACTCGAAGAGCCAAGCTGACCATGAGAAACACCTCCGTTGTATTCTCAAACTTCTGTATCAAGAAAAGCTTTATGCCAAATTCTCGAAGTGTGAATTTTGGCTTCGAGAAGTCCAGTTTCTTGGACATGTTGTAAGCGAGCGTGGTATCCAAGTAGATCCCGCTAAGGTAGAAGCAGTCATGAACTGGCAGGAGCCGAAGACTCCTACTGAGATTCGCAGTTTCCTCGGATTGGCAGGATATTATAGGAGATTCATCGAGAACTTCTCAAGGATTGCTGCGCCCCTAACCTCATTGACCCGTAAGAAGACTAAGTTTGATTGGGGCCCCAAGCAGCAGGAATCCTTTGACATTCTGAAGAAGAAGCTGAGCAATGCGCCAGTATTGACATTGCCCGATGGTATAGATGAATTTGTGGTGTATTGTGATGCATCACATACTGGCATGGGCTGTGTACTCATGCAGAAAGGCAAAGTCATTGCCTACGCTTCTCGACAGCTCAAAGTGCACGAAAAGAACTACACCACCCACGATTTGGAATTGGGTGCGGTTGTATTTGCTTTGAAGTTATGGAGACACTACTTGTATGGAACCAAGTGTATAATCTATTCGGATCACAAGAGTCTTCAGCATTTGTTCAATCAGAAAGAATTGAACATGCGTCAAAGGCGATGGATGGAAACCCTAAATGATTATGACTGTGAGATAAGATACCATCCAGGCAAGGCAAATGTTGTTGCCGACGCCTTAAGCAGAAAGGAAAGGATTAAACCGATCAGAATCAATGCCAAGCGCATTGAAATAAGAAATAATTTGAATGAAAGGGTGTTAGCTGCACAGAAGGAAGCTGTGCTGGAAGCTAACTATTCTGCAGAAAAGTTGGGAGTAACTGAGGAGCAGTTATCCCACGACAAAGATGGAATGTTACGACTAAACGGACGAATATGGGTTCCAGTATATGGAGGACTTCGGGATGTTATCCTCCAGGAAGCCCACAGCTCTAAATATTCCGTTCATCCTGGAGCTGATAAGATGTACCAGGATTTGAAATCAAACTACTGGTGGATTGGTTTGAAAAAGTCCGTGGCCGAGTATGTGGCCAAATGTCTGACTTGTGCGCAAGTTAAGGCTGAGCATCAGAAGCCGTCAGGTTTGCTTCAGCAGCCTGAAATTCCCAAATGGAAATGGGAAATGGTGACAATGGATTTTATCACCAAGTTGCCAAAGACGAAAAAGGGAAATGATACCATATGGGTCATAGTAGACAGACTGACTAAGTCAGCTCATTTTCTACCCATCAAAGAGACGTATAGCTCAGATATGTTAGCTCAATTATACGTCGATAAGATAGTAGCGCTACATGGTATACCTATATCTATTATCTCTGATAGAGATACTAGATATACGTCACATTTTTGGAAAAGTTTCCAACAGTCGTTGGGCACTCGTTTGAATTTTAGTACGGCTTACCATCCTCAGACTGATGGTCAGAGTGAGCGTACTATTCAAACTTTGGAAGACATGCTTCGTGCATGTGCGATCGACTTAGGTGGTAGTTGGGATAAGAACTTACCACTGATTGAATTCTCCTACAACAATAGCTACCATTCCAGCATAAAGGCTGCGCCTTTCGAGGCCCTATACGGTAGAAAGTGTAGATCGCCCATCTGTTGGGCAGAAGTTGGAGATGTCCAGTTGTCTGGACCAGATATCGTCTTTGAGACGACAGACAAGATCGTTCAGATCCGTGATCGTTTGAAAGCTGCCAGGGATAGGCAGAAAAGTTATGCGGATCCTAAGCGCAAAGATTTTCACTTTGATGTGGGTGAAAAAGTGTTGCTTAAAGTATCACCTTGGAAAGGTGTGATGAGATTTGGAAAGAAAGGCAAGCTGAGCCCGAGATATATAGGACCTTTCGAGATAATCGAACGTGTCGGGGCAGTCGCTTACAAGTTAAACTTGCCTGAAGAGCTTAGTGCTATTCATAATGTGTTCCATATCTGTAACTTGAAGAAGTGTTTCGCTGACGATTCACTGGTTATACCGCATACGGATATACACATAGACGAAAGTCTAAAATTTGTGGAAAAACCTTTGTCGATAGAGGATCGACAGGTAAAGAAGCTTCGAAGGAAGCACGTGCCTATTGTCAAGGTCAAATGGGATGCCCGTAGAGGTCCCGAATACACGTGGGAAGTGGAATCCACGATGAAAGAAAAATATCCCCATTTGTTTGAATAAATCTCGGGGTCGAGATTTCTTTTAAGGGGGTGAGGATGTAACACCTCGAAAAATTTCGTCCAATAATGTCTTGACACGTGTCATAAGGTTCCGTTATGTGAAAACATACTTTAGAGGGACTAAAAGTGACAAACAGTGAAAACTATGGAACGTAAGGGTCCAAAGTGTCAACAATGGATAAGTAGGCTCTATGATAACCCTACATAATGTTTATAACCTTAAACGGATGGTCCATGGATCGTACGACGCGGAAATTGCCCAAAGGTGAAGTATTGTAAACTATAGGGGCCAAAAGTGTCAACATGTTTAATTTATACCTCTGAGTGAACTTTTGGCAGACCCGAAGCTTTGTATAGCTAAAATATACTCACTAGAATATGTGGTAAAAATTTCATGAAGTTTCGTCAACGTATGAGAAAGTTATGGCCAAAACCGTACTTAAGGGACTAGAAGCGTCAACGTCGAATTTCAGGGCTTTTCGGTTGAGCGCAAAGTTATCCGAGGGCATTACCATGTTGGTAAAAGTCCTAAGGTTCTTAGAAACCAAGTTTGAGGGTTTACGGGTCGAGAAAAGTAGCCGAAACGGCACGTTCAAGCTCAGGGACCAATTCTGTCAATACACGAAAGTTGTTTGGCTGAAGCAGGGGTCAGGCGACCCGCCTGGGAAAGCCCAAGCGGGCCGCGTGGGTTGCCCAGCGACAGAAATCGTGTTTGGGTCAGATTTGGGTCCGATTTTGAGTTGCTAACAGCTGGTCTTGCCTCCAATTGCACCAATTAAGAGCCATGCATGCCTACCAATTGAGTTGCTACTACTACAGTCACTCCTTCAGCTACTCCCGTTACCCTCAGTGACAACAAGAGGAAATGGGAGGGGGATTCAAGCAAAGCATCAGTTTCGGTTCAGTCCCAGAATCAGCAGCGAAAGACTGACAACTATCAAAGCCCTAACCAGCAGTCGTCAGGTAGCCACAGGCAGGGTGGATATCGCGGAAATCTTCCAAAGTGCAACAACTGCAACAAGCACCACAACTTTCAGTGTAACAAGGGTCGTTGTCAAAGATGCCTCAAGATGGGTCACGAGGCCAAAGACTGTAGAAGCCTTCGTCCTGCGAACCAAAATCAGCAGCAGCCTCACGCTCAGCCTAACCAACAACAGGGCAACAAAGGATGCTACAATTGTGGTGCTGAAGGCCACATCAAGAGACACTGCCCACAGCTCAACAGGAATCAGAACAACAACAACAACAACAACCAGGGCAATGGCAACAACAACAATGGGGGAAACAACAACGGCAACGAGGCAAGGGGCCGTGCATTCGTACTAGGTCGTGGCGACGCAGTGAACGATCCCAACGTTGTTATGGGTAAGTTTCTCCTCGACAATATTTACGTTACTGTTTTGTTTGATTCGGGTGCGGATACAAGCTATATGTCTGTGAAAATGTGTCAACTGCTAAAACGTGCACCAACACTTTTACCCACCAAACATGTAGTAGAGTTAGCTAACGGTAAAAGTTTAGAAGCCACGCACGTAGTTCAGGGTTGTAATCTTATCCTAGCTGGTCAAGCCTTCTCGATTGATCTCATCCCCATAGTTTTGGGAAGTTTCGACGTCGTGATTGGGATGGATTGGTTATCCCAACACCAGGCAGAAATCCTATGCAGCGAGAAGATTATTCGCATTCCTCGTTCTGGTCAGGAACCTCTTGAAGTTCAAGGCGACAAGAGTGGTGCTGTGGTTGGCATCATCTCATTCTTGAAGGCTCAGAAGTGCTTACGTAAAGGTCACACAGCCATTTTGGCTCTTGTTTCAGACGCATCAGTAAAGGAGAAGAAATTGGAGGATATACCGGTCGTACGTGACTTTCCTCAGGTGTTTCCTGAAGATTTACCTGGCTTACCGCCTCATCGTCAGGTCGAATTTCAGATCGAGCTCGCTCCAGGAGCAGCACCCATAGCTCGTGCACCATATCGTCTAGCTCCATCAGAGTTGGAAGAATTGTCAAAGCAGCTGCAAGAGCTCTTGGAAAAAGGCTTCATTCGTCCAAGCTCTTCGCCTTGGGGAGCTCCAGTGCTATTCGTGAAAAAGAAAGACGGTACGTTCAGGATGTGTATAGACTACAGGGAACTGAACAAGGTGACGGTGAAGAACCGTTATCCTCTTCCACGCATAGACGACTTATTCGACCAGTTGCAAGGGTCGTGTTACTATTCCAAGATCGACCTACGGTCAGGTTATCACCAACTGAGAGTCCGCGAGGAGGACGTCTCTAAGACAGCATTCAGAACTCGCTATGGTCACTACGAGTTCTTGGTTATGCCGTTCGGACTTACGAACGCACCTGCAGTATTTATGGATCTTATGAACAGGGTGTGCAAACCCTACCTCGACAAGTTCGTCATTGTATTCATAGACGACATCCCGATTTACTCCAAGAGTCAGGAGGAACACGAGCAGCATCTTCGTCTGATATTGGAACTCCTTCGAAAGGAACAGTTGTACGCCAAGCTTTCAAAATGCGACTTCTGGCTTCGTGAAGTCCACTTCTTAGGCCACGTGGTGAACAAGGATGGGATCCACGTCGATCCATCCAAGGTAGATTCGATCAGGAACTGGCCTGCACCGCGTACACCGACTGAGATACGCCAATTTTTGGGTCTGGCAGGTTACTACAGACGGTTTATTAAAGACTTTTCAAAGATCGCGCAACCACTTACGCTACTGACATAGAAGGGTGTCACCTACCGTTGGGGCAACGCGCAAGAAACTGCTTTTCAGTATCTAAAGGATAGGCTCTGCAGCGCACCTATTCTTTCATTGCCAGAGGGCACAGATGACTTCGTGGTATACTGTGACGCATCAATACAGGGTCTGGGTTGTGTATTGATGCAACGTGACAAAGTGATAGCCTACGCTTCTCGTCAACTAAAGGTTCATGAACGGAACTACACGACGCACGATTTAGAGCTGGGAGCTGTTGTTTTCGCGCTTAAGATATGGCGACATTACCTGTACGGTACCAGGTGCACGATTTACACCGATCACAGGAGTCTCGAGCATATCCTTAAGCAGAAGGATTTGAATATGCGTCAACGACGATGGGTCGAGTTACTTAATGACTACGAATGCGCTATCAAGTATCATCCAGGCAAAGCCAATGTTGTGGCTGATGCCCTTAGTCGAAAGGACACCTTACCGAAGCGCGTGCGAGCGCTACAGCTTACGATTCAGTCTAGCCTTCCAGCACAGATACGAAATGCTCAGGTAGAAGCATTGAAGCCCGAAAATGTTAAGGCTGAAGCCTTACGCGGCTCACGACAGCAAATGGAGCAAAAGGAAGACGGCGCCTACTATGTAACGGGCCGGATTTGGGTCCCTCTCTATGGCGGTTTACGCGAACTTGTAATGGATGAAGCTCACAAGTCCCGCTACTCGGTACATCCAGGGTCAGATAAAATTGTAACACCTCGAAAAATTTCGTCCAATAATGTCTTGACACGTGTCATAAGGTTCCGTTATGTGAAAACATACTTTAGAGGGACTAAAAGTGACAAACAGTGAAAACTATGGAACGTAAGGGTCCAAAGTGTCAACAATGGATAAGTAGGCTCTATGATAACCCTACATAATGTTTATAACCTTAAACGGATGGTCCATGGATCATACGACGCGGAAATTGCCCAAAGGTGAAGTATTGTAAACTATAGGGGCCAAAAGTGTCAACATGTTTAATTTATACCTCTGAGTGAACTTTTGGCAGACCCGAAGCTTTGTATAGCTAAAATATACTCACTAGAATATGTGGTAAAAATTTCATGAAGTTTCGTCAACGTATGAGAAAGTTATGGCCAAAACCGTACTTAAGGGACTAGAAGCGTCAACGTCGAATTTCAGGGCTTTTCGGTTGAGCGCAAAGTTATCCGAGGGCATTACCATGTTGGTAAAAGTCCTAAGGTTCTTAGAAACCAAGTTTGAGGGTTTACGGGTCGAGAAAAGTAGCCGAAACGGCACGTTCAAGCTCAGGGACCAATTCTGTCAATACACGAAAGTTGTTTGGCTGAAGCAGGGGTCAGGCGACCCGCCTGGGAAAGCCCAAGCGGGCCGCGTGGGTTGCCCAGCGACAGAAATCGTGTTTGGGTCAGATTTGGGTCCGATTTTGAGTTGCTAACAGCTGGTCTTGCCTCCAATTGCACCAATTAAGAGCCATGCATGCCTACCATCAACAGTAAACCTCAGAATCTCAGCTTTAAATCCGAATTTAGCTCATTTCTTGACATTTACAATAGTAAACAAGAACACCAAGACTTGCAAGAGCTCTCAAAGCTTCTCTGGAGATAATCTGAGCATCAAGGCCGACTTCTAGTGTCCACTAAACATCTTTAGGACCATTGTAAGCATTCAATTCGTTCTTTAATCCGTTTTTGCTTTGATTATTAGTAAAAGTCAAACTGGGTGTTCATAACCTTTGACTTTCTGATTAAACGGATTTCTTTCAGTAATTTCTCGAATTGAAACTTGTTATAGATTGGTATTTATGTGGGAAACAAACCCTCTAAAGGTTACTAACTGATTCCCACTACATGCATGCTTAATGTCGAGTCAAACCTATTTCTAAAAAGTCAACAGAAGTGATTTTTGTGAAAAATGACATGATTAATGATATAGATGACATGCAAACTGATTGATCATTAAAAATGACTTGTAATACATATAAGAATGTGTTCTAATCATCATCAACTCGACGATCTATAGTATAGCCACGAATCGGAACCGAAAGTCTTGTAAAACGATTATTTCGTAGACTATCGATTCGGATTCGTACATGCATGTTCGAGATCTGTATTGGAAAGTATTTTTGACTATTTTTATTTTAGTTAAACTTTCTGGAATTTTCTTTGATTGAGTCTATGCTTAGCCTATTCGAATGCTTGTTTCCGGTTTATGCATAAAGTTGACTATCTTGCCCTTTTTGATTTAAAACGGGATTTTTGGAAAAGTAAAAGAGTAGAGATCTGTATTTTTATTATATAAACTTGCACCGAAAATTTCGGATCAGTTGGTAGTCCAGATTGTGAGTTATGGCCATTAGCGTAAACTATGTTAAAAATTTACATAAACGGCCCTTTTTGCGTAGAACCCGTTTCTGGCCACGTTTTGGTACAAAACTTTTTACCAACTGATTATATATAATATTCTGGGAATTTTGATGATTTTTGAGTAATTTTTGGCTGAACGGATCCTAGATCACCTAGTCATTTCGGCTTATGTCGGTTTTGACCGTTTTAGTCATAAAATGAGTTTTACACATCCTTTTGACCCGAAACCTTTTTCTACTGATTTTATATGATGAATAAATTATTTTAAGTATTCTGGAAATATAAAAATCTCAGATTTTATTTGAAAACCCGAAAACGCCCTTAAATCGTATTTTTAGCATTTTAAGCGCATAGTAAGCGTTGTACTTGTTTTAAACCTATAAAACTTATACCTACTGATGTAAATCACATATTTTCATATAACAACAGTAAGTATGATATTTTGAACTCAGGTTTCCAGTTTTGGCATTTTTAGCCCTTGTGAAATTACTAAATTACCCCTACGGTGCATAGTTTGGTTTTAAATGATATATTTGGTATATGGGTCATACCCTACTGATATAATATGTTATATTAAGTATATTTACTGTATGAACCAGACCCGAAACTCAGATTTCTAATTTTACCCTTTTATTATCTTTAAATGACCAAAATGCCCTTCTAAGGCATAAATTGAGTTTAAAATTATCCCGGGCAATATAGAACATAACTTACTGATATAATATCATATTTTAAGCATATTACATCAGGGAACTTGCATTTGAATCTTTTGGCTACCCGTATCGCCCTTATCGCGTTCGGTTCGGTTTACGTAACTAGTTTGCGTAAATTGACCGAAACGGGTCAAACGATATCATTTTTATCTCAAAATCCAGAATGTATTTAGTATACCCATATTATACAAGTATACAAACTTGTCGGGTCTAAATCACATTCTATCCGGTCTTTCGCTTAATCGTGCGTAAACCGTATCATTCCTAAAACTAACCGGTCAAAGCTTAAGCTTAAATAAAAGGCCGTTAGGAATCTAATAGGTTAATTATAAACCTTTGTTCCAGATTAGGAAGCCCGGTAAAAGCTACCGCCACTTATCGTTTGTGACCTATACTTGCTCAGGTAAATACATTTTGACTTATTTTCCCTATACGGGCTTGGGGTACGGTATTTAAAATACCGCTTGATCGGGCGCACAAGTCCTGCTCCTTATAGGTGTTCAGTCTTGAATAGCTTGTGCGACTTCGTTTAAACAGTTTTGTCTTACTTAAAAGGCTTTGGGGGGTTGTTGACCGTGTCCCGGATATCCTTGGCATTATCTTACGAGATGGCCACGACCAGAGCACGGGGTGTAGGCGTACACCCGTCGTGTATAACTCTTTGATGTGGTGTGTCAATTAAATCTCTAGCCCGGACAGTAGATCCCGGGCCACCAGAGATATAAGTGCATGTAAATCGTTCACAAGTTTATATTATATAATTATCCCAAGTTAATAAAATATTTATGCCTTGTGCATTTAAATAAATTTTAAATCATTTTCAAAATGAGTCGGTTGATTTGTATTTACCAGTGTAAACTGACGTATTTTTCCCAAAAGATTAAGTGCAGGTACTATACGGAAATAGGCTGGCTGTTTCCTAGAGAGCGTCCACAATAGTCTCGCAAACTCGGACGACATTTATCTGTTGAACTATTTATTTTCTATTTTTATTTGATCCGCCTGTGGATCCATTTCAACTACTGTAATATTTATTATTACACTTTATTTAAAAGTTGAAATGTTTCTATTCTGCTTCCGCTGTGCATTATTATATTATGTTGATTGTCTATGACGATGCCAACTACGTCACTGTACCCCACACCGGGCCCACCAGTGACACGTGGAAATGGGGGTGTGACAAAAATGTACCACGACATCAGCACTACTTATTGGTGGCCTAGCATGAAGGCCCACATCGCTACGTACGTGGGAAAATGCTTGACCTGTGCGAGAGTCAAGGTTGAATATCAGAAACCAGCTGGTCTACTTCAGCAGCCTAAGATACCGCAATGGAAATGGGAAGAAATTTCCATGGATTTTGTTACGGGCTTACCTAGATCCCAGCGTGGGAACGATACAATATGGGTCATAGTTGATCGACTCACCAAGTCTGCACACTTCCTGCCGATCAAGGAAACGGACAAGTTCTCCACTCTCGCAGACGTCTATCTCAAAGAAGTTGTTTCGAGGCACGGAGTGCCCACCTCAATTATTTCGGATCGCGATGCACGATTCACGTCAGAGCTTTGGCAAGCAATGCATAAATCTTTCGGCTCACGGTTAGACATGAGCACAGCATATCATCCTCAGACAGATGGGCAGTCTGAGCGCACGATCCAAACTCTTGAAGACATGCTTCGAGCATGCGTTATCGATTTCGGCAACGGCTGGGAAAAACATCTCCCTTTGGTGGAGTTCTCGTATAATAACAGTTACCATACCAGCATTCAAGCCGCTCCATTCGAGGCATTGTACGGACGTAAATGCCGGTCACCTCTCTGTTGGGCAGAGGTGGGGGATAGTCAGATTACGGGTCCAGAGATTGTAGTGGACGCCACAGAAAAGATTGCACAGATACGGCAACGCATGGCGGCAGCACGCGACCGTCAGAAAGCCTACGCGGACCGGGTTTTATTGAAAGTTTCACCCTGGAAGGGTGTGGTACGTTTTGGCAAACGGGGCAAACTGAATCCGCGGTACGTCGGACCATTCGAAATCTTAGAAAAGATTGGCAAGGTAGCCTACAAGTTGAACCTACCAGCTGAACTCGGAGCAGTTCACAATGTCTTTCACGTATCGAACTTAAAGAAGTGCCTATTAGATGAAAACCTCATCATTCCTTTTAAGGAACTCACTATCGACGAGCGACTGCAGTTCGTCGAGGAACCAGTAGAAATCACGGACCGGGATGTGAAGGTCCTCAAAAGCAAGAGAATCCCTCTTGTTCGAGTTCGCTGGAACTCCAAACGTGGCCCAGAGTACACCTGGGAACGCGAAGACAGAATGACAGAAAAGTACCCCCAGTTATTCGAAACCAATGCTACCACTACTGAGGCTGAAGCTACTACTTCGGAATTTCGGGACGAAATTCCAGATCAACGGGGGGAGGATGTGACACCCCAGGAAAACCAGTGAATGCTATAACTTACCTAGCTTCCTCAGTGAGTGCATACCAAATTTCGGGACGAAATTTCCAATTAGTAGGGGATAATGTGACAACTCGTACTTTACCGTCTCGTACATTACGTGTAACCATTGAACTAATGTGAATTATGTGATTAAGTTGTGTGATCGAATGTTATGTGCTATATAATTTCATAAGAATGTGTATGTTACTACTTGAACCGAATGCCCAACCGAACACAAACCCACTCGGTCCATTTAGTGGACTCGAGACCATGAGAAAACCCATGTGGGGTTTCGGCCCACATCCCTTGTACGTATATATATACACATGCACATTATAGGGTTTTAGTTTTTTTACAATCTTTGCAACCACACACACACAAGCTCTCTCTCTCTCTCTCGAATCGGAACCAAGAACCGCCGAACACCTATTCAAGCTTTTGGATTCAGAATCCTTCTCCCCTTGTTTCGGTTAGTATCAAGTTAATGAATTCGTGCTTACATGATCTTGCTAGAATTCGAATTTGCATGATAGTAATCTAGGGTTGTTTGATGTACGTTTGATTTACGAGTTTGATAATGTTTAAACGATTCTTGAATGCATATCGGGTATGATGTTGTTAACCGGCTAGATACTTGTGATCATTGGATATATAGATGTATGATGGATCGGCTGAATTGATTGTGCTTGTAACCGGCCATGTGTGTATGTGACTTAATCGGATTAATTGATTTATCTTGGCTATATGGTTGTATAAATTGCTATGATCTCTGCTCCTATGTAAAGACGTGTTCATATATGTTTCGGTTAGGGTTCTTGTTAAAAACATGTGAATTATGCTCGTTTGATCGGATATTGATCATGATAGAAACTGTTAATTGATATGGTCAAACTTGGAAACTGATAACGTGAATTGATTTGCATAAATGCGTATAACTAAATTGCATGAAATCAGGAAAACTGTTAAACACGGTTGCGACTCAGATTGCGAGTCGGAACCCCACTCGAGACCACAAACAGCACAAGCCGAGACAACGGTTGCGAGTCCCGTTGCGACTCGTAACCAGACCATGATGAGTCGAGATCACCAGTTGCGACTCGCAACCTCCTGTTGCGACTCGTAATCTCCGGCTGTGACTCGTAACCGGGCCATGATGAACCGAAACCACCTGTTGCGACTCGTAACCACCGGTTGCGACTCGAGATCGCTGGTTGCGACTCGAGACCTTCTTTGCACGTACACTGTTTTGGGCCTACACTGTCACGGGCCCAATCTTATGACTGTTATGTTATTGGACTTGTTTACATAGTTGCTAATTGGACTGCTCATGTTAATTGGGCCGACTACTTGGACTCGTTACTTGATATGAACTGCTGTTGCGGTTATATGATTTGCCATGATCATACTTGATACCCTATGTGATACAAACGTGCTACATACGAACCTAACTTGCATAGTAACCATGATAGGACGTGGTTGATTCCTTACTTGTATACTTGAGCATTATACTGTCTGCCGAGCAAACCCAGGTGAGTTCACACTCCTACTAAGGCATGGGATTCCCGGGTCGTGGGAATGGGATAAAGGTTACAATTGACTAAGAACGTACATATGCTTTCCTAGACTATCACCTACCATGATCCTCGGATGTCAGGACGGTTCCGTAGGTTAGGATAACACCTACGTGGTCATATGCCAATTACTGCCTCGGATGTCAGGCACGCACGTAAAACCTACGTGTACGCATTACTTACTACTATCCTCGGTACAAAGGATACGTACGTGAAACCCACGTACACCCCCGCGTCTCCTATCCTCGGTTATGAAGGATACGTACGTAAGACCTACGTACACCCCATACGCGCTACTGTTCTCGGAAGAAGAACAGGGATGATACGAGTAGTTGATACGAATAGTCTAGTGGTCACATAACATGGGAAGCCCCCACCTATACAACGTACTAACGGCCCAGTAGAGCCACCCTTTACTTACTGTTACGTACTTACTTACTGTGAACTCGCTCAACTAGTTTGTTGATCATTCTGTTACATGCCTTGCAGATCGTTAGGTACATGGAGCTTGCACAAAGAGGAGCCGGTCGTTGTGGATAAGGATCGTAATACTTTGATTTGACACTTATGACATTTCAGTATTTTAACTTGGGTTTATAACAATGCTTCCGCTACTTAAACAATGCTTGGTTTTGAAACATCGATCATGTCTTGATGAATTACTTTAATGACTTTTATTATTAAATGCTATGTTTGATATGATTGATGGCTTGATCCTGGTCATGTCACGCTCCCAAGCGGTGGTACTCCGCGGGTGGATTTTGGGGGTGTGACAGTAAAAGAGTTGAAAGAAAGTTGGGATTCCTTCTTTTAATCCTTCACAACTTGTGGATGTTTAGATCTTTGATAGATCTTAACTTGTTTATGTGGAAATCGGTTAGATCTAAGCTATTCATGGTTGAATGAGGCCAAAGTTTGATGTTCTTCAAGAACACCATGATGACATCACCCAAGAACACTTAGATCTTGGTGATTTCACGGTTAGAATCCAAGTTTTGAAAGATAGAAAGGTGTAGAATCATGCAATGATCAGAAACGTACAAGAATTAGAGTGAAAACTTACCGGGATTGAGAGAAATCTGAGAAAAGGTGAAGAATAGGAGCTGGCCGGTCGGAACTTTCCAAAAGTGGAAATGAAGACAAGGACAACCCTATTTATAGGTTTCCAAAAGGGGAAAGTGGCAGCCGATCGGCCATGAGCTCCGATCGAATGGGCTGCTCGATCGGCTGGCAAGATGCTAGCCGATCGGCTGGCCTGTTCGATCAGGATGCTTCCTGTTCGATCCGCGACACACTTGGAGTATTTTGCGACGATTTTCGATATTTCGAGTTCGATGGATGATGATACGAATACGATAGAGTTCCTAGTCAAATTACTTTTAGTCCCAATAACTATATCTAACATACAATCTTCTATAAGTCACGTTTCGATGTCGGTTTCGATTGAGTTCGATTGCTTTTCGAGTTTCGATTTGATTTTCGATTGATTCGCTTGAATACTACACCAAACATATAAATAAACATGCACAAGTAACACGTAAGGCACACACACACGTAATACAATACCAGAGTTCACATTATTCGAGTCTCGAGCTTGATTGATGAATCGATTAGCTTGGTTATTGATTGATTAACTTTATCGCATTGTTACTTCCTACTATTCACGGTCGTAAATCGGTCGCATTGATTAAACATTAGATCATTTCATTATACAACACTTACTCCACATAATACAAAATAAAAAGAACAGTATTAGTCAAAGAAGTCAAAGTTGACTTGGACTTGGACTTTGACTTTGACTTTGACATTCGAAAACACGGGGTGTTACAGCCTCCCCATGTTTAGGGAATTTCGTCCCGAAATTAGGTCGAAGGCTACACAACGCCGTGATTTACCAATTTGATGCTTCAGATCTATTTATTTAAACAACTGCGGGTACTTGGCCTTCATGTCGCTTTCGAGCTCCCAAGTGAACTCCGCGCCTCGTTTGCCTTCCCATCGGACCTTCACGATCGGGATGCGAGAGCGCCTGAGTTGCTTGGTTTGGCGATCCATGATTTCGACAAGCTTTTCCACGAAGTGTAACGTTTCGTTGACCTGAAGATCGTCGAGTGGTATGATTAGATCATGATCAGCAAGGCATTTTCGGAGGTTAGAGACGTGGAAAGTCGGGTGGACGTTACTGAGTTCCTCCGGTAATTCGAGTCTGTAGGCGACTTTTCCGATTCTTTCCAGAATCCTAAAAGGTCCAACATATCGAGGCGCGAGTTTCCCTTTCTTGCCGAATCGGACTACACCCTTCCAAGGCGATACCTTTAGGAGTACGTAGTCACCAACTTCAAACTCAAGGGGCTTGCGTCTTTTATCGGCGTAACTTTTCTGTCAGTTCCGAGCCTTCACCAAGTTGTCTCGAATTTGGTGGATTTTGTCAGTCGTTTCTTGTAGAATCTCGGGACCGGTTAGTTGCGAGTCACCGATCTCGTGCCACACAATAGGCGATCGACATCTTCTACCATACAAAGCCTCGAAAGGTGCCATTTGAATGCTGGCATGATAGCTGTTATTGTACGAGAATTCCACCAATGGCAGGTGTTTGTTCCAACTACCGCCAAAATCTATGACACACGCTCGGAGCATGTCTTCAAGAGTACGGATCGTTCTTTCAGTCTGTCCGTCGGTTTGGGGATGGAATGCAGTACTCAGATTAAGCGACGTACCAAGGGCCGCTTGAAACGTTTCCCACAATCGCGAAGTAAACCGAGCGTCACGATCTGAAATGATGTCACGAGGCGTACCATGATTACGAATGATCTCGTCGGTGTAGATTTGGGCTAGTCGCTCCACCTTGTAGTCTTCCCGTATTGGCAAAAAGTGGGCTGATTTCGTTAGACGATCGACTATGACCCAAATACTGTCTTGACCTGATGGCGTGGGCGGGAGTTTTGTTATGAAATCCATAGCTATACTCTCCCACTTCCATATAGGTATCGGCGGTTGTTCGAGTAAGCCAGAAGGTCTTTGATGTTCAGCCTTGACTCTTGCACAAGTTAAGCAGCTTCCAACGTAAAGGGCGATATCCCGTTTCATACCCGGCCACCAGTACTTATAACCCAGGTCCTGGTACATCTTGTCCGCACCGGGATGAATAGAATATCGGGACTTGTGGGCTTCATTCATGATGATCTTTCGCAGATCGGACCGCTTAGGGATCCAAATTCGGTCCAGATAATAGAATATCCCATCTGATTTGCTTACCAACTGAGCTCCATCGTGATAGATTCTCTCCTTCTTCAATGTACGCTCGTTAAAGCAAGCATGTTGGGCTTCACGAATAAGGGTTTCGAGGTTGTGCTGGGCTTGGATGTTTCGGGTACTGAGCACGTAACTCTTTCTGCTGAGCGCGTCAGCAACCACATTCGCCTTGCCTGGGTGATAACGGATCTCACAGTCGTAATCGTTGAGAAGTTCTACCCATCGGCGTTGACGCATATTAAGCTTTCTCTGATTAAAGATGGGTTGTAAACTCCTGTGATCAGTGTAGATTGTACACCTAGTGCCATACAGGTAGTGTCGCCAAATCTTCAATGCAAAGACAACCGCGCCTAGCTCGAGGTCATGGGTTGTATAGTTCTTCTCGTGGATCTTGAGCTGACGAGATGCGTAGGCTATAACCTTGTCTCGCTGCATGAGGACACAGCCGAGACCAAGGTTAGAAGCATCACAGTAGACAATGAAGTTGTCGCTTCCGTCGGGCAGCGTAAGAATTGGAGCGTTGCACAGCATATGCTTGAGAGTTTGAAAGGCAGTCTCTTGTGCGTTTCCCCACACAAAAGGCTTGTCCTTATGAGTAAGAGCGGTAAGCGGCACAGCGATCTTGGAGAATCCTTCAATGAATCGTCGATAATAGCCCGCTAGTCCGAGAAAAGAACGAACTTCTGACGGGTTCTTAGGCGTGATCCAGCTTTTGACAGCTTCGATCTTCGCAGGATCGACATGGATACCTTGACTATTCACGATGTGACCCAGAAATTGGACTTCCTCCAACCAGAACTCGCACTTGGAGAATTTGGCGTAGAGTTGGTTCCCCTGGAGTAACTCGAGAACCAAACGAAGATGTTGCGCGTGTTCGGCTTTCGTTTTGGAATAAATCAAGACATCGTCGATGAACACGATGACGAAACGGTCAAGATAAGGCTTACACACGCGATTCATCAGGTCCATAAAAACCGCGGGTGCGTTGGTTAGACCAAAGGGCATAACAACAAATTCGTAATGGCCATAACGGGTTCGAAAGGCGGTTTTAGGAATGTCTTCCTCTTGTATCCGTAGCTGATGATATCCTGAACGCAGGTCGATCTTAGAGAAACATGATGCACCTTGTAACTGATCAAACAAATCATCGATTCGGGGCAAGGGGTATCGATTCTTGATGGTTAGCTTATTCAATTCCCGATAGTCGATGCACATCCGGAACGATCCATCCTTCTTTTTGACAAAAAGGACTGGTGCGCCCCAAGGAGAGGTGCTTGGGCGAATAAAGCCTTTTTCGTGTAATTCCTGGAGTTGATTCGAGAGTTCCCTCATTTCGGATGGTGCGAGTCGGTAAGGGGCTTTGGCAACGGGGTTAGCTCCAGGAATGAGGTCGATACGAAAGTCGATATCACGACTCGGTGGTAGTCCGGGAAGATCGTCAGGGAACACCTGAGAAAATTCACGAACCACTAGAACGTCCTTGACTTCAACTTTCTTTTTCTTTCCCTTCTCCGCTACTACAATGTTGGCCAGGAAGGCTCGGTATTCCTTGCGGAGATACTTGCTGGCTTGAATACATGACATGAGTTTGAGGCCTTTTGACGCTGTTTCACCGTACACACACAATAGATCACCATTCGCGAGCGAGAATCGAATCATCTTTTCGAAGCACACAACTTCGGCATGGTTTTCACGAAGAAAGTCCATGCCTATTATGACGTCAAAACTTCCGAGTTGCATCAGAATAAGGTCGATTGGGAAGATGTGATTGTTGAGTTCGAGAGTACAATCACGGAGTACTGAATTAACGGCAATAGTTCTCCCTGTAGCGACTTCGACTTCGAATGACGAGGATAGATAGAAGCGCTTACGACTAAGGAGCTTCTCGAATTCAAATGACACAAAGCAGTTATCGGCTCCAGTATCAAACAAACATGATGCATAAATACCATTCACAAGGAACGTACCATTAACCACGTTGTTATCCGCCTGAGCCTGGCGGGCATTGATGTTGAAGGTTCGGGCATGGGCTGCTTGCTGCTGTTGTTGAGGCTGCTGTTGTGGCTGCTGCTGTTGCTGCTGGGGCTCTTGCTTAACCACCCTGTTCGGGCACCTGTTTGCAAAGTGGTTAGGGTCACCACATGCAAAGCAGACTCGAGCATTGACTGCAGGTGCTGGAGCTGCTTGTTGGCCTTGAGGGGCAGGGAGTAGAGCCTGGTTGACAGTGGCTTGAACTGGGGCTTGACGGGGACCATAGCGACAGTTCGCAGTGAAATGGCCGTAAAGGTTGCAGTGAGCGCAGAAACGACAAGCCAGACCCACTGGGTGATGATAAGAGCATGTCGGGCAGAGTGGGTGAGGGCCTGTGTATGCACGCTTTGCTGGCGGTGCATTGATCACTGGAGTTGAGCGAGGGTGCTGCTGCTGTTGAGCTGGTACAGCTTGTAGAGGAGTGGCGTTTGTCGCGGCAGCACAGCTCTTGTTGCTGGAGCTGTTGTTGTTCTTCTTCTTTCTTCTTGATGACTTGGAGGATTGGGCAGATGAGTCGGTGGGTGTTGCGGTGGCTTGGTGCAGAGACTTGGTTGGCTTATCCCAGAAACCAGACTTTACTCGCTTATCATTGATCTCAGCGGCGAGTAGGTAGGTTTCTTTGATAGTTGCTGGCTTGGCGGCGTGAACAAAGTCGGCTACACAATCGGGCTGAGCTCGAATGTACTTCTTGATGGCTTGATCTGAGGTCTTGACTTGATCGGGACATATGATGCTAAGCTGCTTGAAGCGAGCAGTGAGAGCAGCGTTGTCCCATCCTTCTGCTTGATTCCCCAGAACTTGTCCTCCAGCTTTTGGCATTCATGAGGAGGGCAGAATTCGTCGGTCATAATTGCCTTCAACTCCTCCCATGTTAGCTCGTAAGCTGCATCATTTCCGCGCTTGTTTCGTTCGGCCGTCCACCAGTCTAGAGCACGGGACTGGAAGACGCCTGTAGCATTGAGAGTGCGGAGATGTTTAGGACATCCGCTCTGGCGCAGTGTGACTTCGACCGAGTCGAACCAGTGAAACATGGCTGTAATCTTCGCCAGTGAACTCTTTTGGTCCGCATGCTTTGAACTACTTGAAGCTGAAAGCAGCCTTGCTTGAATCCTTAGGGTTTTCAGCTCGGGATTCTTCAGACGTTTTGCTGGCATTTTCATACACCTCACTCACGGCTTTCGCTACTTGCTTGGAGATGATAGCAGCGAGGCGTCTGTCCCTCTTTTCCTGGCGGGTAAGTGGGGTTCGTTGTCCGGATGACGACATGGTCTGCAACAGACATCGTCGTAGGTCTCAGACACAACAGAATCGAATCTCACCTCACACGTCTACTATTATCTAAAGCTTAGAATCACGTTGAAACACATATCGCGTAAACACATAAGCACATAACCACAGATGCACGTAAGCACAGAAGCACAGAAGCACAGAGTCACATAAACACGAAATCACGTAACCATTTAATCACAGAAGCAGGTAATGTCACGAAATTCCCCTATAAGCACATATAGGTTTCTGACTGCCTCAAGATCCTATCATTCAAAGCTTGCGTGTCGTTCGTATAACATATCGAATAGTATCGTATTCGGCCTACTTAGTAGTATAACACATCATATCGTAATATCGTCTAGATTGCAGCAACTGGGGATCGATTAGGGATAGAATAACAGTACGAGTCGTGTGTGTCGATTGAAATGATAGCAAAATCGAGTAACATCCCAAAATATAAACACAAAAACAGAGAAAGCACACATAAACACATAAAAATCAACGAGTCATCAGAGTACGCGGTTGCGGTTCTCAGAATCGAAACACGTAAAATCGAGAGATAGATTGTCTGCGGCTACCAGACATCGACTACCCAAGGCAACTCGACTATTCGCAGTGGACTTGTCATCACTTTCGACTCTAGAGATCGTGTTTCTGCCTCGATTCTTGGGCATTCCACACGTTCCCTAGGTCATACTTGTGAGTTCAGGTCGTTGGAGTCCGTCGGGGCCTTGGTGAGAGAAATAAAGTCCAGAACAAACTGCCAAGGTCAGGGTTTCACCCCTTGGCTTAGCAATTTCTTCCTTGTTTTTAATAAAATAAAGGAGTTTATTCATCAAAATATGGATTTCACTCCTGATTTGGTATAATCTCCCTTGTTTGTTGGTGAAAATAACAAGATAAGCATGAATAAACGAATAAAATCAGCATAAGTCAGGCAGTTTGGTCAGGAGTTTGCGGCTTTCACACCTATTCCTAACCAAATCTTCCGACTTTATTTGAAAATTCGAGTGCAGTGATAGTGAAGGATTGTAGAATAAACATATAAACTGGGTCTGTTGGTTCCTAACTATAGTCTAGGTCTCTAAGGCAGCGACCCGGACTAGGTCGTGTCTAACCTAATTCCCTATAGTTATGGCTCTGATACCAATCTGTCACACCCCAACCGATGGCGGAATCATCGGGGCGCGGCACTGAGCGAAACAGATTGTCCAGAAGTTTCCACAACAACTATTATATAAATTCAGTTTAAATGATACGTCCCATACCGTACCCCAAATAAATAACAAGTTATCATTGAAAGCAACTAGGCAAATAATTCCGTTCCGACAACTCAGATTCAATTATTATTACAGACAATTGTTTATTATTTCTAGACTCCCTAGCCTCGATTTCATCACCACGCGCCTAAGCATCCTAGCAACTTAAGCACCTGTCACATACGTTAAAATAAAGTCAATACATATAATGTAAAGGTGAGCATACAAGTTTGATAATAGCATATAGAGTTCGAATAGTTTACGCATAACCAGGCACGTACACAGAGGAAAACGATGCATGTTAATTATCGACATGGGACCATCGATACCAACGACTGCGGGTTGACCGTCTGAGACGGTTCGCAATACATGATTACCACCGTAATCCATGCAAGTAATTGTCCTTAACAACCCCCGTGTGAACGGGTGCTGAGTCCAAACTATAGTACTATGTTGCTAAGGCAGGTAGATAGCACTCCACGTGTAAACATAATAAACAGCATTCATTTAGTCAAGTAGCACATGCAAATGGTTAGCGTTCAAATAGTTTGTGTTTGATTGTGATTTGATAGGTAACGTATGTAACACCCAAAAGTGCTAAAAGCAAAAATGGATCGAGTATACTCACAGTGATTGATTATGGATTGAAGGGAGCGCTGAGAGTAGGGTTAGCCTGAATAGTTCGATAGCACAGCAATGAGTAACATGGAAATGCAAACGAATGCGGATGGATCGAATAGGCTAGTCGATCGAACGGCAGGTTCGATCGAACGGGCTGTTCGGTCGGCTGGTATATCCGATTGGACAGTCCTGTTCGATCGGCCGGTGGGCTCGATCGGCTGGGCCATTCGAGTGGATTGTTTCTTCCTCTAGTGTGTTTGTGTTTGGGGATTTGAACTTTTGAATTTTTTGTTGTAGTATATGAGAACACTGAAGTGTTCCTACCTTTCAAGTCGATCGATCGAACGGTTCGTTCGATCGGCTAGCTCACTCGATCGGCTAGGAACTTCAGAATTTGTCCTCAACTGAATGTCGCTCGATCGAACAGTCTGTTCGATCGGCTGGCATTCCCTACTACGAACGAGTTGTGAAAACGATTAAGTGTTGAAGAGTAGTATCTCATGATCCGAAGAGTAATGTTCACCAAACGCAGTTCGATCGAACATCCCTTCCTCGATATTATGCTTCATGAAATCTTAAAGTGTGGGACCATGTGCTAGCCGACCGGCTGGCCCGGTCGATCGGCTGGTATGTCCGATCGGCTGGGCTGTTCGAACAGCCTAGCCGTTCGACCAGCATTTCTGACCTGGTCGGCCTTTCGTCTAACACTTGGCTGTTTGGTTACTTGTCATTATATCGAGGTAGTTTGATAACGAGTTGAACTATGATACCTTCGTTCTTACTCGTCTCTCCGGCTCGGACAGGAATCACCCAAATCCGTCCGTTGAGCGGTTCGGAACGTCCGCTTAGAGTTTAACCCATTGTCGGTGAACCTCGTAGATAGAACCCGAATCTTGAACCATCCAACCATTGGAATGATCGGTGGGTTGGCTCAGGCTCCGTTTCTACCGGTTTGAAGGCATTGAGTGTAAAAGAGTTGAAAGAAAGTTGGGATTCCTTCTTTCAATCCTTCACAACTTGTGGATGTTTAGATCTTTGATAGATCTTAACTTGTTTATGTGGAAATCGGTTAGATCTAAGCTATTCATGGTTGAATGAGGCCAAAGTTTGATGTTCTTCAAGAACACCATGATGACATCACCCAAGAACACTTAGATCTTGGTGATTTCACGGTTAGAATCCAAGTTTTGAAAGATAGAAAGGTGTAGAATCATGCAATGATCATAAACGTACAAGAATTAGAGTGAAAACTTACCGGGATTGAGAGAAATCTGAGAAAAGGTGAAGAATAGGAGCTGGCCGGTCAGAACTTTCCAAAAGTGGAAATGAAGACAAGGACAGCCCTATTTATAGGCTTCCAAAAGGGGAAAGTGGCAGCCGATCGGCCAGGAGCTCCGATCGAATGGGCTGCTCGATCGGCTGGCAAGATGCTAGCCGATCGGCTGGCCTGTTCGATCAGGATGCTTCCTGTTCGATCCGCGACACACTTGGAGTATTTTGCGACGATTTTCGATATTTCGAGTTCGATGGATGATGATACGAATACGATAGAGTTCCTAGTCAAATTACTTTCTGTCCCAATCACTATATCTAACATACAATCTTCTATAAGTCACGTTTCGATGTCGGTTTCGATTGAGTTCGATTGCTTTTTGAGTTTCGATTTGATTTTCGATTGATTCGCTTGAATACTACACCAAACATATAAATAAACATGCACAAGTAACATGTAAGGCACACACACACGTAATACAATACCAGAGTTCACATTATTCGAGTCTCGAGCTTGATTGATGAATCGATTAGCTTGGTTATTGATTGATTAACTTTATCGCATTGTTACTTCCTACTATTCACGGTCGTAAATCGGTCGCATTGATTAAACATTCGATCATTTCATTATACAACACTTACTCCACATAATACAAAATAAAAAGAACATTATTAGTCAAAGAAGTCAAAGTTAACTTGGACTTTGACTTTGACATTCGAAAACACGGGGTGTTACAGTGGGGGCCGAGTTTATTATGATCATGGTACAAGCCAGGAGTCTCCGCTCCGGTCACCGGTGGTTTCTCCGGCCGATGAAGATAATGGTGGAGTTAATGTGGCAGTGAATAATCAGGGGTCAGAGGTTCTAGATGGGAATGTTTTTAAGACCCCTGTTACTTTTGGAAATAATTGCAATTATGAGGAAAGAGAAGGTGGTGTAAATAAGGAGCATGATTATAGGAATGTTGACTATTCAGATGGTATTGGCGGTCAGCAAGCTTTCAATGTGGAAAAGTCTAACAAAAGGAAAAAAATTGTAATTAAACAACAGGTGGGCCGGCTCAGTGGTGAATGTGGTAGTAGCAATGATAGACCCGTGAAGGAGCCCAAGACTGTGGAGGAGGAGGACCCTTTTGGGTTGGAGCCAATTATTAATGCAATGGACAAGCATGTGGTTAAGTCCAGAGGGCCTAGTTTTATTTCGGTGACTAATTCTTTTCAGGCCTTGATCTCTGAAGAAGTGGATACGGTGGAAGTAGCAGAAGGATCGGCGGCTATCATTGAGGTTTATGATGATACGATCACTGCGCCCTTGAAGTCTGTACCGATGGGGGATGGGTTGAGTGAAGATAACAGGTGTGATTTGTTCTCAGAGGTGAATGATACGAAAGTTTTGGTGCTGAAGCTGGGGGCACAGTTGGATGGTTTTGATCAGATGATTTATGATTCGGTTAAAGGTACAGGTTTACAACCAGGTTTGAAATGAACTTCCTTTCTTTAAATATTAGAGGGATTGGCTCGTGTGGTAAACAGTCTTGGGTGAAGGGTATGCTGGGAAAAAATAATGTTGATTTTCTAGCAATTCAAGAATCGATACTGGTTGATGATAAGTCTTTCGATTTTTCTAAGCTTTGGGGTCATGGGGATTTTGAAATGGATATGGTTGGTTCTATGGGTAAATCAGGAGGGATGGTTAGCATGTGGAATCATAAAAAGTTTAAGAAGGAGTCTGCGATTCATGATCGGAATTTTTTAATTACAGCTGGGAAATTAGTAGAGGATGGGTCTGTGATTAATATAGTTAATGTGTACGCGCCTCAGAAGGCTGTGGAAAAAAGAGGTGTTTGGGACCGTCTTAAAGTGCTTATACAGGGGGGTACGGGTATGTGGATTCTACTTGGAGATTTTAACACTGTGAGATGGAAGGAAGAGAGGAAAAACTCAAAGTTTAATAGGGGGATGGCTAAGGATTTTATTGATTTTATTGACGAGGTTAGTTTGCAGGAGTTCAAGATGAGTGGAAATAGATTTACTTATCTGACAGGGTATGGATATGACGTGAAGATGAGCAAGATTGACCGGTGTTTGGTTTGTCAGGATTTCTTTACAAGATGGTCGATTGCGTGTTTAAGAGCGCTTCCGAGGGAAGTGTCTGATCATTGTCCTCTTTTGTTGACTTTGGTGGATTCCAACTTTGGAGCAAAACCTTTCAAATGGTTTAACTCCTGGTTGGATAAGGAAGATTGTGAAGAGGTTGTGATCGAAGCGTTTCATAAACAGGTTGATGACGGGCCTTCAGATATCCGAATTCAGAAAAAATTGTTTGCTATTAGGGTGGCTTTCAGGGGTTGGTGGAAGGTAGTTCAAGAAAAAGAAAAGGAAGTTTTGAATTTGTTGAGAAATGAGATTGCGAGTAGTGAACGTAGGATGGAGGAAAGTTCTTTGGAGGAGGAGGAGATGTGGGTATGGGAGGAGAGTAAAAAAAGAGGTGGAGAAAATGTTAATTTCTATTAATAAAGATTTGCATCAGAAATCTCGGGTTAAATGGGTTTCTATGGGTGACGATAACTCCGCGCTCTTTCATCGGTGTATGAATGGAAGGAAGGCGGCAAATTATATTCTGGGTTTGTTAGTAGATGGGAAATGGGTGTCCAAACCTCCTTTGGTGAAAAAGGAGGTCCTCCGGTTTTTTAGAAATCATTTTCATGAGGTTTTTGCTAGTAGGCCAGATTTACTTTGTGATAATCTGAAACAGGTTCCAAGTGACCGGATTGCTGAGCTTGTGGCTCCATTTTCTAAGGAAGAAATCAAGGAGGCGGTTTTTGATTGCGGTGCTGACAAGGCACCTGGGCCAGATGGGTTTAATTTCAGGTTCATTAAGCATTTCTGGGAGTTTTTGGAGGATGATTTTTTGAAGATGTTTGAAGAGTTTCACGAAACAGGAGTGATTAGTAAGGAATGTAGTACATCTTTTATCACCTTGATAGCTAAGACAAAGACTCCGGTTGGGCTGAAAGATTACAGACCTATTAACCTAGTTGGGGTCATTAGTAAATCCATATCCAAAGTAATTGCTGGCAGAATTAAAAGGGTTATTGGGGAGGTTATTTTTGAATCTCAATCTGCTTTTCTTAAGGAGAGGTTTATTTTGGACGGTCCATTGGTGCTGAATGAGCTTATTGGGTGGATAAAAAAGTATGGTAAAAAAGCTTTTCTTATGAAAATCGAATTCGAAAAGGCGTATGATAACGTGAGTTGGGATTTTTTTTTTGTCGATATTGGATCAAATGGGTTTTCCTATGAAATGGAGGCTTTGGGTTAAAGGTATTCTTCAATCGGCGAGATCTGCGGTTTTAGTAAATGGGTCTCCCACTTTTGAGTTTCAATGTCAAAAGGGGCTCAGACAAGGCGACCCATTATCACCTTTCCTTTTTCTTATTTTGTTGGAGGCTTTATCGTGCTTGATTGCTAAAGCTTGTAGTTTGGGTGAGTTCGAAGGTATCTCTTTGTCTAATGACGGCCCGATGTTATCTCATATGTTATTGTTAGGGCTGGATTTTTATTATAGGTGATCCTTACACGTGATCCTAACCAGTGATCCTTGTTTCTTTGGCAGACAGTGATCCTCAGGAGGACTTCAGGATCAGGATCATGGGACATTATAGGATCCTCATACTAACGATCATCTTCGCTTAATGCAATGTTATTTTTGCAGGAATATCTAGCAGGATATGCTCTAGGCATCATGATCCAGGGACGCGTCTTCACAATTATGGCAAGAGCTTAATTGAAGAAAGACGTTGCACAGGATATGGAAACATGGCTTGATTTATGGGCGGCTATTTAGGCTAGATTGTCTTTATTTCTAAAGGGGTAATGAGCTGATAATTAGTTATTTTACCTAAAATAAGTCACCTACACTTGTATAAATACCCTTCTTCCTCATTCGGAAGAACACACACGACATACAACGCAACTCTCACACACTTAGACACCAAAAGCAATAGCGATCCTTGTACTCAGCTCATTATCATCCAAAGTTGTAATCATATTTTTGTTATATTGAAGTTGGTGATCGGTAGTTGCCATCACCCGAGGTTTTTTATGCCGGAGATCATTCATTGATCAAGGGCTTTTTCCTCGTATAAATCATTGTGTCTTTGCATCTTTTATCACAGAAGTGATCCTTTACTTTCATAATTAACCAAGCATCATACCCCGTTTACATAAAGTTTGGTTACATTATCCTTGTGTGATTTTTGACCAAAACAGTTTGGCGCCCACCGTGGGGCAATTGGTGCTTCATTCATAAGAAAATCTTTTGTTCGAAATCATTTCAAAGAGTTACATGGCTTCATCATTGAAGAACACGTCCACGGCGATGTCTGCAGTCACCTCATCACAGATCACCTTGCCTCCTCCACCGGCAGGATCTCAGAAAAATACTGAGAAGAGATCAACTCCCACTTTCTCTAAACCTCTATCTTCTTCTGCTATGAATTCTTCTATTCCCAGTACTAGTGATGTATTTGCTTTAATTTTGCAGATGAAGGATCGTATGCAGCGGCAAGATGAAACTAACGAAAGGATCCTCAGGGAAATTGGAGATCTCAAAAGACAAAAGAAAGCGGCAGAGGATCATTCTCCACTGATGCCCAAATCCTTGAGCTTCGATACTCCAATGATCACTTCCCAGCCATCAGGGATCCCCGACGTGCAAATCATAGGAGAGTCAAGAGGATCACGTCTCAACTCGGCAGCAATGACTCAGACATCAGATTCACATTTTCAGCCAATAGGATCCTATCCTCAATACATGGGATCCTTCATGAATTCAGGAGCCTATCCGGGGGCACAGCAGTTTCAAGGATCCTACTTTGTTCCAGGATCATTCCAGGGCCAAGGATCCTCCTTTGTTCCAGGATCATCCCAGGTTCACGGATCCTCCTTCGTTCCAGGATCATCCCAGATACCAGGATCCTTACAGATGCCAGGATCCCTAAAAAGTTTGCAAACAGGAAGTCTAGATGTCCATCAAGGGGACTTCATTCCAATGCAGACCATTGCTTCCACTGGTCCCTCCATTGTTCCAGAATCCCAGCAATATGGATTCCCTAACTTGAACCCAATGGGAGGTAACACTTTAAATAATTATCCTACCACTAACCTTGGATCCATGCAGGATACAGGTACCAATCATGCTATGGCCAGGGAATTACAGAAACTAAAGGACATGATCTCAAGTGTTCCAGGGGTAGTCAAGCCTATCCCAGAGATTGCAGATGGAAGCCACAAGGTATCTCGCTTTGCACCACCAATCTGTGATGCAGAGGTACCCAAAAGGTTCCATATCCCTACCATGAAGCTGTATGATGGCACAACGGATCCAGAGGAGCATATAGCACAATACAGGGAAAGGATGGAAATCAATCCTATCCCAGAAAAGTTGAAGGAAGCATGCCTATGTAAAGGATTTGGATCCACCCTTACTGGATCAGCTCTTAAATGGCTGCTAAGTCTTCCCCCTTATTCTATTACTTCATTTGCTAATTTAGTTAATCTATTCAATAATCAATTCTCTTGTAGTAGAAAATTCGAAAAATTAACTAGTGATTTATACAGGATAACTCAGAATCATAATGAACCATTAAGGGATTATATAACTAAATTTAGTAAAGAATCCTTGGACATTCCCAACTTGGATATGGCTACGGCTGTTGAAGCCTTCAAAATGGGACTGCTTAAGGATTCATTATTCTATGATGATCTTGTTATGACACCATGCAGGAATTTAGATGAAGTAAGAACTCGAGCACTCAGGTTTATCCGGCTAGAAGATGACAAGAGGATCCAGGAAAGACAAGTAGGATCCTCAAAACCGGAGAAGCAAGGATCCTCCTTCAAGAGCAACAAGTTCAAATCCTACCATAGAAATGAGAACAAGAATGTGCATGCTGTTGACCAAGAAGAGGATGATGAAGAATATCCTCCAATCTCAGAATATTGTTTTTCCGTTGATAATCATGAACTAATCCTTGCAATGCAGAATCTAGGTGAAAAAGCTAGGTGGCCCAGGAAGAATGATAAACCATCCGGGACTAAAGACAAGTCCAAATGGTGTGCATACCATGAGGATTTCGGGCATCTAACTGAAGATTGCATAGCCTTGAGGAAAGAAATTGGATACCTGCTAAGCAAGGGGCATCTAAAAGAATTGTTAGGGAGAAAAAAGCAAAGGACCCAGGATCCTGAAAGGATCCCTGAAAAGGCTCCAGCACCTCCGGCAAACGCACAAGTGATCAACTTTATATCCGGAGGATCAGACATCTGTGGTACATCCTTCTCGGCGGCCAAAAGACATGCAAAAGAATCAAAAATGGATAATGGAGAAAGGCCTATTAGAACATCAAGTGTCTCAGAAGGGAAGATGATAACATTTGATGAGGATGATCGCATCAACATTCAGGATCCTCACCATGATAGTTTAGTTATCACACTCTTTATCTCTAACCATTTTGTCCGCAGGATCCTTATTGATGGAGGGAGCTCAGTGAACATTATCCAGCTTGATGTCCTGAAGAAGATGGGAATCCCAGAATCAGACATCACACCAAGATCCTCCGTGCTTGTAGGATTCAGTGGGGAGACGAAGAAAACTCTGGGAGACATCAAACTCCCAATCTACGTGGAAGGATTACATAATTACCAAAAATTTTGTGTTATTGACTGTTTATCTTGTTGCAACGTTATCCTTGGCAGGCCTTGGATACATGATATGAAAGCAGTCCCATCTACCTACCATCAATGTGTGAAGCTCCCTAGCCCATGGGGAATAATCAAGATCGATAGTGACCAGCAGGAGGCTAAGGATTGTTATACCTCATCTATGAAGCCAACCTCGAAGCCAAGGGAGCAATAGCAATTACAGTATCCTCCAAGGAATGTCTTGGAGGCAAGGGAACAAGATGTAGATGAAATCCTCTTGGATCCTAGTGATCCTGAATCAAAAATCTATATCGGATCAGGGATCCTTGGCAAGATGAAAGAAGACATGATATCCTTCCTCAAAAGAAGAAAATCTACCTTTGCTTGGAAACATGAAGATATGACAGGTATATCTAAGGATATTATTACTCACAAACTTGGCATTGACAGGTCTATCAAACCAATCCATCAAAAAAGGAGGAAGTTTGCACCAGAAAGGAATGCCATTATCCAAGAAGAAGTAGAGAGACTACTTCGAGCAGGTATGATCAGAGAGGTAAAGTATCCAAAATGGTTAGCCAATGTGGTTGTTGTCCAAAAGAAAAACGGAAAGTGGAGGGTATGTGTCGACTTCACTGATCTGAACAAGGCATGTCCCAAGGATCCTTTCCCATTACCCCACATTGACTCCATGGTGGATGCAACAGCGGGGCATGAACTGTTGACCTTTATGGATGCATCATCTGGGTTCCAACAAATCCAGATGGAACCATCTGACCAAGAGGATACAGCCTTTATGACCCCAACCGGTTTATATTGTTATATTGCCATGCCTTTTGGACTAAGAAATGCAGGTGCAACATATCAAAGGCTAGTAAATATGATGTTCAAAGATCAAATTGGAAAAACTATGGAGGTGTACATAGATGATATGGTGGTCAAGTCAAAGAAAGCTGAGGATCACCTAAGGGACTTAGAAGAAGCATTCGATATCCTTGATAATTACAACATGAAACTTAATCCTTCAAAATGCCATTTTGGTGTTAAGGCAGGAAAGTTCTTAGGATACATGGTAACCCAGAGAGGCATTGAGGCAAGCCCGGAACAAATCAAAGCATTAATAAATATCAAATCTCCTGCCAATGCCAAGGATGTTCAAAGACTGACAGGCAGGATAGCAGCTTTGAACAGGTTCATATCGAAATCCTCAGAGAAATGCAGAGAATTTTACGATATCCTAAGGAAGAATAAGAAGTTCGAATGGACTGAGAAGCATGAGAATGCTTTACAAGCCCTAAAAGAGTATATGTCCTCAGCACCAGCATTAGCAAAACCAGAAAAAGGAGATGTGTTATCCTTATATCTGGTGGTATCCTCAACCGCTGTAAGTGCTGTCCTTGTTAAGGATCACGAAGGTACACAATATCCTATCTACTATGTAAGTAAAAGTCTACTTGATGCCGAATCCAGGTACTCACACCTCGAAAAACTTATCCTTGCATTAATCATGGCATCGACTAAGTTAAGACATTATTTTGAAACCCATACTATTGTTGTTAGAACTAATTTTCCAACTAAGAATGTCCTCAGGAAACCAGATATGTCAGGGAGAATGGCTAAGTGGGCAGTAAAGCTTAGTGCCCATGATATAAGATACGAACCAAGAACAGCTATTAAATCTCAAGCACTAGCTGACTTTGTGGCTGATTTCAGTAGTGATCTACAAAAAGAAGCAGAATTGGAGGTCCAGCAGCTGGATGAGACCAAGGATCCTTGGATACTACACACTGACGGATCCTCAAATATCAAAGGCACAGGGCTAGGGATCCTACTAAAATCGCCACAGGGGGACATAATACCCCACTCCATAGCCTGTGAGTTCCAAGCAACTAATAATGAGGCTGAATATGAAGCCTTAATTGCTGGCTTACAAATTGCTAAGGATATGGGGGTAAAGTATCTTAAAGTATATGTAGATTCATTATTGATCACTAATCACTTTAACGGATCCTATGCTGTTAAAGGTGAAAAACTAACCAAATATTTAGAGATAGTCAAAGAATTGGCACTCTCTTTTGTTTCTTTCAGCTTGACACAGGTACCAAGGGAGGAGAACACAGGGGCTGATGCATTGGCCAACCTAGGATCATCCTTGAAGATTCCAGAAGATATAAGTATCCCTATCATCCATATCCTGGCTCCTGCTATTGAAAATCAAGTGGCCATGGAAATAAAAGAGGATACTGCAGTAATCCCTAGTGAAGAAGCTCAATCTTATTCAGGATCATGGATCCCACCAATCATGAAATACTTGCAAAACGGAGAGATTCCAATGGGAGAAAATCCTAGAGCTTTCAGGATCAAGGTATCTCAATTTACAATCTTGAATAATGTGCTATATAAACGACCCCTTGCAGGACCATATTTAAGATGTATTGAGGATCCTGAAATTGAAGAAGTGTTGAGGGACTTCCATGAAGGAGATTGTGGAAACCACACTGGGGGCAGGGCATTATTCTCAAGGATCCTTAGAACAGGATACTACTGGCCAACCATGAAAAAGGATGCTATAGAGTATGCTAAGAAATGTGATCCTTGCCAAAGGCATAGCAATATCCTTCACCAACCAGCTGAATTACTACACCCCATACCATCCTCTTGGCCATTCATGAGATGGGGAATGGATATAGTTGGCAAGCTCCCTAAAGCACCTGGTGGAAAAGTATTTATGCTTGCCATGACTGACTATTTTTCCAAGTGGATAGAAGCTGAAGCCTTCGCTCAAGTCAGAGAAAAGGAAGTCATATCCTTCATTAAAAGAAACATTATAACTAGATTTGGCATTCCCTCTGAAATTGTATGTGATAATGGCTCCCAATTCATTGGAAGCAGAACCACTAACTTTTGTGACAGTTGGGGAATCAAGATGATAACATCAACACCAGTTCATCCACAAGCCAATGGTCAAGCAGAATCATCCAACAAGATCATCATCAACAATCTGAAGAAGAAGCTAGGATCCAAGAAGGGGAAATGGGCAGAGGAGTTACCTTATGTGCTATGGGCTGATAGAACAACTCCCAAGAATGCCACTGGTCAAACACCTTTCTCTTTAGTATTTGGGGCAGAAGCAGTGATCCCAACAGAGATGGTGATCCCAACTGCTAGAACAATTGCTCGTGATCCTGAAGAAAATGCTGCAATCCTAGCTCAGGATTTGGATACTATTGAGGAAATCAGGGATCTAGCTAGAATAAGGATGGCAAGCTACCAACAAAGAATGGCTGGTACCTACAACAAAAATGTCAGGATAAGGAAGTTCCAAGTCGGAGATATGGTGTTGAGAAAAGCATTTCAAAATACTATCAATCCTGCTGACGGGAAGTGTTTTGGTCAAAAATCACACAAGGATAATGTAACCAAACTTTATGTAAACGGGGTATGATGCTTGGTTAGCTATGAAAGTAAAGGATCACTTCTGTGATAAAGATACAAAGACACAATGATTTATACGAGGAAAAAGCCCTTGATCAATGTATGATCTCCGGCATAAAAAACCTCGGGTGATGGCAACTACCGATCACCAACTTCAATATAATAAAAATGTAGTTACAACTTCGGATGATAATGAGCTGAGTACAAGGATCACTGAGTGTCTAAGTGTGTGAGAGTTGCGTTGTATGTCGTGTGTGTTCTTCCGAATGAGGAAGAGTGGTATTTATACATGTGTAGGTAACTTATTTTAGGTAGATAGACCACTAATCAGCTCATTACCCCTTTAGAAATAAAGATAATCTAGCCTAAATTGCTGCCCATTAATCAAGCTAAGTTTCCATATCCGGTACAACGTCTATCTCCAATTTAGCTCTTGCCATATTTGTGAAAACGCGTCCCTGGATCATGATGTGTAGGGCATATCCTGCTAGGTGTTCCTGCAAAACAATTTTGTAATAAGTGGAAGTGACCGTTAGTGTAAGGATCACCATATCGTCCCATGATCCTGATCCTGAAGTCTGGCTGAGGATCACTATCTGCCAAAGAAATAAGGATCACTGGTCAGGATCACGTATAAGGATCATTTATAGTAAAATCCAGCCCCAACAATTTCCCCCAAAATATAAGGAGTTAATTGTAAATAGATGAGTTATATTTTGTTTTGAGCTTATCTCTAACGGGCGACTCCGGGTTACTAGCCGTTACATATGGACTAGCCGTTGTGATATTTACGTCACTGATGTGACGATCCCTGCAAATCATCATTATAAATAGGAGATAGGGTTAGGATCATTTTGTATTTAAATTCGAAGTATCTCCCTTTATAACCATCATTGAAGACTCTTGATCAGGTATCATCTTCTTCTTTCTCTTCTTTGCTCTGTTCTTTCGTGCTTTTACTTTGTTTTTTGTTCAAAATATGCTGCTCCGTAATTCTCCGCACAAGAGTCCCAAGAAGGAGAGTCCCTTAAAGAGCCAGGGAATTATCAAGGATTCTCCCGTGGAGAGATGCTGCTTTACTGATGTCCACATAGACAAGATTCGCCATTGTTTCCCAGCGAATGTTGTTTTCAAACCCTTTGATCCTACTGCTTTGAGCGATCTTGTCTCAGATGTCTGGGTGGCTTTTCCTGCTACTCCCTTCCTCATTGGGTATTCATATCCTTTTCCGATGTTCACCCAATCTTTCTTTTCTCTTACCGGCATCTCATATATCCAAGCTATGCCGATGATCTGGAGGGTTCTATATACCTTCGAGAGGATCATCGAGCAAGAAGGGATTGATCTGGGAATGGCAGAGCTGGCCGAGCTCTATGATCTTACTACGTTTGGTTCCCACCGGTATCTGCTGAAACGGAAAGCTGGGGAGGATCACCCTATTTTCAAAGTGACCAAGAATGATACCAACTGGAAACGTCGATTTTTCTTTGTTAAGAGGGATTCCATCCTGGATGGGAAGGATCTGCCCAAGGAATGGGCCACTCATGGTAGGGTAGAGGATCCTCGAAGGATCACTATCAGTCCTGTCTCATATGATGAGGATCACTAATGCCTTTTTTCCTTTGTCTTTTATGCAGCTATCTCCGTTGCTCACTTAAAGTTGACCCCTGCTGCCAAAGAGAGGGTGTTAGCTTTCAAGAAGCTTGATCCTGAAGTTCGAAGCTTCCAGATTATTATCCAAGATTCTCAAGAGATATCCTCTGCGTCTGTCACAATGTCAAGTAAGTATCCTCATAAAAAATAAGTTTTATGTGAAAATATTTAATTTAACAAGGGAACTTATCTTGTTTTTGAATTGTGTAGGTGCCGGAAAATCTGCCAGGTCTGTTAAATCTGCCTCCATGTTTGGGATAAGTGACCTTGCCAATGTCACGTCTTCTAAGAAGAAGAAGGCTCCTGCTGCCAGTCCTTCAGCATCAGCACCCAAAGCATCTATCCGGGGCAAGGGAAAAAAGAGGAAAACCTCTGAAGATCTCCAAGGATTTCCCCTCCTCCGTCAGCAATTCCTTGACTACGTGAATGAGGTAAGGATCACTGCCCCTGTAGGTTATCCGCCTATCATATCCTGTTTGTGTATCCTGCTTTTCTTGAGGATCACCTGAGTCTGAGCTTGTTTTTATTCTCTTGTTTGCAGAAACTTGCTGAGATTGAAACTTATCTTGGCAATGTTGAGGACCAGGAGAGCCAGATTGCTGACCTTCAACAAATGGGCGTGCTTAAGGATCTCAAGATAGGAGATCTTGAGAAGGAACTCCGGGTCATGAAGGCTGAGGCTGCTCAGAGGTTGATTGATATGGATAACGAGAAGCAGGAGATCACCCAAGATGCTAAGGTCTCCGCGGCAATTGCTATGTATAAGATTCAACTTCAGATGGCCGAGGAGGCTCAGGATCCTACCTTTGACAAAGGCTCGTGGGATGTTGAAGGTTGGAAGGCAAGGCTGGCAGACCTGGAGGACGAGGATGAGGCTGGGGAGATCCCCATGCTGGAAGGTGGTGATGCTGAGAAGGATCAAGGTGGAGATGCTGGTGGTGATGAAGCAGCGAAGGTGTAGGCTGCATGATTGGGCGATGATGGATATTTCGAGACTAGGCCGGAGCCCAATTTTTTAGGATTGGTAGTGGTTTTTTGTGGTAGTGGTGTTTGTGAACAATTATGGTTTGTAACTTAGACAATAGTTTCTTAGGGTTAAGGATCCTGGATCCTTTTAGACAATAGGTAGGATTACAAAAGGTGGAGGGATCCTCTGTTTGGGGGATGAAGCCTTTGTGATCCTGCCGCTTTTACTTTCCTGCACAATGCTATGACCGCATAGACAATGGACACCCTTTGCCAACCCATGTGGACGGGCCACGTTTTGCTGGTAGAAATGTGGGTTGGCAATTTTGACAACTTTTTGAAAGGGTTAATGATCCTTCTGTTTAATATTATAACTTAACTTTTCTGGCTTATCTCGTGTTGTTATCCTTATCTTCTTGTTTCTTAGTTGTCTTTATAATATATTTGCAAGAGTTGAAAGTATACTTAATAAATTCAGGATATGATCCTAGATCAAATATCCTGATGTTGAAAATGTTCAAAGTATTGTAGTTCAAGGATCATGGGTTTGGTTGTCAAAGTATAAGGGTTGGTTAGGATAATGAAATTAAAAATAGTTAAGGATCATACCTGAGGATCCAAGTTAGGATCCTAACCTTTAATCGGAACAACCATAGGTAAAACTTTAATGGATAATAAGGATCAAGGATCCTTAGTTGTTTAACTTCGAAAACCTGAAAAAATGGAATATAACTTGGGACTAAGCCAATATAAAAGATAAGTTAGTAACTGGGGACAAGCCCAAAGGATAGCTGAGAATGATCCCAGAGGATCACTGGGGACAAGCCCAAAAAGATAACTGGGGACAAGCCCAAAGAATCACTGGGGATGATCCCGGAGGATCACTGGGGACAAGCCCAAAAAGATAACTGGGGAAAAACCCAAAGGATCGTATGTAAACTGGAGTATGGCCCTTTCTGGCAACTATCCAAACTTAGTGACATGAAAATGTCAAAACCTTAGCTAACGTGAAAACGTTAGAAACCTTAGGAACGGATGTATGGTGCGTCCACCATTATACGTAGGATCCCAAATATAGCCAGTACGATGAGGTTGTCAGCCCCGAAAGTGGGTACTGGTCCCAAAGACGTGAACTATACCAGGATCATCGTGCGCTGCTGGCGGAAACTGGGGATAATCCCAAGGATAACTGGGGTTGGACCCAAGGATCTGTGGTGCTCTTGGAGATCTTTGACGATTTGCTGAAGATACCTGAACTATCATAACTCAAATGGTTTGTGAGTAGAGGATGAAGGATACATGATCCTTATCCTTAGGCAACAAGTAGAAAATGCAATAGTTTTAGGATAAGCATATTACCAGAGTAAGGATCACCGATATCTTCAGGATCCTTCAAGGATACTTCAATGTAAGGATCACATGCAGGAAGGATCATGTTCACATGAAATATTTCTTTAAGTGAACAGCATTCCAGGCTCTTGGTAACAAGTTTCCTTCCATGGTTAGCAACCTGTATGCCCCCTTTCCTGCTTCAGCTTCAATCAAGTAGGGACCTTCCCATTTTGGTGCTAGCTTCCCGTCAGCAGGGTTGATAGTATTTTGAAATGCTTTTCTCAACACCATATCTCCGACTTGGAACTTCCTTATCCTGACATTCTTGTTGTAGGCACCAGCCATCTTTTGTTGGTAGCTTGCCATCCTTATCCTGGCTAGATCCCTGTTTTCCTCAATAGTATCCAAATCCTGAGCCAGGATTGTAGCATTTTCTTCAGGATCACGAGCACTTGTTCTAGCAGTTGGGATCACCATCTCTGTTGGGATCACTGCTTCTGCCCCAAATACTAAAGAGAAGGGTGTCTGACCGGTGGCATTCTTGGGAGTTGTCCTATCAGCCCATAGCACATAAGGTAACTCTTCTGCCCATTTTCCTTTCTTGGATCCTAGCTTCTTCTTCAGATTGTTGATGATGATCTTGTTGGATGATTCTGCTTGACCATTGGCTTGCGGGTGAACTGGTGTTGATGTGATCATCTTGATTCCCCAACTGTCACAAAAGTTAGTGGTTCTGCTTCCAATGAATTGGGAGCCATTATCACATACAATTTCAGAGGGAATGCCAAATCTGGTTATAATGTTTCTTTTGATAAAGGATATAACTTCCTTCTCTCTGACTTGAGCAAAGGCTTCAGCTTCTATCCACTTGGAAAAATAGTCAGTCATGGCGAGCATAAATACTTTCCCACCAGGTGCTTTAGGAAGCTTGCCAACTATATCCATTCCCCATCTCATGAACGGCCAAGAGGATGGTATTGGGTGTAAGAATTCAGCTGGTTGATGGAGGATATTGCTATGTCTTTGGCAAGGATCACACTTTTTAGCATATTCTACAGCATCCCTTCTCATGGTTGGCCAGTAGTATCCTGTTCTAAGGATCCTTGAGAACAAAGCTCTGCCCCCAGTATGGTTTCCACAATCTCCTTCATGGAAATCCTTCAACACCTCTTCAATTTCAGGATCCTCGATACATCTCAAATATGGTCCTGCAAGAGATCGCTTATATAATACATTATTCAGAATTGTGAATTGAGATACCTTAATCCTGAAAGCTCTAGGATTTTCTCCCATCGGGATCTCCCCATGTTGCAAGTATCCCATGATCGGTGAGATCCATGATCCTGAATGAGTTTGGGCTTCTTCACTAGGGATCATTGCAGTATCCTCTTCTATTTCCATGGCCACCTGTTTTTCAATGGCAGGAGCCAGGATATGGATGATAGGGATACTTATATCTTCTGGAATCTTCAAGGATGATCCTAGGTTGGCCAATGCATCAGCTTCTGTGTTCTCCTCTCTTGGTACCTGTGTCAAGCTGAAAGAGACAAAAGAGAGTGCCAATTCTTTGACTATCTCTAAATATTTGGTTAGCTTCTCGCCTTTAACAGCGTAGGATCCATTAAAGTGATTAGTGATCAATAATGAATCTACGTATACTTTAAGATACTTTACCCCCATATCCTTAGCAATTTGTAAGCCAGCAATTAAGGCTTCATACTCAGCCTCATTGTTAGTTGCCTGGAACTCACAAGCTATGGAGTGGGGTATTATGTCCCCCTGTGGCGATTTTAGTAGGATCCCTAGCCCTGTGCCTTTGATATTTGAGGATCCGTCAGTGTGCAGGATCCAAGGATCCTTGGTCTCATCCAGCTGCTGGACCTCCAATTCTGCTTCCTTTTGTAGATCACTACTGAAATCAGCCACAAAATCTGCTAGTGCTTGAGATTTAATGGCTGTTCTCGGTTCGTATCTTATATCATGGGCACTAAGCTTCACTGCCCACTTAGCCATTCTCCCTGACATATCCGGTTTCCTGAGGACATTCTTAATTGGAAAATTAGTTTTAACAACAATAGTATGGGTTTCAAAATAATGCCTTAACTTAGTGGATGCCATGATTAATGCAAGGATAAGTTTTTCGAGGTGTGAGTACCTGGATTCGGCATCAAGTAGACTTTTACTTACATAGTAGATAGGATATTGTGTACCTTCGTGATCCTTAACAAGGACAGCACTTACAGCGGTTGAGGATACCGCTAGATATAAGGATAACACATCTCCTTTTTCCGGTTTTGCTAATGCTGGTGCTGAGGACATATACTCTTTTAGGGCTTGTAAAGCATTCTCATGCTTCTCAGTCCATTCGAACTTCTTATTCTTCCTTAGGATATCGTAAAATTCTCTGCATTTTTCTGAGGATTTCGATATGAATCTGTTCAAAGCTGCTATCCTGCCTGTCAGTCTTTGAACATCCTTGGCATTGGCAGGAGATTTGATATTTATTAATGCTTTGATTTGTTCTGGGCTTGCTTCAATGCCCCTCTGGGTTACCATGTACCCTAAGAACTTTCCTGCCTTAACACCGAAATGACATTTTGAAGGATTAAGTTTCATGTTGTACTGATCAAGGATATCGAATGCTTCTTCTAAGTCCTTTAGGTGATCCTCAGCTTTTTTTGATTTGACCACCATATCATCTATGTACACCTCCATAGTTTTTCCAATTTGATCCTTGAACATCATATTTACCAGTCTTTGATATGTTGCACCTGCATTTCTTAGTCCAAAAGGCATGGCAATATAACAATATAAACCGGTTGGGGTCATAAAGGCTGTATCCTCTTGGTCAGATGGTTCCATCTGGATTTGTTGGAACCCAGATGATGCATCCATAAAGGTCAACAGTTCATGCCCCGCTGTTGCATCCACCATGGAGTCAATGTGGGGTAATGGGAAAGGATCCTTGGGACATGCCTTATTCAAATCAGTGAAATCGACACATACCCTCCATTTTCCGTTTTTCTTTTGGACAACAACCACATTGGCTAACCATTTTGGATACTTTACCTCTCTGATCATACCTGCTCGAAGTAGCCTCTCTACTTCTTCTTGGATAATGGCATTCCTTTCTGGTGCAAACTTCCTCCTTTTTTGATGGACTGGTTTGATAGACCTATCAATGCCAAGTTTGTGAGTAATAATATCCTTAGATATACCTGTCATATCTTCATGTTTCCAAGCAAAGGTAGATTTTCTTCTTTTGAGGAAGGATATCATGTCTTCTTTCATCTTGCCAAGGATCCCTGATCCGATATAGATCTTTGACTCAGGATCACTAGGGTCCAGAAGGATTTCGTCCACATCCTGCTCCCTTGCCTCCAAGACGTTCCTTGGAGGATACTGTAATTGCTATTGCTCCCTTGGTTTCGATGTTGGCTTCATGGATGATGTATAACAATCTTTAGCTTCTTGCTGATCACTCTCGATCTTGATTATCCCCCATGGGCTAGGGAGCTTCACACATTGATGGTAGGTGGATGGGACTGCTTTCATATCATGTATCCAAGGCCTGCCAAGGATAACATTGCAGCAAGATAAACAGTCAATAACACAAAATTTCTGATAATTATGTAATCCTTCCACATAGATTGGGAGTTTGATGTCCCCCAGAGTTTTCTTCGTTTCTCCACTAAATCCTACAAGCACGGAGGATCTTGGTGTGATGTCTGATTCTGGGATACCCATTTTCTTCAGTACATCAAGCTGGATAATGTTTACTGAGCTTCCTCCATCGATAAGGATCCTGCGGATAAAATGGTTAGAAATAAAGAGAGTAATAACTAAACTATCATGATGAGGATCCTGGATGTTAATGCGGTCATCCTCATCAAAGGTTATCGTTTTCCCTTCTGAAACACTTGATGTTCTAATAGGCCTTTCTCCATTGTCCATTTTTGATTCTTTTGCATGTCTTTTGGCCGCTGAGAAGGATGTACCACAGATGTCTGATCCTCCGGATATAAAGTTGATCACTTGTGCATTTGCCGGAGGTGCTGGGGCTTTTTCGGGGATCCTTTCAGGATCCTGGGTCCTTTGCTTTTTTCTCCCCAGCAATTCTTTTAGATGCCCCTTGCTTAGCAGGTATCCAATTTCCTTTCTTAAGGCTATGCAATCTTCAGTCAGATGGCCGAAATCCTCATGGTATGCACACCATTTGGACTTGTCTTTAGTCCCGGATGGTTTATCATTCTTCCTGGGCCACCTAGCCTTTTCACCTAGATTCTGCATTGCAAGGATTAGTTCATGATTATCAACGGAAAAACAATATTCTGAGATTGGAGGATATTCTTCATCATCCTCTTCTTGGTCGACAGCATGCACATTCTTGTTCTCGTTTCTATGGTAGGATTTGAACTTGTTGTTTTTGAAGGAGGATCCTTGCTTATCGTGTTTTGAGGATCCTACTTGTCTCTCCTGGATCCTCTTGTCATCCTCTAGCCGGATAAACCTGAGTGCTCGAGTTCTTACTTCATCTAAATTCCTGCAAGGTGTCATAACAAGATCATCATAGAATAATGAATCCTTAAGAAGTCCCATTTTGAAGGCTTCAACAGCCGTAGCCATATCCAAGTTGGGAATATCCAAGGATTCTTTACTAAATTTAGTTATATAATCCCTTAATGATTCATTATTATTTTGAGTTATCCTGTACAAATCACTAGTTAATTTTTCAAATTTTCTACTACAAGAGAATTGGTTATTGAATAAATTAACTAAATTAGCAAATGAAGTAATAGAGTAAGGGGGAAGACTTAGCAGCCACTTAAGAGCTGATCCAGTTAGAGTGGATCCAAATCCTTTACATAGGCATGCTTCCTTCAACTTTTCTGGGATAGGATTGATTTCCATCCTTTCCCTGTATTGTGCTATATGCTCCTCTGGATCCGTTGTGCCATCATACAGCTTCATGGTAGGGATATGGAACCTTTTGGGCACCTCTGCATCACAAATTGGTGGTGCAAAGCGAGATACCTTGTGGCTTCCATCTGCAATCTCTGGGATAGGCTTGACTACCCCTGGAACACTTGAGATCATGTCCTTTAGTTTCTGTAATTCCCTGGCCATAGCGTGATTGGTACCTGTATCCTGCATGAATCCATGGTTAGTGGTAGGATAATTATTTAAAGTGTTACCTCCCATTGGGTTCAAGTTAGGGAATCCATATTGCTGGGATTCTGGAACAACGGAGGGACCAGTGGAAGCAATGGTCTGCATTGGAATGAAGTCCCCTTGATGGACATCTAGACTCCCTGTTTGCAAACTTTTTAGGGATCCTGGCATCTGTAAGGATCCTGGTATCTGGGATGATCCTGGAACGAAGGAGGATCCTTGAACCTGGGATGATCCTGGAACATAGGAGGATCCTTGGCCCTGGAATGATCCTGGAATAAAGTAGGATCCTTGAAACTGCTGTGCCCCCGGATAGGCTCCCGGATTCATGAAGGATCCCATGTACTGAGGATAGGATCCTATTGGCTGAAAATGTGAATCTGATGTCTGAGTCATTGCTGCCGAGTTGAGACGTGATCCTCTTGACTCCCCTGTGATCTGTACGTCTGGGATCCCTGATGGCTGAGAGGTGACCATTGGAGTCTCAAAACTCAAGGATTTTGGCATCAGTGGGGAATGATCCTCTGCCGCTTTCTTTTGTCTTTTGAGATCTCCAATCTCCCTGAGGATCCTGTCATTAGTTTCATCCTGCCGCTGCATACGATCCTTCATCTGCAAAATTAAAGCAAACACATCACTAGTACTGGGAATAGAAGAATTCATAGCAGAAGAAGATGGAGGTTTAGAGAAGGAAGGGGTTGGTCTCTTCTCAGCATTTCTCTGGGATCCTGCCGGTGGAGGAGGTAGAGTGGTTTGTGCTGAGGTGACTGCAGACATCGCCGTGGAGGTGTTCTTCAATGATGAAGCCATGTAGTTCTTTGAAAATATTTCGAACAAAAGAATTTCTTATGAATGAAGCACCAATTGCCCCACGGTGGGCGCCAAACTGTTTTGGTCAAAAATCACACAAGGATAATGTAACCAAACTTTATGTAAACGGGGTATGATGCTTGGTTAGCTATGAAAGTAAAGGATCACTTCTGTGATAAAGATACAAAGACACAATGATTTATACGAGGAAAAAGCCCTTGATCAATGTATGATCTCCGGCATAAAAAACCTCGGGTGATGGCAACTACCGATCACCAACTTCAATATAATAAAAATGTAGTTACAACTTCGGATGATAATGAGCTGAGTACAAGGATCACTGAGTGTCTAAGTGTGTGAGAGTTGCGTTGTATGTCGTGTGTGTTCTTCCGAATGAGGAAGAGTGGTATTTATACATGTGTAGGTAACTTATTTTAGGTAGATAGACCACTAATCAGCTCATTACCCCTTTAGAAATAAAGATAATCTAGCCTAAATTGCTGCCCATTAATCAAGCTAAGTTTCCATATCCGGTACAACGTCTATCTCCAATTTAGCTCTTGCCATATTTGTGAAAACGCGTCCCTGGATCATGATGTGTAGGGCATATCCTGCTAGGTGTTCCTGCAAAACAATTTTGTAATAAGTGGAAGTGACCGTTAGTGTAAGGATCACCATATCGTCCCATGATCCTGATCCTGAAGTCTGGCTGAGGATCACTATCTGCCAAAGAAATAAGGATCACTGGTCAGGATCACGTATAAGGATCATTTATAGTAAAATCCAGCCCCAACAGGAAGCTAGCACCAAAATGGGAAGGTCCCTACTTGATTGAAGCTGAAACAGGAAAGGGGGCATACGGGTTGCTAACCATGGAAGGAAACTTGTTACCAAGAGCCTGGAATGCTGTTCACTTAAAGAAATATTTCATGTGAACATGATCCTTCATGCATGTGATCCTTACATTGAAGTATCCTTGAAGGATCCCGGAGATATCAGTGATCTTTACTCTGGTAATATGCTTATCCTAAAACTATTGCATTTTCTTACTTTTTACCTAAGGATAAGGATCATGTATCCTTCATCCTCTACTCACAAACCATTTGATTTATGATAGTTCAGGTATCTTCAGCAAATCGTCAAAGATCTCCAAAAGCACCACAGATCCTTGGGTCCAACCCCAGTTATCCTTGGGATTATCCCCAGTTTCCGCCAGCAGCGCACGATGATCCTGGTATAGTTCACGTCTTTGGGACCAGTACCCACTTTCGGGGCTGACAACCTCATCGTACTGGCTATATTTAGGATCCTACGTATAATGGTAGACGTACCATACATCCGTTCCTAAGGTTTCTAACGTTTTCACGTTAGCTAAGGTTTTGACATTTTCATGTCACTAAGTTTGGATAGTCGCCAGAGAAGGGCCATACTCCAGTTTACATACGATCCTTTGGGCTTGTCCCCAGTTATCCTTTGGGCTTGTCCCCAGTTATCCTTTGGGCTTGTCCCCAGTGATCCTCCGGGATCATCCCCAGTTATCCTTTGGGCTTGTCCCCAGTGATCCTCCGGGATCATTCTCGGTTATCCTTTGAGCATGTCCCCAGTTGCTAATTTATCTCTTACATTGGCTTAGTCCCAAGATATGTTCCATCTTTCAGGTTCTCGAAGTTAAACAAATAAGGATCCTTAATCCTTATCATCCATTAAAGTTTTACTTGTGGTTATCCCGATTGAAGGATAGGACCCTAACTTGGATCCTCAGGTATGATCCTTAACTATTTTGATTATACTCATTATCCTAACCGACCCTTATACTTTGACAACCAAACCTATGATCCTTGAACTAATATACTTTGAATATTTTCAATATCAGGATATTTGATCTAGGATCATATCCTAAATTTATTAAAACATATTTTCAACTCTTGATAAATATATTACAAAGACAATTGAGAAAAAAGAAGATAATTAAAGGATAACAACACGAGATAAGCCAGAAAAGTTAAAGTTATATTATTAAACAAAAGGATCATTAACCCTTTCAAGAAAGTTGTCAAAATTGCCAACCCACATTTCTACCAGCAAAACGTGGCCCATCCACATGGGTTGGCAAAGGGTGTCCATTGTCTATGCGGTCTTAGCATTTTGCAGGAAATTAAAAGCGGCAGGATCACAAAGGCTTCATCCCCCAAACAGAGGATCCCTCCACCTTTTGTAATCCTACCTATTGTTCAAAGGATCCAGGATCCTTAACCCTAAGAAACTATTGTTCAGAGATTACAAACCATAACTGTTTCAAACCATCAACAACCACAAAAAAACCACTACCAATCCTAAAAAATTGGGCTCCGGCCTAGTCAAAAATATCCATCATCGCCCAATCTTGCAGCTCAAACCTTCGCTGCACCATCACCACCAGCTCCACTAGCTTCACCCTGATCCTTACCAGCATCTCCACCTTCAAGCATAGGGATATCCTCAGCATCATCATCATCCTCCAACTCTGCCAGCCTTGCCTTCCAACCTTCCACGTCCCATGTACCTTTGTCAAAGGAAGGATCTTGAGCCTCCGCAGCCATCTGCAGCTGGATCTTGTACATGGTTATCGCAGCAGAAACCTTAGCATCCTGGGTGATATCATGCTTCTCGTAGTCAAACTTGATCAATGCTTTGACAGCTTCATCCCTGGTAGCCCGGAGCTCCTTCTCAAGATCGGCTATCTTGAGATCCTTCAGTGCACCCATCTGGTGGAGGTCGGCAATTTGGCGATCCTGATCTTCAACATGGTTAACATAAGTCTCTATTTCAGTAAGTTTCTGCAAAAACAACAAGATATGACATCAGACACAGGTGATCCTCAAAAACCATCAGGATAACCCACAGGGGCAGTGATCCTAACCTCGTTGACAGAATCAAGGAATTGCTGACGGAGGAGGGGAAATCCTTGTAGATCTTCAGTAGTCTTCCTCTTCTTCCCCTTGCCTCGAATAGGTGCTTTGGGAGCTGATACTGAAGGACTGGCAGCAGGAGCCTTCTTCTTTGAAGATGTGACATTGGCAAGATCACTTATCCCGAATTTGGAGGCAGATTTGACAGACTTGGCGGACTTTCCAGCACCTACACAATCAAAAACAAGATAAGTTGCTTTATTAATCAAACAATCCTACATTTAATTTATATTCTATAAGGATACTTACTTGACATAGTGGCAGATGCAGAGGATACTTCTTGAGAATCTTGGACGGTGACCTGGAAACTTCGGACTTCAGGATTAAGCTTTTTAAAAGCTAGAACTCTCTCTTTTGCAGCAGGGCTTAATTTCAGATGAGCAATGGATATAGCTGCACAAGAAATAAAAAGAGATATTAGTGATCCTCATTATATGAGACAAGGCTGATAGTGATCCTTCGAGGATCCTCTATCCTACCATGAGTGGCCCATTCTTTGGGCAGATCCTTCCCATCCGGGATGGAATCCCTTCTAAAAAAGAAAAAACGACGCTTCCAGTTTGTATCATTCTTGGTGACCTTGAAGACAGGGTGATCCTCCCCGGCTTTCCGTTTCAGCAGATACCGGTAAGAGCCAAAAGTGGTAAGATCGTAAAACTCGGCCAACTCCGTCATCCCCAGATCAATCCCTCTCTGCTCAATGATCCTTTCGAAGGTATACAGAACCCTCCAGATCATCGGCATAGCTTGGATATAAGAGATGCCGGTTAAAGAAAAGAAGGATTGGGTGAAGGATGGAAAAGGATATGAATACCCTATGGTGAATGGAGTAGCAGGAAAAGCCACCCAGACATCCGAAACAAAGTCGCTCAAAGCAGTAGGATCAAAGGATTTAAAAACGGCATTCGCCGGAAAGCAATGACGAATTCTGTCTATGTGAACATCAGTGAAACAACACCTCTCCGTAGGAGAATCCTTGATAATCCCCTGGCTTTTTAAGGGACTATCCTTCTTGGGATCCTTGTGCGGAGAATTCTGGAGCAACATATTTGTAACGGGATGGAAACAGAGTAGAAGCAGAAAACAGAGCAAAGAGAAAAGAAAGAGAGAAGAAGAGGATACCTGATCAGTCTTCGGTAGCGATTATAAAGGGAAGATATCTCGAATTTAAATGCAGAGTGATCCTAACCCTATCTCCTATTTATAATCATGATTTGCAGGGATTGTCACATCTATGACGTAATGATCACAACGGCTAGTCCGAGCATAACGGCTAGTTTCTTGGAGTCGCCCGTTAGAGATAAGATCAAAACAAAATATAACTCGTCTATTTACAATTAACTCCTTATATTTTGGGGGCAATTGTTAGGGCTGGATTTTTATTATAGGTGATCCTTACACGTGATCCTAACCAGTGATCCTTGTTTCTTTGGCAGACAGTGATCCTCAGGAGGACTTCAGGATCAGGATCATGGGACATTATAGGATCCTCATACTAACGATCATCTTCGCTTAATGCAATGTTATTTTTGCAGGAATATCTAGCAGGATATGCTCTAGGCATCATGATCCAGGGACGCGTCTTCACAATTATGGCAAGAGCTTAATTGAAGAAAGACGTTGCACAGGATATGGAAACATGGCTTGATTTATGGGCGGCTATTTAGGCTAGATTGTCTTTATTTCTAAAGGGGTAATGAGCTGATAATTAGTTATTTTACCTAAAATAAGTCACCTACACTTGTATAAATACCCTTCTTCCTCATTCGGAAGAACACACACGACATACAACGCAACTCTCACACACTTAGACACCAAAAGCAATAGCGATCCTTGTACTCAGCTCATTATCATCCAAAGTTGTAATCATATTTTTGTTATATTGAAGTTGGTGATCGGTAGTTGCCATCACCCGAGGTTTTTTATGCCGGAGATCATTCATTGATCAAGGGCTTTTTCCTCGTATAAATCATTGTGTCTTTGCATCTTTTATCACAGAAGTGATCCTTTACTTTCATAATTAACCAAGCATCATACCCCGTTTACATAAAGTTTGGTTACATTATCCTTGTGTGATTTTTGACCAAAACAGTTATATGCAGATGATGCTTTGATTATGGGGGGTTGGAGTAAGGCTAACGTTTTAAAAACTAACCGGTTATTGAGAGTGTTTTATTTGTGCTCGGGGCTTAGGATTAATATACACAAATCGCTCATTTTTGGGTTGGGGGTTGATGGTGAAGTGGTGGGGGAGATGGCTGCTATTTTGGGTTGTAAGGTGGGTACGCTCCCTTTTGAGTATCTTGGTATATTAGTGGGGGCGAATATGAATAGGATTTCGCATTGGGATTCAGTTCTGGATACCGTACGGAATCGCCTTCAGTCTTGGAAATCAAAGCTTTTATCTATAGGGGGAGACTTACTCTTATTAAATCGGTGCTTGCTAGTTTACCGGTTTATTATCTGTCGTTATTTAGAGCTCCAGTGGCAGTCATTGATAGTATTGAGAAAATGATGAGAAAATTCCTGTGGTCGGGTGGTAGAGATGGAAGAAGCATGAGTTGGGTTTCTTGGGATATTGTTACGAGGCCGAAAAAACTTGGGGGGTTGGGTATTTCTAAGTTATCTGATGCCAACACGGCCTTACTGGGTAAATGGGCGTGGCGTTTCAAAAAGGATCATAATGCTTTATGGAGGCGTGTTGTAGAGAGTATCCACGGTAAACGTAAACGGTGGATTTTTCTGCCAATCAATAAGGCGATTCCCGGATGTTGGAAGTCGATTCATGAGAAAGGGCTAATGTATTTCTTTAAGTGCATTATTGGAAATGGAGAAGTAGCAAGATTTTGGAAGGATATATGGTTCGGGACGGTGCCGTTATTGGAGCGTTGGCCAGCTCTATATGCTTTGGAGAATAATAAAAATTGCTTTGTGGGGGAGAGGATTGTTTCGAGGGATGGCAGGATAGTGCTGAACAATTCGTGGGTGATAAATACATGTACAGTGGAGTCCATATCTGAGATGCAGGATTTGTGTTATGTGTTGTCCCAAGTTTCTCTTTCGGGTCTGCATGATAGATGGGTTTGGGGATCGGACACCTATGACAGGTTTTCGGTTGGTGACCTGAAGGGGCGGTTGATTAGAGACAGATGCGGGCAACAGCAGAATCAACTTATGAAGTGGGAGGCGTGGGTCCCAGCGAAGGTCAACATATTGATGTGGCGGATAGAAAAAGATCGGATACCGACCCGTTTGGCTTTGATTAAGAGGCAAATTAACATTACTGACACTGCTTGTCCCTTGTGTGATGTTTTCGAAGAGTCTGTTAGTCATTTGCTTGTTGACTGTGGATTCGCATATGGTGTGTGGACTTCCATTTTCACATGGGTCAAGGTTGATATGGTCAGTTTGAGGAGCTTGGAGGAGTTATTTCAGGTTCAGAAGGTAAAGAAGGGGTCTAAGTGGGCCAAAAAAATTATCCGGGGAATTATTATGATTGCCTGTTGGGCGATTTGGAAGGAGCGGAATAAGAAGATTTTTCAAGGGAGTACGCCTAGAGTTTTAGAGGTGGTTGCGACTATAAAGCGTATGTCGTTTTTTTGGTTGAAACATCGTTCTAGGTTCAAGAATATAGAGTGGAATAGTTGGATAAATAATCCGATGTACATATTGTAAGGTTTTTTGGCGGGCCTTCTGTTGAGGTCCCGTCTGTTTTTCTAATGAAGTTTACCGTTCAAAAGAAAATATTTATGAAGCATTTTCATCAATTTAAAAAAATTAATGCAAACAAGCGATTTTGAAAATGAACACACAAAAATCCTATACCCGGCCCAATACCCGTCGGTTATCAGGTACACCCGTCTCGTTTGTGTCGAGTTTCGGGTATACCCGTCGGGGGCTCGGGTATTTTTGTCATCCCTAGTTTGTTTATCATATGTTGAAACCACCTACACCTCTAAATACGAGAATATGACATCCAAACTGCATTATACCATTGAGTCTCTTTCTTTACTTTAAAATCTACAAGGTTCACTAATGATTTACAATTCTAGTCAGTGTCCAACTAAACTTCCAAACCAATGCCATATGAACAAATCAAACAATACTTATAGTCAAATATATATATCGGCGCTAGGACCCCAAGAATGAACAAATTCATACCAAATAACTAACTCACTTGAGATATATGAAAGTCTTCAGGCAATTGGAAACTGTTAGCTGCACCAAACTTTTTTTGTGCTTCGGATGGGTGGTTTCCGGTTGCTAGCATACTCACTTGACCAGAACATGAAATCTCTATAGTAACAGTGTCGTTTTCCTTAGGCAGAGGTTGTTTCCATGGCTCCCCGTCCATCCTCATGAATGTATGGTCAGTTGCACGCTTACGAAATTCGAAACGGATTCCTCTTGCCTGCAAAAAATAGTTTCAGTAATGGGTCAAAATAGGCCGGGCCATTTTAAGCTAAATATTTCTACCCGTTTGAAATGTTAGAGATAACATTATCTGAATCAACACCTATGTAAACCATAGTTGTTGATGGCAAATAGCGACAAATAGCGATAAGGTATCTGTATGCTACATAGCGAATAACGATAAAGAGCGGGCACTATTTTATAAATAGCAATAAACTAGAAAAAAAAATAAAAAAATTTATATGTATATTATATCAAAATACCCTGGTATATACGCTATTTTACATGTATATTTAATTAAAACCTAGAACCAGCTATTTTATTGCTATATTTAATCTCTATTTATTTATATTTAATTAAAAAAACTGAAATCCAGCTATTTTTTGCTACATACCCTGTAGCGACTTTCGACCTACACGCTACACTATTCGCTATAGCGACTGCTATTGACAACTATGAAGTAAACGTGTCAAAATTTGCAACTCTATTTTGATAGAAAAAGTTAAGATAATAATTAACTTGCTACCTGTGCAAGACGGGTCCCGTGTCCAGCTGGAGCGTATAAAACAGCGCCATGCCAAGCATTTCGGAATCCAACAATCTCGAGAAATCCATCATCAACATACGGAAATGTCCATTCTTTCTGTTAGTTATAAATATTTGATCAAGAAAAATTAATCAGCAGCAGCCGTTAGATCAGAAAAGGTCAAAGATACATAAAAGTAAAAAGTCAAAGACTAACCCCACTGAGTCTCCTTTTGCTTGGCATGCCCCATGGATTAAGTCCACCCGAAAAGCTAGGCAAGTTGAGGCAAATAATTGACCGTATGCTGCATAAAAAAAAGTATAAACATGTGACATTCGTTAGTTGCTTTTACTTATACTTAACTGATTTTGGTTATGTCTAATCTCTAACGGGTCAAATGGGTTAGAAAAACTTACAAGGAAAGAGGTCAAATAGGTTACAAAAAACTTACAAGAAAACAGGTCAAATGGGTCGAAAGTCACGAAAAGTATATTTTTAATGCGTAAAACCTCCCAAATCATTTTATTCACAAAATTATATTATTATTAAGAGTAAAATGTCATTTTCGTCCCTGAGGTTTGGTAAGTTTTGCGACTTTCGTCCAAAGGTTTGTTTTAACGCATCCGAATCAAAAGGTTGAAATCTTGCCATTTTCATCCGGCTTGTTAACTTCATCCATTTTCTCCGTTAAGTCAGGGGTATTTTCGTCTTTTTTCTCGATTAAGGGCATTTTGAATACTTATACATTATATTAAATGCTTGTACATAAAGTGAAAAAGACCAAAGTGCCCTTTAAGTGAACAAAAAAAAGGGAAATACCCCTGACTTAACGGAGAAAAATGGACGGTGTTAACGAGTCGGACTAAAGTCGCAAAACTAGCCAAACCTCAGGGACGAAAATGGCATTTTATTCTATTATTAATTGATATAACTTTTGTAATCGTATCTCACACACTATTTTTTAGGGTTGATTCGGATCCTATACCAAAGATGGCATGTTTTAATCCGAACCCATGTTGACTCATTACCCAACCCTCCGATCGAGCCATTTTGTCACCTTGAGGTGCATTTGTTGATTTAAACATAATTCAACTACAATGGCTTGCAGGCATAATATCATGATGGTCAAAGATATACTAGCTGTCAATTAAATTACCAGCTTTAGTTACTTTTAACTAAGAGAAACAACGAAAAAAAAAGTGAGATAAGCATCGAACTTACGTGGGAGGTATGTTGAGGGGTTCCCACAGACCTGGCTTTTTCAAGATAGAAACCTGAGCCAGTTGTGCTATATTCCTGTCATAAGAGCACATAATGTGAATTAAAAATAATCAATCTTCAAACCTTGTTTTTAATATGCGTGCATAATGCGTGATGCGCTGATGAGAGCGCATCGCCTTAGCTGATGTGTTGCATTTACGTGATGCGAGAATATTGCGGCAATGTCGCATAATGCGCTCCAATGCACGCATCATTGTTTGTTATGTTTGTTTTCCAGATTTTATGAAATGGGTTGGGTTTTTTTCAACAATTAATATCTTAGTATGCTTGATTTGGACCATTATGGTTCCTAAACACTTTTTGTGGTTCTAGAATGTCGCAACAAGCTTGCATAGTAAAAAGATAGCATACTATGAATTGGAACAAGTTTAATATTTTCTTTTGATTATGTTTTCAAATACTTCCTTATGAGATATGCTTTCTCCTTCTCTACTACTTTCTTTTGAATAAGAGTTGGAATGAAAATAAAAAAAAAAAAGCTCAGTGGAAGGAGAAGTCGTTTAAATTGGGGATCACGGCAAAACGGTTTTAATCGTCTTGACCACTTCCCTTAACACATCCTCATGTGTTTTACCTCATCACTGCTATTATTATTATTATTATTTACATCCCATTTTGAATTAAAAAAAAAATTACTAAGAGCTTCAGTGTGTGTAACAATCAGATCATTGATTAAAAATCTCACTGAAATCCGCTAAGATATTTATGTTTCTCATCATTAGCTCTTAACCTAGTTCACAAAATAATAAAATTTGAGTGAAAATATTTTCCAAAAATTAAGAAAACTTGGAGAAAAATAACGATTAATAATTGGTGCTCAGACAGCCAAGGGTTTGTCGTCAAAGGAAATGGGAAGAAGAGCCCAACATCAGAAACTCTAGTCCACAATATTGCTTCATCATCGCACAAATAAACAATCTCAAAAACGAATTGAATACAGAGGTGGTGTTTGGCATTCCTTATTTTCTCTCAACTTATAACTTATTGACTTTTATAAGTTAATAAGTTGTTGTAATAGTGTTTGGGAAATAGAAAAGGACTTTTAAAATGACTTATATTTTACCCTTGAGAAGGAGCTTTTTGAGAAGTTAAGATTACTGACTTCTCAAGTCCTAAAAGTCCTTATGTGAACAAATTCCCCATTATAGCCCTCACTTTTTAAATAAGCCAAACCAAACACTTTTTAAAGGATGCCCCTTTTGGTCATTTTACATGAATAAGTTAAACCAAACACATTTTAAAAAAACTACTTAGTGACTTATTGGCTCATAAGCTAACCCAAACACTTTTTTAAAAAGTCCTTTTCAAAAAGTCATAAGTTAATAAGTCCTTCTCACAAAAAGTCCTTTTTAACTTAAATAAGCTAACCCAAACACCCCCAGAAAATAAAAAATGAAGTTACCAAATGTGTCCAGCCATTAGTGGAGAACGACGAATGATGGAAGAAGAGAAGATCGCTATGCTTATTTATGGCGATTGAGTGTGCCATAGGTGAACCTGATTAGGGTTTGGGATATATGGGCTTGTGTAACCCAGTATTCTCTGGGCTTTTAAGGGTACACATTCAGGCCTTTCTTTAATCTAATTTTAAAATTTTAAGGGAGGGGGGTTTTCTAATGCCTGGAGTATGGATCCGGTTTCAAGTATGATTATGTATTGAAAAATGAAATACTGAGGGAAACCGGGTAGAGTTCCGGTATGGATATTGAGAAGAAAAGCCATACCCTGTGTACGTTGGGTATGATTGGCTTCATGTATAACCGGGTATGGGTTTAGGTATCAATACCCGGTTTTAACAAAATAAGTTTTTATTTATTTATTACTTTACACTAGTATTAAGCCCCTGCGTTGCAGATGTTGTAATAAAACTGTGTTAAGTAGTAGCAATACTATACCATTGTCAGCGACCACCAACACTGGAAAAGCTCGTAAAAACAAAATAAATAAAAACGGGAAAACAAAATAACGCCAAGCGAAAAACAGACGTAAAATCTTTGAATCATGCACGCTCGTTGCTGAGAAATTAAACCGAAACGTAAAACATAGAAAAAAATAACTAAGTCCATCCAGACCCGCGTGTTGGACGAACTTGTCAAACGCAGAAAAATAGATGTGACGCGATGGGCTAGTCAAACGGGAAAAAAATATACGAAAAAATATTGAACCTCACACGCACGTTGCCTTGTGGTGCGTTAACTTACAAAATTTAGAACGAAACGGAAAAACTTGGAAAGAAGAAAAGTATAGTGGACCAAAATTGAAAATAAAAAAAAAGTTGGGGATTAAATTGCAAAAGTTGAAAAACTTTGGGTTAAAATTAAAAAAACAAAGGGTCTAAATTGCAAAATTAAAGTTATTTATTAATTTTAGATAAAGATAACGATAAAAATAAGTAATATCTATATATTAGTTATTAATTAATATTAATATTAAAAGAATTTTATTAAATAAATATAAATAAAATTTATGAGGTTGAAGGAGAGAATGACATGTGTCATTATTTGGATATGCTTTCGGTTGATGTACCAACACCAAGTTATGTGAAGCTAGTTGTTTTATGTAGTCACACCGTTTTTTGGAACATTTTTTTAACGGTAAGGAATGACGTGTCAACAACCGTGACACCGGATGTTGTGGTCAAGGTCGACCACTTTGAGCTATGTGGAGGAGATAGACGGACGGAAGGGTAGAGCCGCTCGCCTATGCTGAAGTTAAGTAGAGGAGACAGAACTCGTCCATCATGTCATGAAGATGCTCTAATGATATTCCATTACTTACAAATACACAATTTAAAATATATTTTAGACAAACATGCCCTTACCAAATACACAATTAACCAACGACCCGGATGGGAAGAGATTCAAGAGAAAGGATAGCAATCGTTCCAACCAGCTTGAGATGTTATGGTTAGGCCACCCGGTGTGGTTTGTTTATGAATGGTGCCCCCATTCCAAATGTGGGGTTTTTATTGGTTTCCTCACCTGCAACATAAGGTCCACAAGAGCCTTCCCATTAAGACTAGCGGGTGTGGGGCGATTTTCAGGGTGGCGGATGCTAGACAATGCTGGCGTGGCTAGTCCACACCGTGCCAGCGTTGGCCACGGTGTTGTCCCGCTAGCGTGGCTTTGAAGCTCGGCGTTGGGCGTCGAGGGGGGGGGGAGGTGTCTGAGTTGGGTGGCTAGGATTGGGTGGTGAAATTGGACCGTTTGGGGCAGTCGTTAGCCATAGCCGTTGGGCATGGCGGTTTTAATGTAAAATAATCAAATTTTTAAAAAATTTACTAATTTTTACCTATAAATACCCATCCCAAACTTTATTTTTTCCACAACTATTTGCAAATCTTTGTCAACCAATCTCACACCAAACAACAAATCTTTTTCAACCAAACCAACATCAAAAAACCGAACATGTTGCACTGGACGGAGGAGGAGATCACACTTGTCAGTTGTCACATCGATCGTTGATGCACAATGTACGTTACGACACGGTCAAACCGTGTATTGGGGACAAGCATTCCAGCAATACCCACAACACGTTGGGAACGCCCGTTACAATTTAAACGCATGCCAACACAAGTGGCATGAACTAAAACCGAAGCCGGATCGGTTGAAAGTTTGTTTTGACCGTGTCGACCTGAGCCCCGACGATCGAATGGAAATCGCGAAGATCCAGTGGAGGCACGAGAGAAATCCGGAATATAAGGCATGCATATAAAAGTGAGAATTCATCAAAACTTCAAAATTATTGCATGTATTACATTTTTCAAATACAGAGGCATCTATTTATACAAATAATAATAATAATCGATCACTAACTTGGCTAAAACCTAACAGTACTGGGACCAAAACAGTTGATATCCATCACCTTCTTCATACATTCTTCTTTCGTTTTCTTCGATCTATATTTTCCAGCAGCCAATTCAGACCCCACAAACAGGGATCTGGAAGATCTATTATAAGAAGAGACAATCTTCGTTTTGGCGTGATGATGAAGTGCCTTAAGGGGGCCGTTCCATCTTGCTACACCTTGATCTTTTAACGCCTCAACTGCACCGATGCTGGCGACCACCAACCATGTTTTAATCACGGAACTGCTCATGCTGGATTTGGTTTGAATAGAAGAAGTTTGGTTGACTGATGATTTGGGTGGTGGAGGAGAGGAGTGTGATATAAATATGCAGGGCAAGTGTTCGATGAAATGCGGGAAATAGGATGCGGGTAAATTCTTACCCAAGGAAGCCGTTGCTGGTTTTAATTCCTTCCGCGTATTATACCATGTGTAGTGGAATGGGAAAATAATGCCCCCACTCTAGGGCATTTTACGCCATGTGGCGGTCCAGTCAACAAAGGGGCATTACTGGGCGTTTTAAAAAATGGGTGTAGTGGGGATAAGACATTATTGGGCATTATTGGGGCATTAAATAAAATAAAAAAAATAAAGAAAAAATCTTATTGGATAAGGAGAAAGTGGCTGAAAGATGATTGGACAAGGAGTATTGTGCATGGCGTTTTTAAAACCACGCCAATGGGGCTTTTTTTGAATTTTTTTTTAAAATAACGCCCTATGTAATGGTAAATGGGCGTTTTTGGGCTTTTTTTTGATTTTTTTTTAAAAAGAAATGCCCCACTACTCATGGTCTTAGGGATCATGTGGGCGTAGACACTTTTGGACTTTTTGGCTAGGGCTGTAAATGAGCCGAGTCGAGCCGAGCTAGACCCAGCTCAAGCTCGGCTCGAACTCGATTCGAGCTGGCTCAGCTCGAGCTCGAATTTCAAATCGAGCTGAGATTTGAGGCTCGAGCTCGGCTCGATTAGAATTCGAGCTAGCTCGGCTCGGCTCGATCTAGCTCGAACTAACAAAGAACCGTAAAATTTATTACTTAAAAAGCCCTTAAAAATGATTTTTTTCATAGCCTAAGGGCCATAATTGCCATTTAATTTAACCAATTGGTTAAATAGGCAAGTATAAATAGTTAATTTACTTTCTCCTTTGTCTTTACCTTCTTTTATAGGGGAGATACTCTCTTAGTTTTTGTTTTCTAAGCGATGTGGGACAAAAAAATGAATGATGTAAAGTGTAAACCTTATCGAGCCAGCTCACGAGCCGAGCCAGGCCAAGCTTGAGCTCGGCTCGTTTATAAACCGAGCCGAGCCGAGCTGGCTTGTTTACAACCAAGCCAATTTCGAGCCGAGCTTTCTTCGAGCTTTTTTCGAGCGAGTTGCGAGCCACGAGTTTTTTGAACACCCCTATTTTTGGCTCGTTTACTGAGGTGATACAAATTGGAAATCGAATCGAAACCATGTATCTTTCTTCTTTTTTTTCTTTTTTTTAGTACAACGAATTCTTCAAATGGACTAACGACGAAATTATCTCATCGGAATACACTCGTCTTCGAACCGTGAAAAACCCTAGGGCCGAAGCGGTGAACACTTGCCCAAAGGCCCGACATAGCGGTTAGGTAAAACCCACTTAGTTCAAGGATCGAACTAGCGATCTCCGCCTACACGTCTAGTCTTCCATCATCACCAGGTGCCGCGAAAAATAATCGGGAGAGCAGGAATTGAACTTGAGTCCCTTAGAACACCAAGTCTCTCCCTCAAAAATCGAAACCAAGTATGTTGCTAACAAATTTTAAGTACTTTTTTTAGTTATTACTAGGTTAAAAAAACCCGTGTATTACACGGGGGTTTGATCAATAAATTATTAAATAGGTATTAATGAGCTGGAAAAATATACGTCGTAGTTTAAAAATAATAATTAACTCAATGAAATACTCATAAATAGTAAAAAAAAAAAAGCGTTTTTAACATTTGACCCCCTAGAGATTAAACATAATTCAAACAAATCTATTCATAAAAAAAAATAGTTTAAGTTATCACATCTACAATACATATATAAACATATGCGAAGAGCAAAAATAAGCCATGATATAAATCGAATTAGGAATAAAAAAATGTTAATTACTTGAATACTTTCGGCTATAAGGGGGGAAGGAGCATCCTCGGTTAAGGGTGCTCGGCTTCGAAGCCGCATGCGAAACAACCCCGCCACCCCCTCATTCGGGTAGGCGAACGGCTAGGGAAGCTTGGCTACTCTTTATTGAAGGTGAAGTGGGGGGGTTTGTGACATTTTACCAATCATATATAACCGTTAAATTTATTGAAAAAGTTAATTTATTTATTTTAAATTATTATAAATACCTATCTCACCATTTTTATTTTTATATCATTCACAAACTATCAAACCTTCCACCATATTCTCAAATACCCATTTTTATTTATGACTAATTTCTCAAACGATGATCTCGGTGTTTAATGTCAACATGCACTTATACAAACGTGGGTACTATTTAACCAATGGGATCTAGCCTGCCTAGTCAACGTTTATGAAAACGTTTCCACATCCAACTGATATGGTTGCAAAGAAGTTTAAGAAATTGCAGGAAGGGACAATAAAAGATGTGGAACACGCTTGGTGTTCTAAAGGGAAAATAAGGTATACTTAGGCGACCCATGCGGACCACAAATGTTAACAGGATGAGGAGCATGACATATGCGTGCATGATACTGTACATCACGATTTTTAAGGACGATGGGCATGCCTTCTCACCAGTCCACATAAGGGATTCTTTAGTTTAACCTGTTTTGGACAATGATGCCCTTGGTGAGATTATGGATCTACATACGCATTTCCGACTTCGCATTGATCTTGTGACACATATTGCAATTTAAGATCCACATTATTTAGAAGATCCATACGGGGAATAGTTTATTTTTATATTGTATTATGTTCAATAATTTATTTATATAGTTGAAATATGTTTATTTGGTATTTATATGTTTAATTTATTTTATGTTAGAAAAAAGTTCCAGGATAGTCTAGAGTAGGTGCCTCTAGTGTTGTTAGAATACTTTAAGGTAAATTTAATGTAACAGTGCAAGATTTGGTATTTAATTGTTTAATTTTTTATGATTTTAGGATATTTAAGGTAGAGGCACATACTCTAGAGAAAAAAAAACAATAGAATATGTTAGAATCATATACTAAAAACTCTTCTATTAATTTACCTAAATACAATAGAACATGTTAAAAATCACATGCTAAAAACTATGCTATTGATAATATGTGTGATTTTGTTTTTCTAATTAATTTAAATTTAAATTTAAATTAATGTTATGAATTGTTTTTAGATATTTTGTTTTTCAAAATAATTTAAATTAATGCCACAAATTGTTTTTAGATAGATATGTTCTTTTAACTAAAATAATTCAACGTAACCTTAAAATTCTTTTTAAAATATTCATATTATTATATTATATATACTATAAATTAGCAAAGTTATTGTGCATAACAAGTTGTACATTGTGCTTTGCACATTTTTCAAAAAAAAACTTGATTTTTTACTTTTAACCCAAAGGTTTTTACCTTTTGCAATTTTAACCCTATATAATTTGTTTTTTAACTTTAACCCAAAACTTTTCATTATTTGCAATTTAACTTCACAACTTTTGTCACTTATACTTTTCATCTTCCGCAAATTTTCGTTTTACGTATATTTCTAAATTTTTTGAGTTAATATGACGCAACGTGCATGTGTGGTTCAACGTTTTTGCCTCTATTTTTCCATGTTTGACAGGTTCGTCGCAACACCATATCTTAGGCCGAGTCAGTGTTGGTGGTCGATGACGGTTGTGTGACATTAGTACTATTTGACACCGTTTTACGCCCCGCTGCAACGCGAGATGTGCTTTGGGGGTTTTCTAAAGAAAAAATGGATATGCATATGGTTGTCGTAACGTTGGCTTTGGGAGTTTTTCAAAAAAAAAATGATTTTTATTTACTTTTCACCCAAAAGTATTTAATAAATTACTTTTAACCTAAAACTATTTTTTTTTACTTTTAACTCAAAACTTTTTATCTTTTGCAATCTATCCTCATAACTTTTTTTACTTTCAACTCTGGTCATTTATAGTTTTCATATTTCACAAATTTTTCGCTTTATGCTTGGTTCTAAATTTTGTGATTTAACACATCGCAACGTGTCTTTGGCTTAACATTTTTACGTTTCGTTCTAAATTTTGCGAGTTAACACGATGCAACGTGTGTGTGTGGGTGAATGTTTTCCATCGTCTATTTTTTCCCGTTTGACAGGTTTAACATAACGTACGGGTCCTAGATCGACTTAGTTATAACTAAAGAATCCCCGCCGCATTGCGGCGGGTCGCAATCCTAGTTAGAATAAAATCATATTCATATATCTTGTAACTTTATAACACATACCGGCCCAGAACGGAGGTACACCGCTTAAAAGTATGTAAAGTATCACCCCCGCTGTCCATACGTCGGCTTCGGGCCCGTAACGCTTCAACAACACCTCGGGGGCAACATAATATGGGCTTCCTACCACATCTGTGAATATTTGACCTATTTACAATTACAAAAAAAAAAAAAATAATAATAAAATAAAATAAAATAAAATAAAAATCCAATTACAAATTGAAAGCAAATATAAACAAAGATTAAATCTTGAAACTTGAATCTTAATACCAACTGTTGTAAAATGAATTACCTGGTTTGAAGAACACCGAGAGCCCAAAATCAATCGCCTTTAACGAAAAGTCATCGTCTTTGTTAATCAACAAGAAATTTTCGGGCTTTAAATCGCGATGAATAACTCCAAGCGAATGACACGCTTGAACGACGTCAACAATAATCTTGATTAATTCGGCCGCTTTCCTCTCGCTATAATTCCCCTTTTGAATAATCCTATCAAACAACTCTCCACCATTGCAAAGCTCCATTACAATATGAACATATAACGGATCTTCATACGCACCTTTAATGGTGACAATGTTCTTGTGCCCGGCCAAATGGTGCATGATCTGAATCTCCCTCCTCACATCCTCCACATCTTCTTTCGATATCAACTTCCGTTTCGATATTGATTTACACGCGTAATCTATACCGGTCGAATTCTCTTTGCATAAATATGTTGTCCCAAATTGACCCTGGCCTAGCTTTTGACCCAATGTGTAAAGATCACGAATGTTTTCCGTCTTATGCCCGATCACATAGAAACCTTGATTCGCAGTGGCGTTGTGGTTCATGGTTTCGTCGTTTTCAACAACAGTTTCGGGTTTCGGGTTGCGGTTCGAGTGCTTGGATGGTTCTTGGGATGTGAACTTTTGAGGGTGGTTCAAGTTGTCAATCGGGCCGCCTGAAGACGGTTGTTGATCGGGTAGTTCACCGTTACCGGATCGGTTTTTGGGTTGATTTAAGCTCTTAACTTCTTTGTCTCCAAGAGATCCACGGCATGAATTGCCCATAAAAACAATCAAGATTTCTTTAAAAGCAATAAACTAAAAACCCCTTTTTATTCATCAAATACACTGCAAACAAATATCATTTCCAAACATTTAGCCATCAATCATAAGTTATAAAGTTAATAACAGGCATGAAGAACAAGACGACGACGTTTTGATTAAAAAAAAAACAGAAATTGACAGAAACTTGTCACAGATCGGACTAATAAGGCAATAATCGTGTGTGTATCATAATTGCATCATTAATAAGAAGCATATAACGTGTTTTTTTGGTGATCAAGACAAAACCCATATGAAAAGTTTGCTGATTTGAGACAAATTAGTGAATTACACATGGGAAATTAAATTAAAGATATATTTAAGCTGTAAAAATTAAAATGAAATTAATGAATTAGTGATGGACCTTTTTCATAAATAAGCAGGTGGTATGAAGATGAAAGTGATGATTGATTTTTGATATTTTTGTGATGAATTTGGATGTGAAATTTTGAAAAATTGGGTTTCCCTGTTGTTGACGAGGAAAAATCGGATGATGGGGTTCTTCGTGGTGCTCTAGTCTACCCCACTTTTTTTTCTTTCGGTTTCTCCTTTTTGAAGCAAGTACAAAATCCACCTTTACTCCTTGCCTTTGTAAGCACGTGATACTTACAAACCTAGTTGTTGTTGATGATGATCAGTTTCGATATCTTTGATATATTTTTTATTTTAATTTAATTTTAATTTCATCATTATTAAACATAGGAGATAAGCTTAAAAATTATTATTTAATAGGAAATACAAAATTGAAAAATAATGGCAAGAGGTATTAGAAAGTGACATGTGTCCCAAAAAAATTTTTGTTTATTAGTATAGAAAGATTGGTTTTTTTATGGTCTCGTTTGATTCGGGAAAATGGTTAGGTTGAGTAGCGGACCAAAACAGATTCCGACCATTTGGGTTGATTTCGAAGGGGGAGGCTTTGGAAATAAAAAAGCAGGGTGAGTATAAATCTGAATTATCTGAAATAATCAAACTAAAATAACTGAGAAAACTGAATTAATTGACGGTACGGTTTTTTGTATTTTTGAAAACCGTTTTTTGGATTGGTTTCGGTTATGCTTGTGTTCATAACTGAAAGTAACCGAACCGAATAATTATAATGTGTTAGATATTTTAGTGTAAACGCGTAATTGGGATTCATTTTTGTGAACAAAGTGAATTGTAATACACATAAGCAAGTTAGGAGGTGTGTGAGTGCACGCTTGTTTGAGTTTGTTTATAGTTATAAACTAGGTTATTGCCCCGTGTAATACACGGGCTGAATCACAATTATAATATGAAATAAAAAATGTGTCCACAATATGGTCTACTTTATATGTAATATAAGGTAATATGCAAACAAAACTACATTTATTCAACACGTGTAATACACGTGGTATTTAAAAATATTTTTTTTATTATTTGGTATATAAAAGTACATTTATTCAACTCGCAGGGTTTTTAATGTTTTTTTTAATTATTTAATATGTAAAATTATATTTACTCAACACGTATGATAAACATGACTTTTAAAGATATAATTTTTATTATTTGGCATATAAATTTACATTTATTTAACCCGCGGGGTTCTTAAAGTTTTTTTTTTCAATTATTTAATATATTACATTTACTCAACAGGTATGATAAACAAGACTTTTAAAGATATATTATTTTATTATTTGGTATATAAAATTATATTTAATTAACCCGTGTATTACACGGGGTTGTAACCTAGTGGATAAATATACTAAAATCAATATATAAAATTTACAATCTTTATTGTGCTACGTATTAGTTTCATAAAAAAAATGTTTTTATTTTTATAATTAAAATTTACCATCTTTATTGTGCTACGTATTAGTCCCATAAAGAAATGTTTTTATTTTTATATTTTCAAATAAAAGTGAAATCCGGAAATTATAGATTAGGATTGGAAACAAATTTTAGAATTTAAATGTACATTCAGATAAAATTATGATATAATATTTATATTTTTTCTTAGGTATGAATTAATTTGAAATTTAAAATTATCTATCTAATCTCCTATATTTAATATTAATAATTAATAATTAATAATACGAAATTATTGATGCTCTCGATGAATGACAAGTGTCCCATAATGGTTTCTTTTATTATATGTATAGATAGATGTTCAGGCGAAGCGCCTAATCAAAGGGGGCAACGCCCCTGGGAATAGGGTCCAAGGGGCAGAGCCCCTGGGTGTGGTCGAAATTTACTTTTCCAGAAATTGGGCTTAATTTCGAGATGAAAAATTAGGCCTTTTTGGAGGTAATTTTGTATTCAAAATAATAACTGCCAAGAAGCAGGTACTAATAGATTTGATTCCTATTTCGAAATCGATGTTTGGTCATTCAATTGTTGGTTTATGAATTCACTGTCAAATCACATACAAAATTTGTTTTCTTAATATCTGAGTTATATTCGATTGAATTTTTCAGATGAACCACCAAAGTAATTCGATCTAAAAATGACTACACACCTCTCAAATCATCCTTTGAAATCTCTATTTTTCCAACATAATATGGCCCACTCCATGAGAAATATTATCCCTACAACAACAAGAACTAATATTTGTACATGCACGTAGGGGTGGACATAGCCTTTGAATAGGGGTAGCCCCCGCTACCCCTTGACACCCGGGTGGTAGTGTAAATTTTGAAAAAATTTGATGTTTTTTTTAAACGTTACCCCTTAACGTTTTTTTTTCTAGATCCGCCATTGCATGCACGTAAGTTTGTGTAAATGTTGATGGAAGTATCATGCACCGAGACTCCGAGCATGAATACAAAGGACGCACTCGATAATATATATTAACACTAGTTTGTTTCATTATTATTAACCCTTTTGCAAAGTCCAAACATTTCCTGGTAGAGTGGTAGGTAGTGGTGACACTCAATGGTGATTACCAATTGTAGTCCATAATAAGTTAACAAGTGTTAACTTATTGTATAATTTTAAGGCATTCGAAAGAGAGAGTATTATAAGTCTTTTTAAGATCTTAAATTAGTTGGATAAGTTGAGTTTGGCATTTTCGTTATCCGTGACAAATCATGGAATCTCTATGAGTATGAATTGAAAATGGGTCAGGTAAAAGTAAGTCACGTACTCACGTATGAAAAGGTTTGGAAAAAAATAATTACATTAAAGCCGTGGTGAAAACTTAAAAAAAAAACATTGAAACTTCACTAAATTTAATAAACGATTAGATCATATGTTTTTGGACCGAATTAATTATGACTCATGAATGCTATCGTTTATTCTTTAAACTAAAATGTTAGATATTTTAGTGTAATCAGGATTGACTTGGTGACCAAATGAATTACATAATACAAACCAAACAAGTTAGGAGGTGCGAGAGTACACGCTTGTTTGAGTTATAATTTTAGGTGTTTCGGACAGAGACCTTAAGAAATGGGGGTTCCAAAGGGACAACGCCCCTGAGAGCAATACCTATTTTTATTGCTAAAACAAAAGTATAAGTAAAAATCAAAGGGTTTGTTCTTGAAGCCATCAAACGTCAAACCTATGTAAATGATTCAATGTACTGATTACCACATGCGAGTTGCGTCACAATAAGATTCCAATGGACCCCCCAACACCTGAAACCGGTGGCGAAAATGTGGTACTTGAACGATACTTTTTTTTAAAGAAAAAAAAATGAATTTGAGCATGTGCTCATGTCACTTTTATATTATTGAAGTATTAAACTTTTCTAAATTGACCTCTTATATAATTAAATTTCACCTACATAAACCTGTATATATTTACACAAATTAACCTCAGTCGTGATACCAACTTATTCTGGTGGACAATTTCAATCATAGATCGAAAGGAAAAAAATTTAAAAATATTAAAAGCAGAAAAGACTTAAAAGTAATTTTCTAGAAGTTGTTAACCTGTATGATCCGTTTCTTTTTAGCAAACAATTTTCTTTTGTATTTTAGCCATCAACCTGTTAGAGATAGAAGATAGTTGACTGTATTAAGGCTACTCGGTATGGAGGAGACGACATCAACGTCCATGTGGAAATGGTGTTGAGGGGCGACGACATTCCAATACGGGACAGGAACGGTTCCCATACCGTATAGCGTAATTGTCACCTCTACCTTTATTCTTCATAGAAAATGCACAAAAGTAGGGTGTTAGTAAATGGTTAACCTATCATAGAGTAAGTTGACTAGTTTGAGATCTATAAGTTTCGGTTATACGACAGTTTAATAGTTCAACCAACAGTTTGGAATTTTTAAGTCACCGTTTAGTCTTTTTAATTTTATTTATTAGTTTTGGAATATTTAATTATGTAGATGTATTATATTTATGAACCATTTTCATCAATTTAAAAAATTTAATGCAAACAAGCGATTTTGAAAATGAATACACAAAAATCAGTTCACGAAATCAAACCACGAAAACCAGCCGTTCCAACCGACCCACCCAACCAAGTCGGTTTGTTTTAGGGATGTCAATGGGTTGGGTTTAGGTCGGGTATTAGTAATCCCATACCCATACCCGATTATAAAATCGTGTCCCATACCCGACCCAATATCCGTCGGGTATTCGGTATGCCCGCGGCTATCGGGTATAATACCCATTAGTTTGTTAAAAGATATACTTTGAGATTTCTAAATACATTTTTTTACTATTATAATTATTATATAATTTTATTTATACAACTATTATAAATTAAAAATATAGATTACATACATACATATAAGTTTTATCATAAATTAATAATAACTTTATGATACTTATACACTTACATAAATATACTTCACAACTTACAAAGTGTAAATACTATTATCCAACACATATACTAAAAGAAAATTTATTTTCACATTATGAACATAATAAAATAAATCACCGATAGACAAGGGTTAATGAAAAATGAAAATAAAAATTAAAAAAATCGGGTATATAGTTCGGGTAAACGGGTATGTGGTTTCGGGTAAACGGGTATGTGGTTTCGGGTAATCGGGTCGGGTATCACCTAATCCCATAACTGACCCATACCTGCAAAAATTTTAAAACTAATCCTATACCCGGCCCAATACCCGTCGGATATCAGGTATACCCATCCCATTTGTGTCAGGTTTCAGGTATACCCGTCGGGCTCGGGTATTTTTGCCATCCCTAGTTTGTTTATCATATTTTGAAACCATGTACACCTCTAAACACAAGAATATGACATCCAAACTGCATTATACCATTGAGTCTCTTTCTTTACTTTAAAATCTACAAGGTTCACTAATGATTTACAATTCTAGTCAGTGTCCAACTAAACTTCCAAACCAATGCCATATGAACAAATCAAACAATACTTACAGTCAAATATATATATCGGCGCTTGGACCCCAAGAATGAACAAATTTCATACCAAATAACTAACTCACTTGAGATATATGAAAGTCTTCAGGCAATTGAAAACTGTTAGCTGCACCAAACTTTTTTTGTGCTTCGGATATGTCTTCAACAGCCTCTTCTTCATCACTGTCACACTCGTTATCCTTAGGCGTGCGAGGGGTAGAAGGGTCATTCACACTTTTGGATGGGTGGTTTCCGGTTGCTAGCATGCTCACTTGACCAGAACATGAAATCTCTATAGTAACAGTGTCGTTTTCGTTAGGCAGAGGTTGTTTCCATGGCTCCCCGTCCATCCTCATGAATGTATGGTCAGTTGCACGCTTACGAAATTCGAAACGGATTCCTCTAGCCTGCAAAAATAGTTTCAGTAATGGGTCAAAATAGGCCGGGCCATTTTAAGCTAAATATTTCTACCCGTTTGAAACGTTAGAATTTTGATAGAAAAAGTTAAGATAATAATTAACTTGCTACCTGTGCAAGACGGGTCCCGTGTCCAGCTGGAGCGTATAAAACAGCGCCATGCCAAGCATTTCGGAATCCAACAATCTCGAGAAATCCATCATCAACATACGGAAATGTCCATTCTTTCTGTTAGTTATAAATATTTGATCAAGAAAAATTAATCAGCAGCCGTTAGATCAGAAAAGGTCAAAGATTCATAAAAGTAAAAAGTCAAAGACTGACCCCACTGAGTCTCCTTTTGCTTGGCATGCCCCATGGATTAAGTCCACCGGAAAAGCTAGGCAAGTTGAGGCAAATAATTGACCGTATGCTGCATTAGAAAAAGTATAAACATGTGACATTCATTAGTTGCTTTTACTTATACTTAACTGACTTTGGTTATGTCTAATCTCTAATGGGTCAAATGGGTTAAGAAAACTTACAAGGAAAGAGGTCAAATATAGGTTACAAAAAACTTACAAGAAAACAGGTCAAATGGGTCGAAAGTCACGAAAAGTATATTTTTAATGCATAGAACCTCCCAAATCATTTTATTCACAAAATTATATTATTATTAAGAGTAAAATGTCATTTTCGTCCCTGACGTTTGGTAAGTTTTGCGACTTTCGTCCAAAGGTTTGTTTTAACGCATCTGAATCTAAAAGGTTGAAAGCTTGCCATTTTCATCCGGCTCGTTAACTTCATCCATTTTTCTCCGTTAAGTCAGGGGTATTTTCGTCTTTTTTTTCTCAGTTAAGGGCATTTTGAATACTTGTACCGTATGCTAAATGCTTGTACGTAAAGTGAAAAAGACCAAAGTGCCCTTTAAGTAAACAAAAAAGACAAAAATACCCCTGACTTAACAGAGAAATGGATGGAGTTAATGAGTCGGACGAAAGTCGCAAAACTAGCCAAACCTCAGGGACGAAAATGACATTTTATTCTATTATTAATTGATATAACTTTTGTAATCCCGAACCCATGTTGACTCATTACCCAATCCTCTGATCGAGCCATTTTGTCACCTTGAGGTGCATTTGTTAATATAAACATAATTCAACTACAATGGCTTGCAGGCATAATATCATGATGGTCAAAGATATACTAGCTGTCAATTAAATTACCAGCTTTAGTTACTTTTAACTAAAAGAAACAAACAAAAAAAAAGTGAGATAAGCATCGAACTTACGTGGGAGGTATGTTGAGGGGTTCCCACAGGCCTGGCTTTTTCAAGATAGAAACCTGAGCCAGTTGTGCTATATTCCTGTCATAAGAGCACATAATGTGAATAAAAAATAATCGATCTTCAAACCTTGGTTTTAAAATACGTGCATAATGCGTGATGCGCTGATGAGAGCGCATCGCCTTAGCTGATACGTTGCATTTACGTGATGCGAGAATATTGCGCCAATGTCGCATAATGCGCTCCAATGCACGCATCATTGTTTGTTATGTTTGTTTTCCAGATTTTATGAAATGGGTTGGGTTGGGTTTTTTCAACAATTAGTATCTTAGTATGCTTGATTTGGACCATTATGGTTCCTAAACACTTTTTGTGGTTCTAGAATGTCCCAACAAGCTTGCATAGTAAAGGGTAAAGTTCTTGTACAAATAATCTTAACATACTAAACATACAAATTGAAGGAAAACTCAAAAAGACAAGGTGGCATTTTTGTAATTATCAATAACTATCAAAGTTACTCTACAAATATACCTAAAAAAACCTAACCACTCCCCCCACCCCCAAAAAAAACCTAAACCCCCCACCCCCCAAAAACCTAAATGGACGAGCCATTACACCGGGAGGAATCAACTTATCCTCCAGAATTGGTAAATGGACGCAAAATATCTCTTCAAATATATACATACATATATATGTAAAACAAATTACACAAAAAAAATGTAATTTTGAATAAGAGTTGGAATGAAAATAAAAAAAAAAGCTCAGTGGAAGGAGAAGTCGTTTAAATTGGGGATCACGGCAAAACGGTTTTAATCGTCTTGTCCACTTCCCTTAACACATCCTCATGTGTTTTACCTCATCACTGCTATTATTATTATTATTTACATCCCATTTTGAATTAAAAAAAAAAATTACTAAGAGCTTCAGTGTGTGTAACAATCAGATCATTGATTAAAAATCTCACTGAAATCTGCTAAGATATTTATGTTTCTCATCATTAGCTCTTAACCTAGTTCACAAAATAATGAAATTTGAGTGAAAATATTTTCCAAAAATTAAGAAAACTTGGAGAAAAATAACGATTAATAATTGGTGCTCAGACAGCCAAGGGTTTGTCGTCAAAGGAAATGGGAAGAAGAGCCCAACATCAGAAACTCTAGTCCACAATATTGCTTCATCATCGCACAAATAAACAATTTCTAAAACGAATTGAATACAGAAAATAAAAAATGAAGTTACCAAATGTGTCCAGCCATTAGTGGAGAACGACGAATGATGGAAGAAGAGAAGATCGCTATGCTTATTTATGGCGATTGAGTGTGCCATAGGTGAACTTGATTAGGGTTTGGGATATATGGGCTTGTGTAACCCAGTATTGTCTGGGCTTTTAAGGATACACATTCATTCAGGCCTTAATTTTAAAATTTTAAGGGAGGGGGGTTTTCTAATGCCTGGAGTACGGATCCGGTTTCAAGTATGATTATGTATTGAAAAATGAAATACTGAGAGAAACCGGGTAGAGTTCCGGTATGGATATTGAGAAGAAAAGCCATACCCTGTGTACGTTGGGTATGATTGGCTTCATGTATAACCGGGTATGGGTTTAGGTATCAATACCCGGTTTTAACAAAATAAGTTTTTATTTATTTATTACTTTACACTAGTATTAAGCCCCTGCGTTGCAGATGTTGTAATAAAACTGTGTTAAGTAGTAGCAATACTATACCATTGTCAGCGACCACCAACACTGGAAAAGCTCGTAAAAACAAAATAAATAAAAACGGGAAAAAAAAATAACGCCAAGCGAAAAACAGACGTAAAATCTTTGAATCATGCACGCTCGTTGCTGAGAAATTAAACCGAAACGTAAAACATAGAAAAAAATAACTAAGTCCATCCAGACCCGCGTGTTGGACGAACTTGTCAAACGCAGAAAAATAGATGAGACGCGATGGGCTAGTCAAACGGGAAAAAAAAATATACGAAAAAATATTGAACCTCACACGCACGTTGCCTTGTGGTGCGTTAACTTACAAAATTTAGAACGAAACGGAAAAACTTGGGAAAGAAGAAAAGTATAGTGGACCAAAATTGAAAATAAAAAAAAAGTTGGGATTAAATTGCAAAAGTTGAAAAACTTTGGGTTAAAATTAAAAAAACAAAGGGTCTAAATTGCAAAATTAAAGTTATTTATTAATTTTAGATAAAGATAAGAATAAAAATAAGTAATATCTATATATTGGTTATTAATTAATATTAATATTAAAAGAATTTTATTAAATAAATATAAATAAAATTTATGAGGTTGAAGGAGAGAATGACATGTGTCATTATTTGGATATGCTTTCGGTTGATGTACCAACACCAAGTTATGTGAAGCTAGTTGTTTTATGTAGTCACATCGTTTTTTGGAACATTTTTTAACGGTAAGGAATGACGTGTCAACAACCGTGACACCGGATGTTGTGGCCAAGGTCGACTACTTTGAGCTATGTGGAGGAGATAGACGGACGGAAGGGTAGAGCCGCTCGCCTATGCTGAAGTTAAGTAGAGGAGACAGAACTCGTCCATCATGTCATCAAGATGCTCTAATGATATTCCATTACTTACAAATACACAATTTAAAATATATTTTAGACAAACATGCCCTTACCAAATACACAATTAACCAACGACCCGGATGGGAAGAGATTCAAGAGAAAGGATAGCAATCGTTCCAACCAGCTTGAGATGTTATGGTTAGGCCACCCGGTGTGGTTTGTTTATGAATGGTGCCCCCATTCCAAATGTGGGGTTTTGATTGGTTTCCTCACCTGCAACATAAGGTCCACAAGAGCCTTCCCATTAAGACTAGCGGGTGTGGGGCGATTTTCGGGGTGGCGGATGCTAGACAATGCTGGCTAGTCCACACCGTGCCAGCGTTGGCCACGGTGTTGTCCCGCTAGCGTGGCTTTGAAGCTCGGCGTTGGGCGTCGAGGGGGGGGGGGAGGTGTCTGAGTTGGCTGGCTAGGATTGGGTGGTGAAATTGGACCGTTTGGGGCAGTCGTTAGCCATAGCCGTTGGGCATGGCGGTTTTAATGTAAAAAAATCAAATTTTTAAAAAATTTACTAATTTTTACCTATAAATACCCATCCCAAACTTTATTTTTTCCACAACTATTTGCAAATCTTTTTCAACCAATCTCACACCAAACAACAAATCTTTTTCAACCAAACCAACATAAAAAACCGAACATGGTGCACTGGACGGAGGAGGAGATCGCACTTGTCAGTTGTCACATCGATCGTTGATGCACAATGTACGTTACGACGCGGTCAAACTGTGTATTGGGGACAAGCATTCCAGCAATACCCACAACACGTTGGGAACGCCCGTTACAATTTAAACGCATGCCAACACAAGTGGCATGAACTAAAACCGAAGCCGGATCGGTTGAAAGTTTGTTTTGACCGTGTCGACCTGAGCCACGACGATCGAATGGAAATCGCGAAGATCCAGTGGAGGCACGAGAGAAATCCGGAATATAAGGCATGCATATAAAAGTGAGAATTCATCAAAACTTCAAAATTATTGCATGTATTACATTTTTCAAATACAGAGGCATCTATCGTAATAATAATACTAATAATCCATCACTAACTTGGCTAAAACCTAACAGTACTGGGACCAAAACAGTTGATATCCATCACCTTCTTCATACATTCTTCTTTCGTTTTCTTCGATCTATGTTTTCCAGCAGCCAATTCAGACCCCACAAACAGGGATCTGGAAGATCTGTTATAAGAAGAGACAATCTTCGTTTGGCGTGATGATGAAGTGCCTTAAGGGGGCCGTTCCATCTTGCTACACCTTGATCTTTTAACGCCTCAACTGCACCGATGCTGGCGACCACCAACCATGTTTTAATCACGGAACTGCTCATGCTGGATTTGGTTTGAATAGAAGAAGTTTGGTTGACTGATGATTTGGGTGGTGGAGGAGAGGAGTGTGATATAAATATGCAGGGCAAGTGTTCGATGAAATGCGGGAAACAGGATGCGGGTAAATTCTTACCCAAGGAAGCCGTTGCTGGTTTTAATTCCTTCCGCGTATTATACCATGTGTAGTGGAATGGGAAAATAATGCCCCCACCCTAGGGCATTTTACGCCATGTGGCGGTCCAGTCAACAAAGGGGCATTACTGGGCGTTTTAAAAAATGGGTGTAGTGGGGATAAGACATTATTGGGGCATTAAATAAAATAAAAAAAATAAAGAAAAAATCTTATTGGATAAGGAGAAAGTGGCTGAAAGATGATTGGACAAGGATTATTGTGCATGGCGTTTTTAAAACCACGCCAATGGGGCTTTTTTTGAATTTTTTTTTAAAATAACGCCCTATGTAATGGTAAATGGGCGTTTTTGGGCTTTTTTTTTTTTTTTTTTTTTAAAATGCCCCACTACTCATGGTCTTAGGGATCATGTGGGCGTAGACACTTTTGGACTTTTTGGCTAGGGCTGTAAATGAGCCGAGTCGAGCCGAGCTAGACCCAGCTCAAGCTCGGCTCGAACTCGATTCGAGCTGGCTCAGCTCGTGCTCGAATTTCAAATCGAGCTGAGATTTGAGGCTCGAGCTCGGCTCGATTAGAATTCGAGCTAGCTCGGCTCGGCTCGATCTAGCTCGAACTAACAAAGAACCGTAAAATTTATTACTTAAAAGGCCCTTAAAAATGATTTTTTTTATAGCCTAAGGGCCATAATTGCCATTTAATTTAACCAATTGGTTAAATATGCAAGTATAAATAGTTAATTTACTTTCTCCTTTGTCTTTACCTTCTTTTATAGGGGAGATACTCTCTTAGTTTTTGTTTTCTAAGCGATGCGGGACAAAAAAATGAATGATGTAAAGTGTAAACCTTATCGAGCCAGCTCACGAGCCGAGCCAGGCCAAGCTCGAGCTCGGCTCGTTTATAAACCGAGCCGAGCCGAGCTGGCTCGTTTACAACCAAGCCAATTTCGAGCCGAGCTTTCTTCGAGTGAGTTGCGAGCCACGAGTTTTTTGAACACCCCTATTTTTGGCTCGTTTATTGAGGTGATACAAATTGGAAATCGAATCGAAACCATGTATCTTTCTTCTTTTTTTTTTCTTTTTTTTAGTACAACGAATTCTTCAAATGGACTAACGACGAAATTATCTCATCGGAATACACTCGTCTTCGAACCGTGAAAAACCCTAGGGCCGAAGCGGTGAACACTTGCCCAAAGGCCCGACATAGCGGTTAGGTAAAACCCACTTAGTTCAAGGATCGAACTAGCGATCTCCGCCTACACGTCTAGTCTTCCATCATCACCAGGTGCCGCGAAAAATAATCGGGAGAGCAGGAATTGAACTTGAGTCCCTTAGAACACCAAGTCTCTCCCTCAAAAATCGAAACCAAGTATCTTGCTAACAAATTTTAAGTACTTTTTTTAGTTATTATTGGTTTTTTTATGGTCTCGTTTGATTCTGGAAAATGGTTAGGTTGAGTAGCGGACCAAAACAGATTCCGACCATTTGGGTTGATTTCGAAGGGGGAGGCTTTGGAAATAAAAAAGCAGGGTGAGTATAAATCTGAATTATCTGAAATAACCAAACTAAAATAACTGAGAAAACTGAATTAATTGACGGTACGGTTTTTTTTATTTTTGAAAACCGTTTTTTGGATCGGTTTCGGTTATGCTTGTGTTCATAACTAAAAGTAACCGAACCGAATAATTATAATGTGTTAGATATTTTAGTGTAAACGCGTAATTGGGATTCATTTTTGTGAACAAAGTGAATTGTAATACACATAAGCAAGTTAGGAGGTGTGTGAGTGCACGCTTGTTTGAGTTTGTTTATAGTTATAAACTAGGTTATTGCCCCGTGTAATACACGGGCTGAATCACAATTATAATATGAAATAAAAAATGTGTTCACAATATGGTCTACTTTATATGTAATATAAGGTAATATGCAAACAAAACTACATTTATTCAACACGTGGTATTTAAAAATATTTTTTTTATTATTTGGTATATAAAAGTACATTTATTCAACTCGCGGGGTTTTTAATTATTTAATATGTAAAATTATATTTACTCAACACGTATGATAAACATGACTTTTAAAGATATAATTTTTATTATTTGGCATATAAATTTACATTTATTCAACCCGCGGGGTTCTTAAAGTTTTTTTTTTCAATTATTTAATATAGGGCAAATTACTTTTTGAGTCCCTGTGTTTTATGGGTTTTAACTAGTTGAGTCCAAAAGTAAAAAGTTTAACGACCTGAGTCCCCATAAGCATTTTCTTTAACCATTTGAGTCCAAATTTCTAACCCAGTTATAATTTTGTTGTTAAGTTTTGTTAAATGACCACATTACCCCTAAAAAACACAGGGACTCAAACAGAAAAAGAATATATAACCCCCCAATTGACACAAGTTGGTGAAATCGATTGATATTCGTTTTCACCGATTACCGTAACAGCTAGAATGTAATTCAGGAAAGACACAGATACCCGCATCGTCAATCCACGCAATCGGCTTCTGCACACCGGTTTTCAAATCAACCTGAATCATACGTAAAACGTCTAGCATGAAATGGCACCCGTTGTAATCCGCTTCAATCGCTGCCCGTTTTAACCGAAAGTCTTCTTTGACAAGGTTAACGACTTCTTGTGGAAAGTCAACCCATTGACCATCTTGAGAAAACAACAAACGTTGTGGAAGGCCACTCTCCATAAAATTTGAGTAGTTTTTCAGAAATTTGTTTTCACATTCATTTTGCTCTTTTTCTCTTTCCAAGCTTGTTCAATGGTGGTCTCAAACTTAAAGACTTGTTGGTAAGACCCGCTTTCCTCTCCGGGTCAATGAAAATTCTACGCCCATTTGCGTTCAGCTTCACTTCGTTATTATGCTACGATCTCCTGTAATAGCTTGAAGTCTACAAATTTCTAATACTATCATATAGTAATTACAGCTCCTAAAAACAGAGTAGGTACACAAATTATTTTATCAGATATCTTAGCCAAAAACAGAGTAGGTACACAGGCAATTTCATCAGATATCTTAGCCAAAAACAGAGTAGGTACACAGATTATTTTCATTTTTGTAAAGAATCCATGCCATATTAACCCTTGCACGATCTCCGCTCAAAAAAAGTACCTTCAAACCAACCAGAACAGTCTTGCTTTATCGCCATGGATGGATGAAGGTTGGTGGTTCTAGGATTCAGATAGAGATGTATGGAGGCTAGGGTTTCGGTTGTATCAATCGATTTCACCGACTTGTGTTAATTGGTGATTATATATTTTGAGTCCATGTGTTTTATAAGGGTAATTTGGTCATTTAACAAAACTTAACAATAAAATTTTAACTGGGTTAGAAATTTGGACTTAAATAGTTAAAGAAAATGCTTATAAGGACTCAGATCGTTAAACTTTTTGCTTTTGGACTCAACTAGTTAAAACCTATAAAACACAAGGACTCAAAAAGTAATTTACCCTTTAATATATTACATTTACTCAACAGGTATGATAAACAGGACTTTTAAAGATATATTATTTTATTATTTGGTATATAAAATTATATTTAATTAACCCGTGTATTACACGGGGTTGTAACCTAGTGGATAAATATACTAAAATCAATATATAAAATTTACAATCTTTATTGTGCTACGTATTAGTTTCATCAAAAAAATGTTTTTATTTTTATAATTAAAATTTACCATCTTTATTGTGCTACGTATTAGTCCCATAAAGAAATGTTTTTATTTTTATATTTTCAAATAAAAGTGAAATCCGGAAATTATAGATTAGGATTGGAAACAAATTTTAGAATTTAAATGTACATTCAGATAAAATTATGATATAATATTTATATTTTTTCTTAGGTATGAATTAATTTGAAATTTAAAATTATCTATCTAATCTCCTATATTTAATATTAATAACTAATAATTAATAATACGAAATTATTGATGCTCTCGATGAATGACAAGTGTCCCATAATGGTTTCTTTTATTATATGTATAGATGTTCAGGCGAAGCGTCTAATCAAAGGGGGCAACGCCCCTGGGAATAGGGTCCAAGGGGCAGAGCCCCTGGGTGTGGTCGAAATTTACTTTTCCAGAAATTGGGCTTAATTTCGAGATGAAAAATTAGGCCTTTTGGAGGTAATTTTGTATTCAAAATAATAACTGCCAAGAAGCAGGTACTAATAGATTTGATTCCTATTTCGAAATCGATGTTTGGTCATTCAATTGTTGGTTTATGAATTCACTGTCAAATCACATACAAAATTTGTTTTCTTAATATATGAATTATATTCGATTGAATTTTTCAGATGAACCACCAAAGTAATTCGATCTAAAAATGACTACACACCTCTCAAATCATCCTTTGAAATCTCTATTTTTCCAACATAATATGGCCCACTCCATGAGACAGGGGCGGATCTACATGGAGACTAGGGGTAGCCCGGGATACCCCTCAACTTTTTTTACGTAGTGTAATTTTTTTTTAAAATCTCCGTTTTATTTATTAGGGATACCTCCAAGCAAACATTAGGATATCCCTGAATGTAAGTGAAGATAAGATGAAATATTGAAATGAAATTTTCAAAATCGAAAAAATCTGGTCACAAAATTTGCAGCGGCACCTTCTTGAAAAATTGTAGAAGATGAACGGAGAAGACGAACTCAGAATAAACATTGGGAAACATAAAAAAAGGAGCACCAATAAAAAAGCAACACACATCTCTAAAGTCAGAAGTCAAACTTCCTTTTTATAAACTCTGAATTACTTTATTTATTTAATTTATTGTAATCATTTAACTTTTTTAAGTTTAGATTTACTTAACTAATTAGTTTTCGGTTTTTAACTTTTTTGTTGAATATTTTTTATTACGAACCTAACATTAACTATAAAAATAACAAATAACATTTAAAGTTTTATATAAACTTTTTGATAATGTTTTGTGTATTCGGTGGACCCATTAATAAAAAAAATGATAATTAACATATGTTTTAGAAGGTAAAAATAAAGATATATTTGAATCCTATAATTAACTTGTTTTCATTCTCTCACTTTATTAGATCATGTGTAGTGGTGGAACAAAATAATGCCCCCAGCATGGGACGTTATTGCAAAAATGGCGTAGTGGGAATAATGCCCAATAACGGCCCTTCCAATCAATAAATAATTATTATTTTTTATAGAAAAAAGGATTAAAAAAAGAAAAAAGAAAATAAAAGTAAACTATGTCAGGTTAGTCAAACTTTTGGAACAATCCCATTGGTCACACCTAACCCACTTCAGCGTTTTCTTAATAACGTCGGGATGAATTTTTTTTTTTCAAATATAACTCCGGAAAACGCCCGGTGTAATGGGTGGGGGGCGTTTTTAGGCGTTTTTTTCAATTTTTTTTAAAAATAACGCCCCACTACGGGTGGTCTTAGAGAGTAACACTATATTATACAGTATCAATTAAAAAGATTGACTAGCAAATTTATTTTTAAAAATAGTTTCACAACACATGTATCAATACCTAACTAAATACATCTTTTCTTAAAATGCCATTTTAAAATTTCTAAATCTTATTATAACTATTTATTTTTTTATTTAACTTGTATATATACATACACACACATATATATTTACTAGTCGCACAGGGCCCCTAAGGGCTCTCGAATTCTCAGGGATGACCATAGGTAAAAGAAAATTTTCAGGGCTTGTTTTATTTGCCGCATAGGGCCCTCAAATTTTTAGGGGTGACCTTAGTTAAAAAAAAAAATTTGGGATACCCCTGAGTCATTTTTCTAGTTCCGCCACTGCCATGAGAAATATTATCCCTACAACAACAAGAACTAATATTTGTACATGCACGTAGGGGTGGACATAGCCTTTGAATAGGGGTAGCCCCCGCTACCCCTTGACACCCGGGTGGTAGTGTAAATTTTGAAAAAAATTGATGTTTTTTTTTAAATGTTACCCCTTAACGTTTTTTTTTCTAGATCCGCCATTGCATGCACGTAAGTTTGTGTAAATGTTGATGGAAGTATCATGCACCGAGACTCCGAGCATGAATACAAAGGACGCACTCGATAATATATATTAACACTAGTTTGTTTCATTATTATTAACCCTTTTGCAAAGTCCAAACATTTCCTGGTAGAGTGGTAGGTAGTGGTGACACTCAATGGTGATTACCAATTGTAGTCCATAATAAGTTAACAAGTGTTAACTTATTGTATAATTTTAAGGCATTCGAAAGAGAGAGTATTATAAGTCTTTTTAAGATCTTAAATTAGTTGGATAAGTTGAGTTTGGCATTTTCGTTATCCGTGACAAATCATGGAATCTCTATGAGTATGAATTGAAAATGGGTCAGGTAAAAGTAAGTCACGTACTCACGTATGAAAAGGTTTGGAAAAAAATAATTACATTAAAGCCGTGGTGAAAACTTAAAAAAACATTGAAACTTCACTAAATTTAATAAACGATTAGATCATATGTTTTTGGACCGAATTAATTATGACTCATGAATGCTATCGTTTATTCTTTAAACTAAAATGTTAGATATTTTAGTGTAATCAGGATTGACTTAGTGACCAAATGAATTACATAATACAAATCAAGCAAGTGAGGAGATGCGGGAGTGCACACTTGTTTGAGTTATAACTTTAAGTGTTTCGGATGAAGACCGTAAGAAATGGGGGTTCCAAGGGGAACGCCCCTGAGAGCAATACCTATTTTTATTGCTAAAACAAAAGTAAAAGTAAAAATCAAAGGGTTTGTTCTTGAAGCCATAAAACATCAAACCTATGTAAATGATTCAATGTACTGATTACCACATGCGGGTTGCGACACAAATAAGATTCCAATGGACCCCCAACACCTGAAACCGGTGGCGAAAATGTTGTACCTGAACGATACTTAAAAAAAAATGAATTTGAGCATGTGCTCATGTCACTTTTATATTATTGAAGTATTAAACTTTTCTAAATTGACCTCTTATATAATCAAATTTCACCTACATAAACCTGTATATATTTACACAAATTAACCTCAGTGGTGATACCAACTTATTCTGGTGGACAATTTCAATCATAGATCGAAAGGAAAAAAATTTAAAAATATTAAAAGCAGAAAAGACTTAAAGTAATTTTCTAGAAGTTGACTGTATGATCCGTTTCTTTTTAGCAAACAATTTTCTTTTGTATTTTAGCCATCAACCTGTTAGAGATAGAAGATAGTTGACTGTATTAAGGCTACTCGGTATGGAGGAGACGACATCAACGTCCATGTGGAAATGGTGTTGAGGGGCGACGACATTCCAATACGAGACAGGAACGGTTCCCATACCGTATAGCGTAATTGTCACCTCTACCTTTATTCTTCATAGAAAATGCACAAAAGTAGGGTGTTAGTAAATGGTTAACCTATCATAGAGTAAGTTGACTAGTTTGAGATCTATAAGTTTCGGTTATACGACAGTTTAATAGTTCAACCAACAGTTTGGAATTTTTAAGTCACCGTTTAGTCTTTTTAATTTTATTTTTTAGTTTTGGAATATTTACTTATGTAAATGTATTATATTTATGAACCATTTTCATCAATTTAAAAAATTTAATGCAAACAAGCGATTTTGAAAATGAATACACAAAAATCAGTTCACGAAATCAAACCACTAAAACCAGCCGTTCCAACCGACCCACCCAACCAAGTCGGTTTGTTTTAGGGATGTCAATGGGTTGGGTTCAGGTCCGGTATTGGTAATCCCATACCCCCCGGTTATAAAATCGTGTCCCATACCCGACCCAATATCCGTCAGGTATTAGGTATACCCGCGGCTATCGGGTATACCCATTAGTTTGTTAAAAGATATACGTTGAGATTTCTAAATACTTTTTTTTACTATTATAACTATTATATAATTTTATTTATACAACTATTATAAATTAAAAATATAGATTACATACATACATATAAGTTTTATCATAAATTAATAATAACTTTATGATACTTATACACTTACATATGTATACTTCACAACATACAAAATGTAAATATTATTATCAAACGCATATGCTAAATAAAAATTTATTTTTCACATTATAAACATACTAAAATAAATCACCAATAAACAAGTGTTAATGAAAAATAAAAATATAAATTAAAAAAAAAATCAGGTATATAGTTTGGGTAAACAGGTATGCGGTTTCGGGTAATCGGATCGGCCGGTCGGGTATCACCTAATCCCATACCCGACCCATACCCGCGAAAATTTTTAAAACTAATCCTATACCCAGCCCAATACCCGCCGGGTATCAGGTATACCCGTCCCATTTGTGTCGGGTTTCGGGTATACCCGTCGGGCTCGGGTATTTTTGTCATCCCTAGTTTGTTTATCATATTTTGAAACCATGTACACCTCTAAATACGAGAATATGACATCCAAACTGCATTATACCATTGAGTCTCTTTCTTTACTTTAAAATCTACAAGGTTCACTAATGATTTACAATTCTAGTCAGTGTCCAACTAAACTTCCAAACCAATGCCATATGAACAAATCAAACAATACTTACAGTCAAATATAAATATCGGCGCTTGGACCCCAAGAATGAACAAATTTCATACCGAATAACTAACTCACTTGAGATATATGAAAGTCTTCAGGCAACTGGAAACTGTTAGCTGCACCAAACTTTTTTTGTGCTTCGGATATGTCTTCAACAGCCTCTTCTTCATCACTATCACACTCGTTATCCTTAGGCGTGCGAGGGGTAGAAGGGTCATTCACACTTTTGGATGGGTGGTTTCCGGTTGCTAGCATGCTCACTTGACCAGAACATGAAATCTCTATAGTAACAGTGTCGTTTTCCTTAGGCAGAGGTTGTTTCCATGGCTCCCCGTCCATCCTCATGAATGTATGGTCAGTTGCACGCTTACGAAATTCGAAACGGATTCCTCTAGCCTGCAAAAATAGTTTCAGTAATGGGTCAAAATAGGCCGGGCCATTTTAAGCTAAATATTTCTACCCGTTTGAAACGTTAGAATTTTGATAGAAAAAGTTAAGATAATAATTAACTTGCTACCTGTGCAAGACGGGTCCCGTGTCCAGCTGGAGCGTATAAAACAGCGCCATGCCAAGCATTTCGGAATCCAACAATCTCGAGAAATCCATCATCAACATACGGAAATGTCCATTCTTTCTGTTAGTTATAAATATTTGATCAAGAAAAATTAATCAGCAGCAGCCGTTAGATCAGAAAAGGTCAAAGATTCATAAAAGTAAAAAGTCAAAGACTAACCCCACTGAGTCTCCTTTTGCTTGGCATGCCCCATGGATTAAGTCCACCGGAAAAGCTAGGCAAGTTGAGGCAAATAATTGACCGTATGCTGCATAAACAATCAAAAAGTATATTTTGGTTATGTCTAATCTCTAACGGGTCAAATGGGTTAAGAAAACTTACAACGTAACAGGTCAAATAGCTCAAAAAAAAAAACTTACAAGGAAAGAGGTCAAATAGGTTACAAAAAACTTACAAGAAAACAGGTCAAATGGGTCGAAAGTCACGAAAAGTGTATTTTAATGCATAGAACCTCCCAAATCATTTTATTCACAAAATTATATTGTTACTAAGAGTAAAATGTCATTTTCGTTCCTGAGGTTTGGTAAGTTTTGTGACTTTCGTCCAAAGGTTTGTTTTAACGCATCTGAATCAAAAGGTTGAAATCTTGCCATTTTCATCCGGCTCGTTAACTTCATCCATTTCTCTCCGTTAAGTCATGGGTATTTTCGTCTTTTTTCTCGATTAAGGGCATTTTGAATACTTGTACATTGTGCTAAATGCTTGTACATAAAGTGAAAAAGACCAAAGTGCCCTTTAAGTAAACAAAAAAGACGAAAATACCCCTGACTTACAGAGAAATGGATGGAGTTAACGAGCCGGATGAAAGTCGCAAAACTAGCCAAACCTCAGGGACGAAAATGACATTTTATTCTATTATTAATTGATATAATTTTTGTAATCGTATCTCACACACTATTTTTTTGGGTTGATTCAGATCATATACCAAAGATGGTATGTTTTAATCCGAACCCATGTTGACTCATTACCCAACCCTCCGATCGAGCCATTTTGTCACCTTGAGGTGCTTTAGTTGCTTTTAACTAAACGAAACAAAGAAAAAAAAGTGAGATAAGCATCGAACTTACGTGGGAGGTATGTTGAGGGGTTCCCACAGACCTGGCTTTTTCAAGATAGAAACCTGAGCCAGTTGTGCTATATTCCTGTCATAAGAGCACATAATGTGAATTAAAAATAATCAATCTTCAAACCTTGGTTTTAAAACGCGTGCATAATGCGTGATGCGCTGATGAGAGCGCATCGCCTTAGCTGATGCGTTGCATTTACGTGATGCGAGAATATTGCACTAACGTCGCATAATGCGCTCCAATGCACACATCATTGTTTGTTATGTTTTTTTCCCGATTTTATGAAATGGGTTGGGTTTTTTCAATAATTAATATCTTAGTATACTTACACATTTTTTCAATAATTAATAACATAGATTTAAAAGATATTTTATTATCACTGATTAAAGAAAATCATTTAATTTGAATCCTTACCATGTAGATGGATGAGAAAGTGAAGCCCAAAACCATCCTTGTGAACATGTGAGCTTTGCATACGCGCTCTGATCATAGAGAAGTTACGCGACAAGAATAAGTACACGACTTACAAAAGAGAAAAAAAAGCTATTTTAGGACACGAAAAAAAGGTAAAGTGGACGGTACTGATGATGGGACCAATAAGTTAGCAATGATCCATAAAAAAATTACCAAAAGAGGAAAGCAGTTTCGTATCTGAAGAAGACATTTATTCAACACAAATTTTTAGAAAGACTAGATAACAAAGCAAAACCTGGTTAGACGCCTGATTTTTAAATTTTTCGGGGTGTAATTTTCTTTCTGTATGAAACCCGTATGACACTTGAGCATCCATTCCTTAATATATTAAACAGCAGAAGATAATTAGGACCTTAAACTCAAGAATCGATATGGTGACAACAGGATTTAAAACACTCACCCATACTAAAGTAGTTCCAAAATCCTCCACGAAATGTGCGGTACCCATCCTGCAAAAACATCAATATATCAGAAGCAAAAACACGAGATTTCATTAAACAATGCTAAAAACGGAAAGGTGTTTCTAATGTCATGACAGACATGATTTATTGATCTTTAAGTACAATTGTAAGAAACGTAAAAAAGTTATGAGAAAAGGTTGGTACCTCATCTGATTTGGAGTCACGGTGGACTGCATGCAAAGAGTGCGGTAGGTCCAAAGGTGGTATCGGGTCACAGGCACCTGCGTCTCCTGGAACTTTCATTCGCATGAGAACATGCCAGCTGGAAGCACAAAAAATGTAAATTTAGCAACTTTTACTTTTAATATATAGCCTGATTGTCAATTCACTTCAAATCAACTAGCAGTTACTCTTGTGAATCCATATTCCAAAAGTAAAATATGACTTCAAATGATACAAGCGAAGATGAATTTAAATCATCTAATGCAAGAAAAAAATTCCTTTTTTAAACAAAAAAATATATATATATGGAGAATAAACATCAAATCTTTTCGCTTCTAGATTGGTCAATTTTATTCGAAATTAAACAAGATATACATCATTTATTATGCCGCCGGACCATCTTGACAGATAGATACCAGCAAAATTCAAATTAGGATTTCCTATTCTTTTCTTTCTTATGCAATATTAAAAAAGAGTTAATTGCCATTTTAGTCTCTGTGGTTTGGGCCATTTTGCCAGTTTAGTCCAAAGGTTTCATTTTTAACATCTGGATCCAAAAAGGTTTCATCGTTGCTATTTTGGTCCAACTGACTTAACTCCATCCATATCTGTTAAGCCTGCCAAGGGCATTTTTGCCATTTCATTTAAAAGAAAAAGCAATAAAGAAAAACGGGTTAATAAAAAGAAAAATGAAATGACAAAAATGCCCTTGGCAGACTTGTCAGATATGGATGGAGTTTAGTCAGTTGGACCAAAATAGCAAAGATGAAACCTTTTTGGATCCAGATGTTAAAAATGAAACCTTTGGACTAAACTGGCAAAATGACCCAAACCACAGGGACTAAATTGGCAATTAACTCATTAAAAAAAAAGATAAAATAAAAGACCTTACCTATCAACCTTCATCTCTTTAGCATCTTTCACTAAATTCAGAAACATCTTCACAGATTCAAGGTCAGTGCCAGGGTTTTTCTTCCCCTATAAATCAACATAAATAATGTTACGCTTCTCATTCATACCAAACAATTTCACTAACTCAGCTTCAAAATGTCGAATAATTCCAAAATTAAGACCACCATACCCAACCGAACGCAAATGGGAGATTGTTTCCAGTTCCTAGCGGCACTGTGGCGACCGGAGGCGGCTGAGCTAAGTTTAGATCAGATATCACTCCAAGAATCCAACCGGCAGTTCCGTCACCACCTGCAACCTAATACACACACGTCTCATAAACACTAGTAACAATAAAATGATAAAAAAAATATATATATATATATAACGCTAAACAAACTTACTATAATCCTTAACTTCTTCTGAATCTCAGGGGCCAACGAATCTCCATCATGCTTAAGTTTCTCTATATTAAAATATAACTGGTGTAGCACCTTATCCGGAGCATTTTCATTCAAATCAAATACCTATATAAAAAATCAGAAACACACGTATAAGTATTATATCAATATCCGAATATCCCGTCCTGTGTAACGAAAAATAACTAACCTGATTTTTGTTCAGGAGCGTTTGGTAGCTGATCAAAAGCTCTCCACCAAGCTGACCACCGCTTCTCGAATTAACAAAAACTACCACCGGAGAAGCAGGAGCACGCGACGGCTGTTTGACTTCCGATCCATATAACAACAGGTAATCCGGTATCAAAAAGTCCTTTAAGCTGTCATCCTCAGGATCACAAGTTACTGTTTCTTGACTGCAAGAATAAATGAATAATCTGATTCTGTAAGTTTCTATTTTTTTTAAAATTCTTTTCAACCTTTAACAATTTTTTTTTTTTAAAAAGTAACTTGTGGAACAAGAAAGAATGATTTCATAATATTCCAATTGATCCACTTGCTTTAAGCTTTAACAGATACACAAAGAACAGATTCTTTTGTTAACAAAAATCTGAAGTCAACGAATAGATCTTAATCTAAAACCAAAACCTAATTACACAATTAACATTCATCAAATCGTGAAATTAAACTGAAATTAACAAGAAATACGAACCCTAGGGTTTCGATAAACTGCATTACCTGTCCGATCGAACCTTCAAATCCTTAGCCATGTGTCTGAAAACTGTACGGAGAGTAGACATCGATTTGAACAAATGTATCAAATTATACACAAATATATACAATATATATAACTAACTAACAGGATGAATAATTAAGCAGAATCTGGAAAAAGTGAAGAAAGTAGAATAGAAAAAGGTAAGAAATACCTGTATGTATGCAAATCCAACTGTTCACTCAACCGATTGGAATTAATATTATTATTATTATTATTATTGGGAGCAGGTACGTGAATTTATTTATATGAATTTTGAAGAAGAAGAAGAAGACGAATGTGAAACGGGAAGGTGATCGGAAAGAATGAATGTAATTGGTCGGAGGGAAAATGAGTTTTATTTCAATTGTAGATGTATGAAGAGGTCAATTGGGTCGTAACGCGTGAATTTAGGGAAGTGGTTAAACCCCTGATTTTATCGTTTTTTTGGTTCTTGTGTTGTTTTTGTTATTGTCCTGCCTGACAAATATTTGAATATTTTGTGGTCGTTGGTTTCAAAAACAAATGTTGGATCGAACATTTGTCTTTTTAAGGTTCTATATGTAAACCATAAAATATATTTCTTTTGGATCATTGACGACGGATCATTAGAGTATTATCGTGTCATCAGCGGAATAACCTGATTATATATCCATCTCCACTAGGCATAATGCATACACCAATTTAGGAGGAAACCCAATAAGGGCATGTTTGGCTAAGCTTTTTGAAACAACTTATTGACTTATTGGCTTTTTGAAAAGTCATAAGCTCCAAAATGATGTTTGGCAATGAGGTGTATGTGAGGGGAAAAAGACAATAAGTCAATAAGTTGCTTCATACTGACTTTTCCAAAAAAACCAATAAGTCAATAAGTTGTTTCAAAAAGCTTAGCCAAACATGCCCTAAATATGGGAAAATACCCATTGTAAGAATCGAACCCATGACCTATTGATCTCAAGTCTTATCTCACTTCTAAAATGTCATTAGGCTATAAAGCTATGGGCTAAAAGATAGGATATATTAAAGTAACAAAAGCGATGAATCATGAGATGAAAGAAAACAAGGTTAATCTAGTAAAATGACTTAAATGCGTGGTTAATTGGTCTCTGTGGTTTGCAAATATTGCAGATTTGGTTCAAGTGGTTCAATAATTACACACTTGATCCCGGTGGTTGTAATTTTTGCACTCGGGTGATCCTTATCACTAACCTATATTAAGTATCTCAGTTAAGTATGTGTTAAATGACTACAATACTCTTACTTCAATATCCGATTTCCAAATTGCCTTCATTATATAATATTGTTAATACTTTTAACTACCTTCATTAGAAAATTAAGACACTTAAAAAGTGGTTGAGAAATCAACATCAGATTTCCAAATTGCCATGCTAATGACTAATCAAATTCAGACATTCAGACCATAAAAAATGAAAACCAGTCCAAATAATTCAGTTACACGTCTATTCATAATCCTAATTTAATATGAGAATACTTTCTAATAAAAGCACCTAGCCTAAGGATCAAAAATCAAAATAGGCGTGATAGTATAGATCCTATCTCAATTGAGAATACATTCCCTGCTCAAGAGTTCTGTTTCTAAATAAGAAACCCCTTTTATAAATTTTGAAAATATTTAGACTAATTCAAAACTCCTATAAACTTGAGTTTTTTCCCAAACTAGTGTAGATACAAAAAGTATTTACCTATTTGGGTACTTTGAAAAATATTTACTTATTTGGGTAATTTTCTATATCTCTTTAATTTTTTACCTAATTTATACATTTATTTTTATTTTTCCACCCAAAGTAAAATTAGATTACTCACAGAATTAGAATCAACAAAAATATGATTAATTATTTTTGTTAAAAAATAAAAAATTATGCAAATATTCAAAAAAAATCTGCAAAAATTCTACAAAAAAAAATCTGCGAAAAATATATTAAAAAATTCTACAATAAAAAATTCTGCAAAGTTAAAAAAATCTGCAAAAAATTATTATAAAAAACCATATAATCTATAGGGTAATAGTTGGTGGATTTGATGGTCCACATTGTGTAGTTCGTTTGGGGTTAATATCTATAAAAAAAAAACTACTTATACGTACAGAATATTGAAGAAATAATCACTATTAATAAAATTGAAATAATTAAAATACTTAGAATCTTTTCTCAAAACTCAAATTTCAAGAAATTCGAAATTTGTAACTTTATTTTATAAATTGCTTGAATTTAAATAAACTTGTTTGAAATATCAAACTTTCCACCAGATTACTATCACTTAATCGATATAACTTAGGGGAGTAAATTTGTGCGTTTGTTGTTTTTCTTTTATGAGCTTAGTTAAAGCGGGTCCTAGACAATTTCAGGTTATGAAAAGAAAATAAAATGGAAAAAGAAATGGAGTTTTTTCCCAAACTAGTGTAGATTATATGGTTTTTTATAATATTTTTTGCAGATTTTTTTTAACTTTGCAGAATTATTGTAGATTTTTTTTAATATATTTTTGCAGATTTGTGGATTTTTTCGCAGATTTTTTTTTGTATAATTTTTGCAGATTTTTTTTGAATATTTGTAGAATTTTTTATTTTTTTACAAAAAATAATTACTCGTATTTTTGCTGATTCTAATTCTGTGAGTAATCTAATTTAACTTTGGGTAGAAAAATTAAAGAAATGTATAAATTAGGTAAAAAAAATTAACGGGATATAGAAAAGTACCCAAATAGGTAAATATTTTTCAAAGTACCCAAATAGGTAAATATTTTTTGTATCTACACTAGTTTGGGAAAAAACTCCTATAAACTTTTACAAATTTTGATCAATGGTTAAATCATTTATAGCATTATTTGATCAATGGTTTAAATCATTTATAGTCTATAGGGTGTGGTCATGACCATCATGATCACCATGACTCTCCACGTTAGCGTCATGTCACCCACCTCTAATCCATCATCCAAAATCATTACCTTAAGGGTGTGGTAATGACCCAAACCATTATCCTCTTATTTATTTTAATTTATTTTTGTCTAAAGAAAAAGGAAATGAAATCTTTGAAAATGGAAAAAAGGACCATGTTTGCCATGGTTTAATCTATGCAAACTATGGTGAATCAGGCAAGGGGTGGTGTAGCCTTCCTATGTGGCGAATCATGTTCCAACCATGACCTCCACACCTTTCATGCGTGATTTTGAGTCTACCCTATTCGTGATTTTGAGTTACCCTATGCATGATTAATTAGGGTTTGACTTTTATAACATGCGCAATTTACTCGTGTACGCATCGAACATTAAGAACTATTGTACGTTTACCTTCCCCTCAATATATAATACATATATATTGTTACAACTTTTATTCGATGTAAACCAAAATTACAGTTGTTTTTTAGGCGATGCTAAAAGTTTATATTATGTTTACTAAACAGTAATATACTAAATGTTTGAGTTGTTCAGATATTAATTATGTTATAGTCATATAATTATTTGTGTGTTTTCTGAGCTTAATACGGTACGTTATAAAAACCGGATTTTAAAACATTGGATATTATAGTCATATAAATATTTACGTGTTTAATGCCAAGAGGCCAAGTGTCTAAATGTTATAATACATAGTGCTATAAACGGAGGAGGGGTGGTCACTAGTGATAGATTTCTATCACTCACATTATCTAATCAAATCATGCCATGTAATCACCCAATATTTTATCACTAGTTATAGAAATGTAGGGGGTGGTATCACTAGTGATGAAATTCTATCACTCCCAAATTTTTTAATTTTCATTTTAAAATTAAAAATTAAACACTAAATTATAAATTTCACTAATTTTTCTTTATTTTAAAGGTTCGTCACACTAAAATCATAAAGGTTCGTCAAACTTTTCAAAACCCCAATTAAAGGTTCGTCAAACTTTTCAAAAGCCCAAAAGCCCAGCCCAATTAAAGGTTCGTCAAACTTTAAAAAAAAAGTAATTGAGGGTTCGTCTAGTGAAAGGTTCGTCAAGTAATTCACAAAATGTGAAAGGTTCGTCAAGTAATTCAAACTTTTCAACGCGTGATGTGTTTAACGCGTTTAAAATATAACGCGGTTTTTTTTGTTCGGCGGCGGTGTTTCGTTTTCGTTTCACGCGTTATAGGGATGGTATAACGGACCACCCGGTATGCTCTAAGGAATTTAATTTATTTGGCCTAATATTTCAGTTACTATTCTTACACTAGTAGATCTTGACCCTTAATCATTAAGCTAAAGACTAAAAGATAAAAATCTGGAAGATCTTATGTTTTTGATTTTCTTGTCCTGTTATAAAAAAATAATATACATGTGGAACTCATTATATGTTTTATACGAAAAAAAAAAAAAAGATTTTGATATTAAGGTGTGGAGGTTAAATATATAACTTTATTATAAGCGAAATAAAACACTAATTATACTATATGTGTGACTAAAGTTTATATAAAAAAAACATAACGAAATAAAACACTAATTATACCATATGTGTGTGACTAAAGTTTATATAAAAAAAACCATAAAATTTTGAGACGAAAATAATTAACCATGACCCTCGTTGAAATATATTAGGGTGTGCCTATTGGCACACTAAAGTGCCTGTTGGCACACCAAATCCTAGCAAAATTAGGGTTTATCTACGCAGCGTATAGGGTTAACCCTATACGCTGCGTCGAGACCTATACGCTGCGTAGATAAACCATGGATCTCAGTGCCTAATAACCAATCATTGCACAGAAAACAAGGTTTATATACGCTGCGTATTGACCTATACGCAGCGTATATAAACAACTTGAAAGTTTGGGGTCATTTTGGTAGGTTTGAAGCATCAGATTTTTACCAGGTTTATATACGCTGCATATAGGTCGATACGCAGCGTATATAACCTTCCAGAATTTTGTTTCAACATTCGGCCTATTTGTGGTAAAAATTCTCACCGGGTTACAACGTTAACTCGCTTAAAATATATAACGAGTTAAAAATATATAATGTTTTTTATTATTTAGTCGACGTCGTCGTTAATTTATTTAGTCGATGTCGTCGAAAAGCGTATAATGTTAAAATTTTGAAAAGCGTATATACGGTTCGAATACTATAACTTTAAAATATTATAGCTTAAATAAGTGGAAATGCCGGGTACTGTTCGAATATGTTAAACCGTTTACAGCAAAAGTTTTATATGTACACCGAAAGTTTGATATATACAACAAAAGTTTGTGCATACATAACAAAATGATAAAATGATAAAATACTACTGATGATGCTCCTGCTGCTGCTGCTGATCCGATTCCGCATCCGTAATGAAGGGTCGTGGAGGTAACCCGTCATGTTGTCGCCGCTCCCGCAGCTCCGCAGCCACCCACTCCAACAGATAGTTGTTCCTTTTAGCGTACCGAAGCAGCCGCTGATGTGATGGGTCAGGACCGGGCCAAACATGGCGTGGGAACTGAGGCGCCCCGGGTGGTCCACGTGGCGGTGGTGGCTGCGGAATGACGGCGGCCGACTAATGCGGCTCCGGCGCCTCCGGATCGTGCGGGGGAAATACCGGAGGGAACTGTTCCGGCAGCTGTGTAAGCTCGTATTGCGTGCCGTCCAGTTTCTTTAACCGCTTCCCGCATGGGAAGTCTTTGGTAACTTGCATTCCTTTTAATGTGTTCATCCCCATCCGCTTCGGCTGTTTCGCCGGGCCTACACGGTCGCGGTCATTCTCCGGATGATAGCCCAACGAAAGGGCTATCCTGGTCACGGAGGCGCCGCCATATAGCAGTCCGCGCTCCTGTCGATGATGCACGGAGGCGAAGTACTGCGCCAACCCGTAGGCGAGAGCGCACAGCCTCTTGTATAAGATGCAATATAAGAAAAACAAGTCACTACTCGTACACCACTCCCAGCTTTTGTTTCGAGTAGTGATTGAAGTGGAAATCATTTTGTGCAAATACCTGCATAAATGGAAACCAGTCAGTAAATAATAATCAGACGACATCGACTAAATGAGGATAAAAAAACAATATATTTTTTACTCGTTACGAATTTTGACGCGCGTAACGGACCTACGCGCCTTACGAGCGCCACACGTAGTTATCCTTTCGTTCTTTGCAAATAACGGCATGTGCGATACAAAAAGACTTGTTGGTCGACGTCAAACCCACAACCTGGACAAATGGCATGTTGTACATGTTTGCTTTGTAGGTCGCGTCGATTAACATCACGTGCGGGAATGCACGCCACATAGTGATTGAATAAGGATGAACAGAGAAAATCTCTGTTACGACATCTGTTTTAGGTTCCTGTCGGGTGTCATAAATGAATCTGTTGTCATGCAGCACGCTTTCCAGTGCCTGCATAGGAGTCTTTTCGTCCATCAGTGTCGCTCTAATTTTTTGTACCGCATTTTGCACGTCTTTCTGAACATGCAGGTTGTCGGGGAACTGCTTTCTTAGGGTTTGAAATATGATACGTGGCTCCATGTTTTGAGCAGTTAGCTGCTCCACTAGCTTGTATTTGGCTTCAGTAAATCTTCGCACAAAAGCGTGGCCCAATAGACTCATCGTAGGTTCGTGGTTATGGTTCGCGTTGTCCACTTTTAACTCCCACGTGTCATTCGTCACGTCCCGGGTGGCGAGTAATGAAAATGGGCACCCGATTTTTTTGCTACCAGCTTTTCTAACTGTTGCTTTACTACGGTGCTTACCACTACGGTCGCACACAAGCCATACCATCCCAGTAGTACCGCCAATGTTTTTCGATCGACGGGTAATAATTACGTAACCATTCTCCTTTCCCGTTTCTTGTACCCAATTCTTCAAATCAGTTAGAGACATGAAACGCTAAAAAAAAGTTACGTTAATAATTATAACAACAATAATAACAACAACAACAATAATAATAATAATAATAATAATAATAATAATAATAATAATAATAATAATAATTATAATTATAATTATAATATTTTTAACAACAATAATAATAATAATAATGATAATAATAATAAAATAACAATAATAATTATTATTATTATTATTATTATTATAATTATAATATTTTTAACAATAATAATAACAATAATAATAATAATAAAATAATAATAATAATAATATTAATAATAATAAAAATAATAATAGTAATAATAATAATAATAATAATAATAACAATAACAATAACAATAACAATAACATTAACAATAACAATAACAATATAATTCTAACAATAATAATAACTATTATAAAAATAATACAAATATTAATGTGATACCTCCTTTATTTGAAACGGATTGCCCGAGGTAGATGGTTCATAATCATCATACAGTGGTGTGTTACGGGGCTCATAACCTTATCCACCGTATTCTTCGTATCCACCGTAGCCTCCGTATCCACCGTATCCACCTTCACCCCCATATCTATCGTATCCACTGTATCCACCTTCATCCCCCGTATCCACCGTATCCATCGTATCCACCTTCACCCTCGTATCCACCGTAACCCCCGTATCCGTAACCCGGATACGATTGCTGCGTCGGGTAATATGGTTCATCAACAGGTGCATTCTTAGCACCGTATCCACTTTGTTGCACGTACGGAGATTCTTACCCGTATCCGTAATCCGGATACACTTGATGCGCCGGGTAATTTGGTTCATCAACAGGTGTAGTGGGAGTCTCGTTCAAGTCTGGCAACTGTGTTTTTTGATCAACAGGGACTCCAGACACAACCTCCTCCTCCTCCTCATTGGCATCCTTTGCTCCCCATGCGTCATTAGAATAGCGATGACCGAAATAATTCTCGTTCCAAAATGATGACATTTTAACAATATTGAACAAAAAACAGAAAAAATGATTTTGGTTTGCTATTGAAGAAGAAGATGAAAAACAGAATATGAGATGGATTCGAAGGGAAGCAGAGATGCATGGATAAATAGACTTTCAAATTCACTGAAATACGCAGCGTATAGATCTCTACTCCCCGTATTGCTTTATTCACGTGCCTAGACAACATCGTATCAGTGTCAAATCAGTCTGACATACGCTGCGTATGGATTTATACGCAGCGTATAGGGTTACCTCTATACGCTGCGTATAGATCCATACGCAGCGTATGTCAGACTGATTTGACATGGTACTAGGTTTGACTGTCTGGTCGTGTACCTACCCCTTACATACGCTGTGTAGAGACCTATACGCAGCGTATAGTGGTAACCCTATACGCTGCGTTTAGGTCTCTACGCAGCGTTTGTAAACCCTAAGTGTGTAGATAACCTGCCAAGGTGTGCAAATAGTTAGAGCCATATATTATTACATCTGAACGAAACGTATATAAGAATTATATAATTATACAAAAGTAACTTCGGCTACCACCGGATAATTGAATCGTCATGACTCCCCAAAGCACCCGTTTAAGTAAAAGCCTCACACTCAATAGAACTCACGATCATCATCAATTTACAACGGTACAGATAAAACCATTCACATGCCGTCAATACTTTGCATTACAGTTACAAACAAAATTCTTAGTTTTCGGAACCGAAACATTTGAATATCATCGTCACAAATTCATAGTTAACGACAACGACTACCGTCGTCAATTTACAACGGAACTAACAAAAATTCAAATACCGTTACCTTACATTACAGTTACAAAAACATTCGCTTACCATCGTCGGATTACAGATACAAACCAAACCGACGCGTCTCCTCCAACCACCGTTTCGTCGTTTGCCACCGTTTAACACTCTACATAACCCCCAAAAAATCGTCTGCTATGTTATCACCCTTCTAACGCTTTTAAAAATGTTTGTCGGTCATGAGAGTACTGTGAATCGTCGTCAAATCTGATAGTTTGATCGGATGTAGAGAGCAAAACATTGGTGGTGAAGATGGAATGCCGGAGTTGCGGTTGTGGGTGTGGTTGAGCCATTGGAGATCGTCGAATCTCTCTCTCTCCCGTCTTCAACTTTCTCTCAATAACTGTCAAATGAAAAATTATTCAAGTAAAGTTTTTTATTTTTTTTGTTTAAATCCATATGATTTCCACCGTTGATGGATAGCGCATTCGTATATTCAAATATCCAATATTTTTTTTCAAATATTTTCTCTTTTATTATCTAAGTAAAGATTTATTTTTCATTTCAATGTTTAAAACTGGGCGCGTCAGAACAACGTATCAAACTTGTGTCAAAACAATGGTATCAAACTTACCAAGACTCGGAAAATACCCAAACCAGATATTATTAACCCTAGAAAGTATGATCTGAACAACTTACAAGAATGAAACTGAGAAAATACAAACTCTCTATCACTCACAAGATCATCAACACAATGATCTTAACTCTAAACGAATAATAGACTCACAACAACTGAGAATCAGTATAATTCTCAGAAGAAAACCCTAATTCGCCTTTAGAGAGAGTGAGAAAACAAGTACATAAAATATCTAAAAGAGTGGACTTCAAGACTGGATCACAACTTTATATAGACGACCCAATAACCAGATCCATAACCGAACTCTCTGGTTTGTTATAACAACTTATTATAAGTTGTTATAATTGCTGGTTTGCAGAGAGTGCTAATTTGAAAATACTTTAGTGTGAACGCTGAATTCGCTGAAACAATTATGTCTTCTTTTGAATTCACTTTCTAGCATTATAGAAAAAAATTGTTCGCACTACTCATGTTAAAAAATCATGGTTGCTTAAGAAATTACTAACGTTCTCAATACTAATACCCCTTAAATTGTTGCCTCCCAACCGCCTCATCAATCGACGTCTAGTTTATTTGTCGTCAATGGTCAATCTTGGTTTCTGATTATATCGTTGCAATCATTGTTTGACTTCTTGGCTAGTTTCTAGTTTCATTGTTTCAATCGATCTTTCTGGATTTTGGTTTAACTATTGTTTAGGTTTATCAATCGCTGTTCATTTTAGGTTATGCAATGGTTGTTCGTTTTAGATTCCACTTCTTCTTCGGCTTCCGTGTTCTACAATTGTTTCCTACTTTGATTTTGGTTGTTCTTCATCAACACGAAAGAGCCTTATTTAAACTTTGACGTGAAGAACTATAGGTGAGAGGATGAATAATGGAAACATAAAGGTATTTTGATAATCATGAAACATTACATCGAATATACATGTAAAAAGTTTTCAATTAAATGGTACTAATTGGTGGGTAGAGGATCCTGTATATTAATCCAGAAGTGTGAGAAGTGTATTATAACATTATATATAACACTATATAACACCATATAAACACCGTATAACACCATGTAACACCATGTAACACCATATAACACTATATAACACTATATAACATTATATAACAAATATAACACTATATTTTGTCTGACAGCATGTCTATGATAGATGTATAGTGTTATATATTGTTATATAGTGTTACATAGTGTTATATGGTGTTACATAGTGTTATACGGTGTTCATATGGTGTTATATAGTGTTATATATAGTGTTATAATACACTTCTCATACTTCTGAATTAATGTACACTATCCCTACCCCTAATTGGTGAATCAATATTCTTTATGTTTCTAAGTATAAAAAAATCACAAGGTACAATTATTAAAAATAATTAATTAGTGGTAAATTTCCTCGCTATGATTCAGATCTGTTTTAGCAGATCTTGGAGTCTAATATTTTAATTTTTTATAATTTAAAATAACTAAAATAATGAAAATAACATGTTCTTGGTTATGCAAAAGATTCTTTAAAATGCTATCTTATAGTTAGTTATAACTACTTCTACTTTTGGTCATACTTTTACAAGGAATGTACGTGTGATAATTAAAGAACATGCGGAGTGGTGGCGTGAAGGCGTAAAGAGGAGAGGGTAAGCCCCTTCACGCCTACCACGCCGCCCCATCCCTCCTTGCCTCGGTGTTGCCCCTTCCCCAAGTGGAGATTTCCATGGGCATTAGGGCTCTTTACCAACTTCATCAACTTACTTTTTTGGAGCTTTCCCATTGCCTTTTGCTCACATCATCACCCTTTCCTTTTGTGATGTGAAGGGCGAAGCTCTCAAGATCTACATGATAAACAACAGGCAGAGTTTTGCCCCCTTACGCTTCCCATAGCTCTATATAATCTAAGTGTGCTTTGTCAGTTGACATCGATATGAACAAAACTAGAGAAGATCGGGATATTATTCTTTTAACCAAAAATTATCTGTGATCGTTATGGTTTTTTATTTTTTTAAGAGCAAAACAAAACTTTATGGATTTTTTTTTAATATTATGGTTATTCTTGTAATTTAACCTTTCAAATTATCATCAAAATTTAGATAGATATAAAGTAAATTATTATGACCATACAAGTAAAAAGTTGTGTTAGTGGAATGGATGATTGGGTGGAGATCGATGTCATTGGTCAGTTAATTAAATAATTAAGTTTGTGGGGTAGCAATAAATCTGCAGATTTATTAAAATGATTATAAAATTGTAATGACACAATCAAACAAGAAAAAATAGATCCTTTCAGAGTTTCACCTGCTCCAGTAATGACTTAATAAAAAAATAGATCCTTTCACAGTTTCACCTGCTCCAACATATAAACGTTTTGACATTAACGGTTTAAAACTCACTAACTTCTTTTATATTTTATAATTTTATTACACATCATTAAGACTTTTATCCCATGATTCAGGTGTTACGAAACGAACCGTAATCAAATGACCCAAAGAAAATAGATAGGAGTTTGAGAGAATTTAGAGATTTGTGAAAGAGACTCAATTCATCGTTTCATTTGTAATACCGAAAAGAAACTTGAAGAGACTATAAATAGTCTTAGGGGTTGTTTGGCACTTAAGTACTAAACCATTAAGTGCTGAACCAGTAAAGTAAAATGTCTGAACCATTATAAGCCAGTATAATGCTTAGCCGTTCAGAGGTAAATGTCTGACCATTTCAGATTAGAAGTCTTAATCATTCAGACTTAGTATAATTCTTAACCTTTCAGCAAATGTGTGACCATTCAGACATTTGTTTGCGAAACAAACAGTCTGAACCATTAAGTGCTGAACCAGTAAGAGGTCTGAACCATTAAAAGTCCCATTAAAAGCTAAAGAAACAGCCCCTTACAAAACAAAATAATACAAAACTGACCCACTCTTTTACTAACTAAAATTAACTGACTACTAATACTATAATAACCACAATATAAAATGGAACCAATTAACATTTTCGGTTTTCAACCACATCGAATTAGTTATTTAGTTTTTGGTTATAAGAAAATCTAATTTACTTAAATTGAGGAAACCGAGTTCATCAGGCTATGAAATTTTCTATATCTACAGCTAGGGATGAGCAGATGGTATTGGCTATTGGTACCGAATTTTCTGAAACGAAATATTTTCGGTACCGCTTTTTACCTTCAAATACTGGTCCGTACCGATACACATTTAGCTAGTTACAAAATGGAGGAAACTAAACCAAAAAACCTTAAACCCAAACCAATAATCACTCATCATGTTATAATTCGATTTCTTTTTTCAATTCGAAACCGAACCAAACTTAAAATTAGTTTTCGGTTCATTTTTGATGAATTTTAATTCATTTTGGTTTGGTTTCAGTTTAACCAAAACAAAAAAAAAAAAAAAAAAAAAATCACGCCTATATATTTAAGATAGTTAATATTGGGCTTAATCGTCAATGGACCATGTTTTTCTAGCAAGTTAGATTTGGGCCTAACAACTAAATTAAAAAAAGAATTTAGAGTTTGGGCCACAAAGGTGGTCCAAAATGCGTAGTGAGCTATAGCCCATGTGTGTTTTTTCTTAGGGACAAAGAAACTATGAACCCATTAACCCAATGAGAAAACAACATATATTCTAGGACCTTTTAAGTTTCATACCATACAGAAATTTATACATAACTTGTAAAAAAAAAGACATTTGATTCTTGAACATCTTGCGAAACACGTATCTAACGACACCATTTACGAGTGTGATGGTCATTGCGCTGGTTGATGACGGTGCATGGGTGCTTGATGACTTGTCATCTCTAGGGATATGCTCAGTGTAAAAGAAACCGGGTTGTTTGGCTTCTGGTAGTTCTCCTTCACTACTCAGTGTTACTACAACTGTGGACATACTCGGTCTGTCATCAGGGTTTCTTTGTACACACAATAAAGCCAGTTCGATCGATCTTAACACTTCGTATAAATGGCAAGAGTCTGTTATATTCGGGTCAACGATTTCCATTAACCGCCCTTCTTGATAAAGTAACCACGTCTGAAAGATTCAAGAGATAAAAAGATTTGGAATTAATTATCTTTTTATAGTTAACTAGAGGTGGCAAAATGGACGGGTCAAGGGTAGCCAAACACTAAATGGGCCAAATGCTTAGTATACTAAGGTGTTTACAAACTCCTATATTCCATTATTCAAAATAACTGGATCTTTATTCTAATAGTAGTTAGGTACATAATTATAGTTATATTATAATATAAGGAAGTTAGAAAAAATGGACAAAAGGTGTTGACGGGTCAACCCAAGTTGTTTTGTACCCATCCTAGAATTAAGATAGTTTTGACCCAAACTCATATTGACCCGTTGTCAAGTAATACATTTTGCCACTTATATGAGATGCTTACATGTCCAAGAAGGTTATGATGGTGGTCATGGTGGAAAAACCCTCTATTTTTCTTCCCACTCACAATCTCCAACACCAAAACACCAAAACTAAATACATCTGATTTTACCGAGAAAATACCATCCACCGCGTATTCTGGAGACATGTAACCGCTGGAAAAAAAATACATTTGTAAGTCAGTAAAAATGTTTGAATTTTAGTATAATGTCATAATATAAAGAACCCCCCTCCCCTTTCCAAGAAAATAATAGATATAAAAGATTATAACCAATTTGTAAATTTTAAAACTCCATAAATAATAGATATAAAAGATTATAACCAATTTGTAAATTTTAAAGCTCTATAAGAAGATATTTTGTATTTGTTAATTTTAAAAATGGGACAAAAGGTGTTTTGACCCATTACCCTAAGCTCCCACCCAGGCCCATTTTGTAAAACCATAATTTCTGTAATTAACTTTATAATTTGCAAAATATACAAATTTCTGTAATTAACTTTATAATTTGCAAAATATACAAAAATTAGACAAAAAGGTGTGTTGGGTCAACACAACCCAGCCCGACCCGTACTAAAAGGTATCCATTGACCAAATACCCAACCCACCGATATAACCCATTCTGCAAAATATAGTTTTTTTTTTATTCAAGTTCAATATTTGTAAAATACATAAAAAGATAGATAAAAAAAGTGAATTGGGTCAACATAACCCAACCCGGACCATACTAAATTTATCCATATTGACCCATTTTGCCACCCAACCCAGACACAAAAATTGAGAAAGAAAAGAGTAGGGAGATACATACTAAGTTCCAACCACTTTCATTGTATTTGCTTGAGTCTCATTTCCTATAAAGCTTCTTGCCATGCCAAAATCCGATATCTTTGGATTCATATCAAAATCCAACAAAATATTGCTGGCTTTGAGATCCCGATGAATAATTCTTAATCTTGAATCTTCATGAAGATACTGCAGTCCGCGCGCAATTCCATTTATAATGTTGAAACGCGAGGGCCAATCAAGTGATTTTCTTCGGCTTTCATCTAACCAACGTGGCAAAATCATTTCATGCTTGTTATATAAACTAAAACTTTTAATTAATATAAAGAGTAAAATGCGAAAATAGTCACTGAGTATAGACCATTTTTGTCACTTTAGTCAAAAAATGAAACTTTTTGTATCTGGTTCTCTGAGGTTTCATTTTTGTTGTCATTTTCATCCAATTGGCAAACTGAGTTAGAATTTTCTGTTAACTTCTCTCATTTTTTATTTTCCTCATTTAATTAAAATATATTATGACATAAAATGACGATTATACCCTTCATTTAAATAAGGAAAACGACAAAAAGAGGGAGAAGTTAACATAAAATTCTAACCCATTTCACCCATTGGATGAAAATGGCAACAAAAATGAAATCTCAGAGACTCAGATACAAAAAGTTTTATTTTTTGGCCTGAAGTGGCAAAAGTGACCTAAACTCAGGGACCATATTGGCATTTTACTCTAATATAAACATATGGGGAGCAAGAAACAAACCGAATATGAAGTAATCGAGGCTATGATTAGGCATATATTCATAGATCAACATTTTTTCATCTCCTTGAATGCAACATCCAAGAAGCCTTACAAGATTTCTATGTTGAAGTTTAGATATGCAAATAACTTCATTTTTGAATTCATCAAGACCTTGATTGGATGTTTTCGAGAGCCGTTTCACAGCTATTTCTTTTCCATCTTGAAGAACACCCTGAGATGTAAATGTGTTTAAGAATACAATAATTATGCTAATTCAAAATTATCCTCTCTAACTTTAGGGAGGTTTTTTTTGTTAGACCATGTGTAGTGGTTAACACCCCACCCTTGGGCGTTTTGCGTCATGTGGCAGCCCAGTTAGCAATGGGGTATTATGGGGCGTTTTCTAAAATGGGTGTAGTGGGGATGTAGGGCATTATGTTAAAAGAGGTGTAATAGAATTTAAATTAAAAAAACCATGAAAAATTGTTATTGGCCAAACGAAGAACATGTGCACAGTCATTGTCCAACAAATTGCCCCAGCAGCGTGATTTAAAGCACGCCAAAACAAAAAAAACAGGTCAATAACGCCCAGGGGTGGCATGTGGGCGTGATTTAAGGCTTTTTTTTTTTGAAAAAAACATGCCCACTACGCATGGTCTTAGTATGTAATATTGTGTTTATAGTTGCATAAACAGCAGAGGTGACAATTTTGACCCATAACGTACGAGTGTGACACTTTTGTTTGTGTTTACCTCAAACTAGTAACAATAAATATATAAATAGTCCTAATAGCTATCGGAAACTAACCTTGTAAACTGGTCCATAACCACCTTCTCCAATCTTATCACTCAACGAAAAATTATGCGTAGCTTTAACTACTTCAGATAAACTAAATAACGGTAGCTCAAGATCTTCCTTCTGGCTTTCATTTGCGTAAAGTTGGTCAGTTTCGTTTCCCACTTGTTCCTCTACAATAGTATAAGGATAAAGGTCAAAACCGGTTCGCTTGGGTTGGCAAAACATTACTTGTCCACAAAAAAAGTATTGCAATAATAATGACTCGATGAATAAAATGATCCTTGAAGGTTAATAATATAACTCGTTAAATACAATGATATATGCAACTTTTTTTTTTGACGTTCACCCGGTTGCTTCCTTTTTAGCCGATATGTAATAATCCTCATCCCATATATATATGTGTGTGTATATATTTATTTTACCGATTGACCCATAAGAGATAAAATATAGCGTGAATCGACCACTTTTTAAGTAAAGGGGTTGTAAATTGCCACCTTTAAAATGCTTACACATAGGATTTTCATACCTTCTCCCTTCAACGCGGAATTCTTTTTCCACTTTGTCCAAAAAGCAAACATAAGGCCCATGCTTACTAACGCCCCCGCAATTAACGCAACGATCAACGGAATTATTTTGTGTTTCTTCTTATGAGAACCTGAAACACCTTTTATCATATCAAAACAGTTAGGGATAAGGACTTAAGGTGATTCAAAAGATCCATAAAATAGAGTCAAATAGTCAACCAACCCATTTGGGTCATTTCAACCCATATTGAAAGTGACCGTTTCAAACCCATTTGGGTCATTTCGACCCATATTGAAAGTGACCGTTACAAACCCTTTCTGTTTTGACCCATTACCCAACCAACCAGGCCCGTCCATCTAGTCAAACCCTTCATGTTTGCACATTTTGGTAAATAAACCTTAAAAAAAACATAACAAAAGTAAAAAGAAAACATAAAACTAAAAATACTATATTCTTATGTACCTAAATCAGAAGAGGCCATCCTGACATAGAGCACTGAAGAAAACGATGGACCTTCTTGAATGTCAACCAAATCACCCATCCAAAGCATACATCCGGTCCCACCGGTTTTCAATATATTCGCGTACGCCACACACGAGCAATTTTTCAAACACAACTTCTCACATTGCGCAAGTGTCACGTTTTTATAAAACATCGAATATTGAAAGTCGGGCAGTTTAATATTCGCGTGCTTCACAAACCCGTCGGTTTTACAATTTAACGGTCTTTTCCTCACACACCCTTTCGACCAATTTGCACCGTTCCATTCGTTTTGATATTTCGGCACAAATTTATCCAAACACCCGCATTTTGGAAAGCTGTTAATAGCACATGTACCTATACATGTACAAAAAAACCAGTTTTAGATTTGACCCCGAAAAAAAAAGCCAGAACCCGTTTTTTTTTAACCTGTAACCGGTTTAAAAAAAATCTGGTTTAAACCAGTTAAAAACCGGTTTTTTCCCAAACTGGTTAACCAGTTAGTACCAGTTCGGGTTCCCATCATATAAAACCGGTCGCCCCCCTCCCCTCTAAAAAATATTGGTTCGGTTAAAACCCTGATTGGTTATTTTAAAAAAAAAGAGTTAATTACTGTTTTCGTCCTTATGGTTTGTCAAAAATCACTATTTCAGTCCATTAGTTTAAAAATTATGATTTCAGTCCCTGTGGTTTCACTTTCATAACCATTTCAGTCCCTGTGGTTTTACTTTTGTAACCATTTCAATCCATTTATTCTGTTAGTACAGAGACTGAAATGGTTACAAGGTGGACGGAAATGGTTACGAAAGTGAAACCACAGGGACTGAAATCGCAATTTTTAAACTAATAGACTGAAATAGTGATTTTGACAAACCACATGGATGAAAACAAAAACGATTTGTACATCTCTACACGTACCATAAGCACCACACACTAAATCACAACCGTCGGCCGCAGGGATCGAAAAATAAACGATCCAATCTTTGGCTTGGTCAGCCCACACCCATCTTTGCGCAACACCCGAATGATTCATGGTCAATCTCGAAATCATTGAGGAATTAAACATTTTATAAGTGTATAAAACCTCATGTTCATTAAAAACCATATCAAACTTATAAATAGCATTTTGTGGCAAAACTGAAATCCCACCAAAGTCAATACCATTCCATGGTTCACTTCTATATTGAAGCACTTGTCCCTTTTTAATAACTTGGTGCGGGTACCCGGTAACATCGCACCCGAATGTATACTCGCCAGTCGACGGGTCATCATCGTTTTTCCACGACGTAATGTAGCTCTCGCGCCCCGTTACCAAATCCTTGCCCATTTTCATTCCGGGCAGCAGTGTGTCACCCGGATAATCAAAACTTTGCCACACGAAATTTATGTTATCGTTTTTATCTCGCACAACAAGATTCCCGGAATCTAAAAGTTGTGCTATTGGATTCGGGGCGGCTTTTGAAACATTAGAAGACCATACGATTGTGTTCTTATCGTTTGTAAGGGTAAGAACCCCGGGGTTTGTGATCTTTAACATGCCTGAATTGTCGATAACCGGGGTCTCTCTATTAGCAACCCAAACAACGGTTTTTGCTGGTATGTTTTTGTACCATATACCGATATACCGGTTTTTTGAATTTCCCGGGCTGAAAAAGCCCAGTTCAAAGAGCCCGCGCGATGAAATTATTGTGTCGCCGTCTTTTAGTGGAATGGATGAAGTGATTGTATCGGTTGAACCGGACACAATGGAAGTTAAAAGAAGATTAATCATGATAAATGAAAAGATATCCTTTTTATCTTGTAATCCCATGTTTAAGAATCAAATAAGAATCTCAAGTTGTTGTCCAAAACACTATTTGCATGGGAAGCTGCATTTTCAGTAAAAGAAATTAGTCATGTTTCATGCAAACATGATCACTTATGTTCTAAGTAAAAGAAAAAAATTAAAAGAAAAAAATTCTTGTTTTTATTTTATTCTAAATCAATTTTAAATAGCATTTTTATTTCATTCCAATCATCAGGGCAAATTACATAAGGATGGCAGGTAGACGAGCAACAAACTGTGCCGCCATCCCTTTCTGAATAGAAAACCCTAATCTACTAAAAACAAAGCCCCGCCCCTGAGGGGTCGAAAAATTGCTATGGACCACACGCTGCACTCTAGACAAGAACCGAACTGCCTCCGGTGCCAAGGAAAGAAAAAATTTAAAAAGTATTGTTGATTTATTGTACCTGCTGGACACTGAAGTCGACTGCGGCACGAAACAAGTATATGATTTCTGCTTCAATATCTTCATTACTTACAAAAAAATATGAAAAAACAACAGTTAATGTGAAGCGTTACTTAAGTTAGCAAGATCAAATAACAGTTGTGAAGCATGTTGCTATGCTCAGTTGAAGCTGGTGAGAGATTACAAATATAGGAAAAAATGTGTTTGGTTGTAAGGTATTGTGAGGCTTGTATGAAGAAAGAACATATAATGAGAAGCTTAAATCATATAGTGTTTGTTTCTAGACTTTTGGAGAACTCAAGTTTCCTCAATTCCACAAAGATTGCAAGTTGATGGTAGCTTGATAAATAATAGTTGATTAAGAGAAAATCTTGATCAGGATATGTTGGTTTTTGGGTCATGAATTGGATCCAGCCATCCAGGTCCACCCGGGCCCAATTAATAACGGGTCAAGTAAGTGTCTTTATTGCATGTAACATCTGACCCCTTATACCAACCAATCGAAGTCCACTCCACCTGGGTCCAATTAATAACGGGTCAAGTAACAATTTTATTGCATGTAACATTTGTCCCCTAATAACGGGGTAACGTAATGTCTTTATTGCAAGCAACATCATCTAACCCTTATACCAACTACTAATGTCCACTTTGCTCACAAAGAGATGTGTTTTTGGCTAAATTTGTTGGCTGTCGAATCCAGCAAATAAATAATAAAGAAACCTACTAGTATGAGGGAAAGTAGGGTTTGTGTTCTAAGGGATACAGATTAACCGAATATACTAAAAATGTTTTCAAGTGCAGATACAATTATTTTAGAGGGGAGATTTTGATTTAGACTAAAAATTGACGAAAACAAACTGAACGACTAAGCCGAATCAAATCAACTCGAGGTAAAGACTTCCTAGGAGGTCACCCATTCTTTGTTTACTTCCGCTTGATCATGCTTAACTTTGGAGCTCTCCTTTAATTTACAACCAATACGTCCAAAATATGTAAGATAGTATTTGAGGGTGTCATTTCTTATGAACCCAACATCTTTCTTGTCCACTGCCGATGTGAGATTTGTCAACAGTTTACGACTTCATTTCGGATTCCATCTTTATTGCCATGGGCGTAGCTTTGTAGGGGCCCGGGGGGCACCCGACCCCCTAAACTTTCCGCTCAGTAGTGTCCGGTATGTAGTTTTCGACTTTTCGTATATAATTTTTTAGGTATATACGTTTTCGACCCCTCAGTTTTATAATTTTATTAGGTATTTACGTTTTCGACTCCCGGTCGGAAATCTCAAGCTTTGCCACTATTTATTGCAATATATGATTCTTCATCAAACTATGTTGGTGTAGAGCCATTGTGTGTGTAAATTAAAAAGCTAAAACCTGAACTTTTACACTTCATAGTCAAAGGTCAATGCCCCCTTTCAAGGTGAAACTAAATTCATTAACCGCAACCAGCCAACCCTCATATCAACCAATATTACACGTTTTTACAGTTGTTCAAGGAGGTCATTGCTCTCGCTTAAACACGCTTATTTGTGGAGTTCTCGTCTCTTCTTCGCCTAGACATTAAACATACCCAAGAATAAGATAAGACCACCCGTAATGGACAAAAATTTGGGCGTTTTTCTACAAAATAACTCCCCCAAACGCCCCTATGACTGCCCCTTGGGCGTTGTTGAGCCAAATTTGGTCTGCAGCGTTCTTTAATCCTCGCCCAACATCCAATTCTTTGGCCAATCACATGAATTCTTGTTTTGCTCGCCCAATCACATGCATTCTTCCTTTTAACACAATGCCACACAATGCCCACATCCCCACTACACCCATTTTAGAAAAACGTCCCATAATGCCCCATTGCTAACTGGGCTGCCACATGGCGCAAAACGCCGAAAGGTAGAGGCATTACCACTACACATGATATAATGAGTTCGAGACCAAGGAACGATGTGAAGCGAATCAGTCTTTTCGTCTTCCTAAACTCTGATTTAAAATAGGGATTCACGTTCATCATGTTCCACGCAAAACCCACTAATCAATGGTTTGGTACAGATCAAATGTTCTAGAAAATTCAAGGAATCTTTAACTTTGGGATCTCGCAGGCATTTGATTAAATTATCACATGTCCCTCGTACTAAAGAACAAATTCAAGAATTTCGACGTTTGAGCTTAACAAAAAAGCAGGGCCGGCTCAACCTATTTGAAGGCCTAAAACGAAAATTGAGGCCTTTTCCGAAAAATTAATATTTTTAAACGACCAAATTCATACTTTTGATTTGACAGAAATATAGGAAGCAATTAACAAAAATACAAAAAGGAGGAGCAACGTAATTGTAGTTTGTAGTTATTGTTTCCCATCCCTTGGTTCTTTTTGATTTCGATGTTAATAATAACAGAACAGCCTAACAAAATAGTCACTGTGTTTGAAAGATGAACTCTAACCCAAAATAAAAGAAAAAATAATTCAAAAAAAAAACCCCTGTCCACTCAAAACAACAAAAAATATAAATTAAATCAGTAAGCTACATGGATTCGAACCAGAGCTTTTACGAAGACAGTAGGGCTATTTCACCACAAAACATAAGCATCAATAGTATCTGTCATCTGATTAAATATTAATATTGCTATTAAATTTATATATAATATTTTTGTAAAGAGGCCCTTAAATTTTGGTGGCCCAAAACGCTTACTTCACTTGAATGACCCATGGTTTCTTAGTATTGTTTAAGGACTCTAGCCATTTGTAACTTTGGTTTCTTCTATACAACAACATAAGATTCATTGCTATTAACTTTAGTTGATAAAATAATCAACTCACAGAGATATGAGTTAACTCTCACGGTGTAAGGGGTGCTCACCTAAGAGGTGAGTCCCCTCTCTTACGCCCAACCAATCCTCGTGTGCCACGTCAACTCCCCTCTTAAACTCCCCTAACACCCTAAATTGATGGCGGCACTCCCCTCTTAGGTGAATTGTTTTTTTTTTTTAAAAAAAAAAAAAAAGAAAAACATTCATTGGTCACTCCCTCTCTCTCTCCTCCCTCTCTCTTCGGTGAGCCGCCACCGGTTTTAACCCCAAATCACTCACCGATTTCCTCTCCCGCATCAATGGCGGTGCTTTGCCGATCGGTATATCGTGTCACCGAAGGGGTCCCCGAAGGGTGCCCCGTACACCCTCAGTTGAATACAATACGAATGTGAATGTGAATGTGAATGTGAATGTGAGTTTTGCTTTCGGCTCGGCTTAGACATTACGAGTGTAACGAGCTCGACTTGGGTCGCTAATGGCACACGTTCGATGTCACGATAAAATTACTAATGTGGTTGTGTTTGATACATCAATATTAAATCTTTATAACACGACTAGTTATGTTTATATCCAACATTAAATATATATTACTTACCAAATATCTCCCTTTCACATATTCACTATTCATTTTCTTTCATTTTTTTACTCTTCAAATTTCTTTTACTTTTAACCCTCTCACTTTTTATCTTTTACAATTTTAACCCAAATACTTTTCATATTTTACATAGCACTCATAGTTTTTATCTTTTACACTTTTAACCCTATAATTTTCATCTTTTACATATTTATCACAAACTTTTTTTATTTGGTCCCTTGTACTTTACATTTTTTATATTTTTTTCATTTTACGATTCGTTCAAAATTCTGCGAGTTAACATACTACAATGCGCGCGTGTGGTTCGACGTTTTTATGTCTATTGTTGTACTGTTTAATAGCTTCGTCAAAACCCGCAGGGTCCTAAGCCGACTTAGATATTCTTTTCTATGTTTTACTTTTTTGGTCTAATATATGCAGGTTAACAAGCTATAACGTGTGTGTGTGATTCGTCACTTTTACGTTTTCTTTTTGTTTGGCTTAATGTTCCTCCACAAAGCGTGGGTCCTAGATACTAGTATATATTAAGATAAACATGTCCAATTAAAATAATTCTATAAATCCATATAAATCTTTCTTCTTTAATTTAAAAACCTTTGGGGTCTGTTTGGTATGGAGTAACCGATCGGACGAGGGAATGTAACTGACGAGGTAATGGAATGGATAAAAGAATGAGATAGATCATTATATTCTATTGTCTTGTTTGTTTACCATGTGGAAATGTAATGGATCATTACTTTGTGTTGTTTGGTAGGCAGGAAAAGACGAATGAATAAAACGATGGTTAGTGGTGGTAGTGGTTGTTAGCGTTGGTGGGTGGTTGGCGTGGTCTGTGGTGGTCGGTGTGGTGATGAAGGGTAAAAGATGGATTGAAATGGGAAAAAAACAACGGGTTGATAGAATGAATTTGTGATGTTTAGAGGAATGAAATTCCTTGTAAAATAGGTGATTTCGTTTCATTATCAACCAAACATGTTTATTTTCATTCCTTCATAATTGTCCATTTTATTACGCCTTGCATTTGAACACTTGTTTTTTGTTGGATGATATTATCTTTGTGATATACACCAATAAAAATAAGATTTTTTTATTCATTTAAAGTGTAAACCTAAATTACTTTTTAACACCAAAAATAAACGACTTTTGAGAGGTTTTTGGGTCAAGAATAGACATCAATATTTTGGTAATTTCAAAATCATAAAATAAAATAATTAAATATAAGGGAAGTTTTAAGAATGTTTAGCATTTGAACGGCATACACACATGGAACTCTCAACAATGTCGTGTGAATTTTCAGTTTCTCAAATTCTATATTCTCTAAACATACATTAAAAGAAGAGATATCACTTGATAATGTAAAATAGATAGCATATCATGATATACAATTTATTATTTCTAACTTATTTGTTTTTTTTTAATAATCCGTTCACATCAAATTTCCCATCGATATACGTCCTAATCATGACACATTATCAAGGATCCATGGTGGTCCAAAGTGTCACTTGAAGATAAACTCTTACACTTAAAATAACACTTCCAACTCTACACTCAAGAAGTGAATCATTATGATTGATATCAAGCTCACTATTTAGCTTCATCTTGCAAATTGATAAATCATTTGCATGTAGATTTATAACACAAGGGCCTATAGGTAGCATGCTACACTTTAAACTAAACATATAAACTTATTTAATACTTCATTTCTTTTATTCGTCCCTTCACCCAGATGTCACTCGCAAAATGGCTCAAACGGGAATCGAACATACGTCTCCACTAAGAAGGGCAGACCTTTTGACCATTGGACCAATATCTCAGAACGAAATTTGGGTGTCTTGATTGATTCTTTAATGACACTGGGAAGTATTAGCCCGGTCTGATCAATTCCCAAAAATCAATCTTCAACTACACATATAAAAGTTATATATCTTTTTTACCGTATTACAACTACTCGAGTTAAAGAATTTATCTTTTTTCTTATAGTTCAATTTGATTTAAACTAAAACGGATTTGAATCGGTTATTCTAATTCTATTTCGAATTTGGTGCGGATTCACCTAAATAATCCAAAAAAAAAATGATTTAACTAACAACGCGGGTAAGTAACATCATCGTCTATGTTGTATATGAGTTTACATTTTTTGAACGGCTAATGTTACTCCTTTACACCCATAATTTTAAATTATTCTTCTTTGCCCAACCTGGGACCCCTCCCCTTAAGAAACATGTGCCTCTACCAAATGAGCTAACCCACATTGGCAAATGAGTTTACATCATTCATAACGTTGTTACTTAGGGTGAACACAATTGGGTTTGGACCGACATAACCGATTTCCCGAATCGGGATCGTGTCTTGATTTCCCGAATCGGGACCGACACAATCGAATAGACCCACTAATTCTTGTTTTTAGCGTTAGATAATCGATATTAAGTTGACATTAACAACCTGAGTACATCTTCTAGCCTTCAAATGGATCATTCAATCAAGGAATTTATGGGTCCAACTTAATATTAAGTTAGGAAAAACAAAAGGCCATTTTCATATTTGACTTAAATTTACCCATGCTTCATGTAAAAACGAAAGTGCACTTCATTATTTTACCCAGCCCAACCACACCCAGCCCAATTACTTTTGTGTAATGGGTTGCGTCAACTCAATCAATACCATCATCTATTTAATCAGCTTAAATAAACGTGGCCCAACCTATGGCCCAACAACTCAGTTCGGTCTAGCCCTATAGAACCATTTCTGACCAGCTCTTCGGTCTGAAATCCGAACCTGGTTGAGTTCCAACCGGTATGCCCCGTTCCGACCCGATGCACCAGGCCGGCTTAAAATTTTCTAAATTTTTCTAGGCCCAAAGCGGATAGCAAAATTAGGGCCCTTTTTGTAAACGAAAAAAATTACTATGAATCCTATTATTCTTATATCATCTTTGTATATGCATAATTATAGATCATAAACCTCAATGTTAACAATCTCAAAGTCAAAATTACCAACATATAATATATTTTTTTTAGAATTTGAGGCCCTAAGAAAATGGAGGCCTAAAGCTCTTGCTTTATTTCACTCCCCCTTGAGCCGGCCCTGCGATGCACAATCCTAGTTCCTAAACATGTTAGTGGCGGAGCTTAACCAAAAGTTTCGAGGGGGCATAAAGTGATGGAACTCAAATTTTTTGTTAACGAGAAGGCCGATTCGATCATTTTATATGTAATTCTGTTGACTATTAGGGCAATTCGGCCATATAAAATGACCGAATTGGCCTTCTCATTAACAGAAAAATGAATGAAATTAACTCAGTGGACTAAAATGGCAACGGTGAAACCTTTTTAGACCCACAGGTGGAAAAATGAAACCTTTGAACTAAACTGGCAAAATGGCCCAAACCACAGGGACTAAAATGACATTTAACTCTTAAAAATATTTAGGATATACAATTTAGAAAAAATAATCGGGGGACAATCCTATATAATTTTAAAATTTTCGGACAAAAAATCGAAACTTATACACTTCTAACCGAAACATTGGGGTGGGCGGATGCACCCCCGGGCATCCACAATGCTTCGCCCATGGCTATATCGGTGGCTTTCTTTAATATTTTCTTAATTTTATCATTATAAGTTATCATTCAATCTAATATTTCAGCAAATTGAAACAAAGTTTAAAAGTTTTAACATCATAAAAATTATATTATAACTAGGATTCCGACCCGCCGCAATGCGGTGGGGATTCTTTAGTTATAACTAAGTCGATCTAGGACCCGTATACACGATGTAAAAACGTTCACCCACACACGCACGTTGCGTCGTGTTAACTCGCAAAATTTAGAACGAAACGTAAAAACGTTAAACCAAAGACGCACGTTACGATGTGTTACGTCACAAAATTCAGAACCAAGCATAAAGCGAAAATTTTGCGGAAAATGAAAACTACTATAAAGGACTAAAGTTGAAAGTAAAAAAAGTTATGAGGATAGATTGCAAAAGATAAAAAAGTTTTGGGTTAAAAGTAAAAAAACAAATAGTTTTGGGTTAAAAATAATTTATGAACTACCTTTGGGTGGAATGTAAAAAAAAATCATTTTTTTTTTGGAAACCCTCCAAAGCCAAGGTTACAACAACCTTATGCATAACTATTTTTTCTTTGAAAACCCCCAAAGCACACCCCGCGTTGCGGCAGGGTGTAAAACGGTGTCAAATAGTACTAATGCCACACAACCGTCATCGACCACCAACACTGACTCGACCCAGGATATGCGTGCTGCGACGAACCTGTCAACATGAAAAAATAGAGGTAAAAACGTTCAACCACACATGCACGTTGCGCCGTGTTAACTTGCAAAATTTGAAACAAAACATAAAAAAGTTGAACCACAGTCGTACGTTGCGTCGTATTAACTCGAAAAATTTAGAACTATACGTAAAACGAAAATTTGCGAAAGATGAAAACTAAAAGCGACAAAAGTTGTGAAATTATAAATTGCAAATAATGAAAGTTTTGTGTTAAAGTTAAAAAAACAAATTGTGTAGGGTTAAATGTGCAAAAGGCAAAAATCTTTGGACTAAAAGTAAAAAATCAAGTTTTTTTTTTGAAAAACTCATAAAGCACAATGTACAAGTTCTATTGCATGTTTTTGGTTCTTCTTTATAGTAGTTTTAATATCATAGAAATTATAAATAATAAAAATTTTTGGTTGTTATTATTATTCTTAAAATTAGTTATTGTTTTGTACGTAATTTCCAACCAACTTCATGCTTGGGTGTTATAACTCATAATAATATAACTAGTAGTATCAAAAGTTCAAAACCGGCGCGTTGCGCCGGTGAATTCCCCATGCTACGTGACAGGAATTTGATTGGTATCGCTTCATCCCGTTATTTTACAGTACCGACGTTTGTTATAGCAACCGAAAAAGAAAAAAACAAATAAATAAAATCATGATATGACCAAAAGAATATCAACATGTGAGCTACATCGATTGAAAACAATTGTTTGGTAGAAATCGGTTCGGTTCGTCAGTGTACCACCACGATACTTGCATGCACTCATATAGCATATGTTAAAAAACAAAATGTACACTCTACTTTGACTGCAACTCTACTCTCAACAAAATTTACAACGAAACACCTTCAAAATTAAGTAAAGTTACGAATTTAGTGTTTTTTTAGTTAACAAACGCGAGTTATTGAAGAAAAATTTTATAGCATAAATATAAATAAAGTTGTCATGTGGTAGCTTCTTAATGGGTTGGCCACTATTCATTAACTTTGTTTTTTAATATACTGATATTGATAATGTCATAATGATAATGATAATTAGAAAAATATTAAACAACATAAAGTATAGCCGTATAGGTAACACCAACAGACAGGTTTAACCCTAACATGCAATCTTTCTTCATCAATACCGCTTGGATGAGGTCAAATAGAGCCCGCTTGATACCTTTTTACGAGTTCTTATTTAGGAGATTTTGTATTTTATTTTAAACATATAATTTATATATTAAATAATACTTTCCTAAAAAAGTATGAGAAAAATTCAATTGTTCTCACGAAGTCAAAAACCCTATAAAATAAGGCAAGACGGATTTAGCCCTCACATGCAAACCTTCCTTCATCGAAATGTTGTAGCAATTACAGTGTGTACAATCCAGATTCCACCGTCTAAATGCCGCCATATGAATTCAATGATAATTTCTCAGTCATTTCCTCCCTTAAAGCACCTATATATATATTATATACACATTCCAATCAATCTCCACAGTCACATTCTCAATGGCATCCAACAACACCGTGTTCCAAGACTTCTTGCCCTTAATGGCGGATAAATTGGGCGGCGAACGTCTGATGGACGAACTATGTAACGGGTTCCAATTGCTGATGGATCCGGTGAAACGGGTCATCACTTTCGACAGCCTGAAGAAGAACGCGGTCGTATTGGGGCTTGCGGATATGACAGATGATGATTTGATGAGCATGTTGAAGGAAGGAGATTTGGATGGAGATGGAGTTCTGAGTCAGATGGAGTTTTGTGTTCTTATGTTTAGATTAAGCCCTGAGTTGATGAAACAGTCATGGTTATTGTTGGATGAAGTTCTTCGGTAGAAATTTAACTTTTTTTTTTTATTAATATGGTTTGTTTGTTTGGAAATTTGAGATAATTGTTTAACATCAATTAATTACTTGTGTTTATTTTGTTTGGAAGGGTTGACATCCTGTACAAACAATGCTAACTGTAAGAATTGTAAGAACAAATCTGAATCATTGATAGTTTAAATCAAGGGTTGGGGTTGATTATAAATAAGGGTGGAGATACAATAGGAAGTTTATTTGGCTAGGAAGGCTAGGAAGTGATCTTGACCATCCATTAAGTTAATCAAGGGCTAAGATTAAATCAGGGAAATTGAAAGGAAGAAAGAGGCGCGTGAGTTTGTTCAAGGGCATTCTAATCAATCCAAGCCAATAGTTTCTCTCTCCCCCAATTCCCCCCCATTTTTTAAACGTTAATGACTCTTTCATACGACATTATTTTTTTATAAAAATTGCACCAAAAAAACGAGCGTTTTTTTATCTTTAAAACGAGTATACTATTGCTATATTTAAAAAAAAAAAATTTAAACCCAGTTCTGTAAAACGCAATAGAAAAACCACCAGTTACGTAAAACGCAATGAAAAAAAAAACCTAAAAATGACATTTTTCTAAAACGCAATGCACCAAAAACACAAAGAAATGACTTATTTGTAAAACGCAATGGCCAGAAAACACAAAGAAATGTCTTATTTCTAAAACGCAATGGACTGAAAACACATAAAAAAGTGTTTTACCTAAAACGCAATGCACAAAAAACACAAAGAAATGTCTTATTTGTAAAACGCAATGGCCAGAAAACACTTAAAAATGTTTCATTTCTAAAACGCAATGACCTAAAAAAACAAAAGAAATTGTTCTCTGTAAAACGCAATGGACTGAAAACACCTAAAAATGTGTTTTACCTAAAACGCAATGACTAAAAACACTTCAAAAATGTGTTTTACCTAAAACGCAATGACTAAAGATACTTAAAAATGTGTTTTTGCTAAAACGCAATAGCCAGAAAACACATAAAACTCTCTTATTTCTAAAACGCAATGGGCACATAAAACTGTTTGTGAACTGTTTTTGAATTGTCTATGAACTGTCTGAATTGTCTACGAATTATTGTCTTCGAAATGAGCCAATTTCTGGAAAATTAATTTTTCTGATGCGTTTTTAGCCAGGGGCTCTGCCCCTTGGACCCCGCCAGGGGCTGCCGCCCCTAGGACCCCGGTACCAGGGGCTGCCGCCCCCGGACCCCCGCCAAGATCGTAAAACGCAATGACTAAATAAAAACCCAGATCGTGAAAATGAAATTAAAGAATTTCTTACATGGATCGAAGCCGGTTTCTTCATCAATTGACAAAATTTGAATGATAGAAACACTTATCAGCGATTGAATCGAACAAATCAAGTGATTATCTTCAAAATCATCAGAAAAAACGAGATTTTGAATGAAATTAAACTGGGTTTTCTTCGAAAAAAGCTGAACACGTTGATCGGGTGGTTGAATCATTGATTGATGACGAAAATCACACTATAATGTAGTTATTATTGAGATAGTAAGTGAAGAAAAGGATGGAGATGGTGTGTTTTGAAAATGGTGGGTTTTGAAGTAACTGGGGAGAAGAAGAAAGAAGAAATGATGAGATTGACTAAAATACCCTTTCTCTTTATTTTAAAATTTGCCACATGTCATAATCCTATGGCTTCCTATCCTTCCTAGCGAAAATTAACTTTCTATTTGATCTTTTCCCTTATAAATAAAACACTTATAATTAAAAATTAGTACTAACAAGTTAGGGGTAATTTCGTAAAATTGCTAGTCATTTGACCATTTTCAATTAAATACAAATTCCACCAAGGTTTTTTAAACTAAAATAACTTTTATATATTTCGTTATTTTTTTTTAAAATATACCATAAAATCAAGTATTTTTTAACCTTTAATATGAATACCATATTGCTATACCTTTTTTATTTATAAAAGTAACTTTTAAAAAAGTTACCAAAAGTTGTTTTATAATTGTGCTGATAATGTGTTGATTATGTGTTAATTACAATATAATACAAACAAACATCAAAAGTAGATATAATCAGCACATCTGATGTGCTGATAATGGAGAACGATTGAGGATGTTGTGCTAATGTCGTTTATGTTGATAATGGAGATCGATTGAGGACGACGTGCTGATGATGGAGAACGATTAAGGATGTTATTCTAATTATATAGTGTTGTGCTGATTATATTTTTTGTGGTGGTTCCTACAGGTTGGTTCAATCATGAAGAGTTACTAGATCACGGATATGTTAAAAAAATCAAACTTTGATTTGAATTAAACTTGCATGGATTTATGGATTTAGGGATGTTTTAATAATTATTTTTAATTAGCTATAAATAAATATGGTGAAAATGTCTAAATTATCCCTAACCTAATTTTTTATTGAGGGACACTTGTCAATTATGTGTTGGTTCTTACGGTTCTTACAAACATAAGTGTTTGTATTTAATCTCATTCCTTGTTTCGAATTCTTACATAAAAATTAGTAAATAGAAAGGAAAAAAAAGGGTATCTGATTTAAATAACCCAAACTTTCGTCAATTGATCGATAGCACTCCCAACTTTTGATTTGTACACCACCACTCCTAAACTAACTGAACCCTAACCAAATTACATTTTTTGTTGTTGTGACACGTGTGTGGTCACGTGACATCTGATGTGGCATCTGATTTGGTTTTTTTTATGATATGGCAGCTAACGTGGCGCATGACTTGGTTCGTTGAAAATTGGGAATCAACCAACTGGTGAAAGTTAGAGTCATTTAAATCCACTATAGAAAAGGACCCCTTCCAATTAATTACAAACTAGCGGGATTCTACCGCGCTTCGCGACGGATGCCGTTATTTTACGAAACCAAATTGAAATTGATTGAATAATATCTGGATCCGTATTTTTATTTATTTTTATAGTTTTATTCTTTCAGACAAACTAATATCGTACCGCTGCCATACCATAACGAACCGAACAACACCGATATCGTTATGTATTCATTTTTATGGTTTTCTGTTTGATAACGGATACCGTGCCGCTACCGTAGTTAACCGAACAAACAACATCGGTTATGGTAATGCTATATTTTTATTGATTTTCTTTCGAAAAACTGACATCGTTTCGCTACTATACCATATCGAACAACATCAGTACCAATACTTGTATTCATTTATATAGTTTCTGGTTTTGACCATTAGCAGTGCCACCTTTAAATATTCTCCCTACCAATCTAACCTTTCACCTATTTTTTCTCTACCGGTCCCCCATAAAAAAAACTTAACGGAGTTTAGTTTTTTTACGAATTACAAACATATGTTTTAGGACTTTTGATCAGAACGACGATAAGAGCCGATTAATGTAAATCTTACCTCGAAACGGTGCTCCAATCGACGAAAATGGTGCTCAATTTGGGTGTTTAAACTTCCAATTAACAAAAATCCAGTCGTTTGGAGCACCGTTTCGAGGTAAGTTTTATGTCACTCGATTGGTATCGTCGTTGTGATCAAAAGCCCTAAAACATCAGTTTGTAATTTGGAAAAAAAAACTTAACGAACTCCGTTAAGTTTTTTAACGGGGTACCGGTAGAGGAAAAATAGGTGAAAGGGAAATATTCAAAGATGGGACTGTCAATGGCCTATGACGCCTAGTAGAGATTATTATATGTCAACTTCCCTATAAAAATCTAGTAAATAATATACTTAATATTTGGTTATGCGTAATGGGCATTATAAATGCGTGTTACTTGAATGCCACATAGATAGTAGATTGAATCCGAAGATGTCTTTGGAGATGCTCTAAAGTGTCACTTCATCAATTTGATGATGATCAATTTGGCAATTTTCACAAGCCAATGCAAATTTGTATTCAGTTGTGCACGTCTAACACATTTACTTGCCACATACCACAATCCATGCCAACGATAAGTGACACTGATTAACATTCAAATTATGGTAACAGATTTTTTTTTTTTTTTTTTTTTTGATAAAAGTAACATTTTGGGAAGTATGTTAGTTTTATTTTATGTCCTATATAGTGAATATTATTCTTTTAATTTAATTCAAAAGTCATTAACTAATCAATAGCCTAAAGTTTATACATGCTTTCCTCAAAATAAATTGACTTATTTTTTAATTTTTTGTAGTGTTCTTAATTGTAATGATGATTTTTCTCATTGTTAGATTGTAGTGTAAAGTCGAGTCCACTATTAACTTGTATATTATAGTTTTGAGGCGCATTCAACGACATACCAACATACGTCCGCTTGCCGTCCTAGTTTCCTCGTTAGGTCACACGGTGTGAGGCGTGGAGAGGAGAGGGCAAAGCCCCTCTAATCCCCAAACACCCCCCCCCCCACCCCCACACCATGCCACTAGGGCCTAGTGGCGTTGCCACTCTTGAAGGCAAGATCTCCACGGACTGCCCCTGTTGTTCAACATGACAACTGGATTTTTGGGGCTTTACCCTTGCCCCCTTGCCCTTCACCTCCCTTCCCTTTTTGATGTGGATAGCAAAGCCAACATGATCTACGTGACACGGTAGAGGTTTTGCCCTTGCCCTAAGGACTCCATGTAGGTCTTATGGTTGTTAGGGATGGCAAGAACACAAAGAAACCCACTAATATAATAAATCCAATGGGAATAATCAAAATTCAAAACATTCATGGCGAGTACGAGATCGATTATGAGATTTTACATAAATTTCATGTATGCTTGAGATGAGTATGATATTAGGTAATATTCACACGATTATTTACATGTATCAAAACCGAATATATTAATTTATTGGATAACTTTAAGAAAGATAATATTAATATTTGCTTAAAGTTTAAACTTATTATATATAAAAAATATGAAATTGTTATAATGGTAGTTTATTATTTGATATTTTAAGTTTATTTGTAACATAAGCTTAACATGTTTGCTTGGAGGTTGGAGCTGGATGCAGGAGAAATATTGTATTTGGTGATCAGGTTTGTGAGTTGTGCGGGTCGGCTCCGCAAATGTTCGAGCATCTTTTTACCTTGTGATACATTGCTACGATGATTTCAAATCATGTCAGTTCATGTGTCGCGTTAGTCCTATCTACGCCTTTTCTGTTAGGGATCCTTTGGATCTTCATCTGTATATCAGATTGGGTGAGAAGGCTGAAATGGTTTTTCAAGGGTTTATTATGGTGGCATGTTGGTGCATTTGGAAGTCAATGAACGACAAAAGATTCTAGAATAAAGATGTCCAAATAGAGGATATCATAAATATTATTAAATCCCTTGGTTTTATGTGGTATACAACTACATATACAAATCCAAGGATAGGTCCCTTAGTTAGGAGAATTGGTGTAAATTCGAAATCATGTAATATGTTTGTAGTTGTTGTTCGTTGGTTGCCTCCCTGTGTTTTTGTTGGGGTGGCCCAACTTTGTTGTTTAATAAAAGTCGCCTTTCAGAAAAAAATGCATCCTTGATGGTCAATAAGAAAACTTGTGAATCCGATGAATTTGTGAGTATGATTTTACAACTGTAATTAATGACATCTGTCACAAACACCACTCGGGTGTTATCCTATTGTCGTCCCCACTCCCTCTCTTGTGAGATTAAATATATTATTAATGTAATATTTAATCTTGTAGCCTTTATAATCATTTATATTATATTAGATCAAAATATATTAATAACCTATTAATAATTAGTTGGTAATTGTTGATGGACCATATTACCCTTATTAACTAATTAGGTTTCCTCTTGGGTGTATAAATAAGGGGATTATTAGAGAGTTTATGGGTTACACAAATTACACAATCACAAACCTAATAACATCAAGTTTCGTCTCTCTCCCCATAACCGAAATCAACCCTACTTTCGGTTCTTCACCATCATCACCTTACACCCTAAGGAGGAACCAGATCATCCTGACAATCATGTCGAACTCTATGGCTGCATCTCTGACTGGATTCTCTACCGGCCTGTCTGCTGTAACAGGTATGTTATTCATGTTTTCCATTATGTTTAAACAGAACTGATCCAACATCTCTGGCACACTTTATGGACTTCAACATGTGTTACCCTCCCTTGTTAGTGCACTTTATATGTTATACACAAAGAAAAACGAAAAACACTTACCATCTATCTTTGTTAGTGGTTTCTCCGTCTTCAGTCTTCAATATTTGTCTTCGTTCATTTACAATTTTACAATAAAACACTTTTACATAAAAATAAAACTTATCTATTACACAGGGGTTCTATTAAACCATAGAAATACAACATATTGATTAAAAACCCAAAAACTACAAACAATTTCACAAATAACTCAAAGGTCCTAAAGCTCGATTTATTTATCCATTACAATCATCACAAACGAAAAGGACTCGGTCTTTGTTAAACTAAAATTTTATATCAAATAAAACATAGAACGATTTAAAATATAACATTTAAATGAATGCAAAAGCAGCTCTCATACCACTGTTGGGAATTAGTGTACAATTTTAATTTAAATAATATGTTATTTTATTCGTTTAATTAATATCTAATATTAATTTCAAGGCGGAAGCGAGTATACAATTTTATGTTTGATTAAAATTCCCGGCGGTGGGTGTTGGTGGTTGTGGATTATAATTTTTGTCTCACAAAATTATGGTCTAAGAAAACTTACCATGTTCATCAAATGTAACTTTGTGTTTCTTTCCATCAGAGTTTGCAAATGTTGTACGCGCCGGTAACCCGGCCAGCTCAGTTTTTGTTGTTTTCATTTTAGGTAAACTAAGATCCATATCCGAGAAATCGCTTTCATATACGTTAGTTGTTAAATTTCCTTCGCGTTTGTTGTGTCGTAAAATAACCATGTCTAGAGTGTGGTGATAATAGACGATGGAGAGAATGAATGAATTATCAAAAATGAGTTTTATTGCATATCTAAAAGATGATCGGATCAGAAGAGAGTGGAGGTGTAGCGGTGCTCGAAATGCTAAACTACATTACCACTTGAACGTATTTACAAACTCTCATATGAAAACACCCAACTTTACATATGTATGGATGTAAATAACGCAAACCATTAATGAATCGTTCGACAAAGTAATTAGTGAACAATTCGACAAAACAATTGATGAATCATTCGACAAAGTAATGTGTGTGTGTTTTCATATGTGTTCGTTTATGTTCTTTCAACATATTAGCAAACAAGCATAAACAAAAAAAATATATTCATTTATGTTTTTGTGTCTGTTCATTTGCTCCGTTAAAACTTAAAATTAAGTGATCAAACACAAGCAAAGTAGAGTTGTTCATGAGCCGAGCCGAGTGAACGTCAGCTCGTACTATGCTCGAATTGAAACCGAGCGGCTAGGCTCTGTTCGAATTCGCTCTGTTTATAATCGAGTAGCTCCGTTTTGCTCGTTTTCATTTTTAAATTAAATTTTAATACAAAGACTTCAAATTTAAATGTCAACATTCTTTCACTCAAAATTGTTTCACTCAAAATGTTGCTCGTTTTCGCTCAATTGTCATTCACTCAAGATACATATAAGTTCAATTGCCTGAAGAGTAGCTGGGAGCGTTGTTGGCTAGCCAGACGATGTCGTTGGGAATTGTGATGGCTGTGAGCGGTGTGGGCTACGGCTGAAGAGTGAAGCGTGATTGCGTGAAGTTGCGATTGAACCCTGAAAAGTGAAGACATGAGGTCATTTGATAGGGGTGGCTCATTTTGATATTTATTAGTGAACGTGTGAATGAAGTCAAAATCAAAAGAAATTAGAGTTAGTGACTTAGATCTGGTGTTGGGCTACTATAATTTGGGCTAAATCCACTTGCAATTCTTATATTCAATAGGGTGGTAATTATAAAAATAATTATATATTTGTGCATATAAAAATACATACTTGTATATAAAATAAGTAAAAAATATTCGAGCCGAGCCGAGCGGACCTTTGCTCATGCTTGACTCGTTTACAAACCGAACCGAGCTGATCGGCTCGTTTACAATTGAGGAAAAAATCAAGCGAGTATTTTCCAATAAATTTCTGAGCGAGCGACAAGTGATGAACACTTTGCCCAGCCCTAAAGCAAAGCTTTCTTCGTGTTTGTTCGGACTGTTTACATCTGTACCAATGCATAAACATATTTGTTTCCTCTGTGATAATATTGTTAGGTATAAGGGTGAGAGGGGTGGTCACCTCGTGAGAATAAATTTCCACCAATAATTTTTTGCCATGTCAATACCCCTCTCCAACTTCCTTTGGCCTTAATCACAAGGGGTGGTTTCACTCAAACGATTTTTTTTTAAAAAGAAAAATGTATGATTGGTTGAAAGATAGTAGAGCCCACTATACACCTCTCTCTCTCTCCTCTCCCTTTGTGCGGTAACCATTCACCGAAATCAACATAATCAGCGGTGAGGGAAGTTCGATCCGCGCTAACAGGTGGTTTGCTTTTAAATACTTGGTTTTGTTAACACTTAATTAATTAATCAGATTCAGATAATTTTACAAAACTAAAATAGCTTTGCTTGAATGAGCTTCTGATGTATTAATTCTGGCCAAAGCTGATTTAATACATCTATTTATTGTTCAAGTATTATGAAAGCTATGTTGAGTATGCATTACAAACGTGAAATGTCTTAATTCTGGCCAAAGCTGATTTAATTCATTTATGTTTAGCATGCTTGACAAGTGCATAACTAAAGTGATTGTCTCATTTCTGGCCAAAGCTGATTTGTCACGATTACTTTGCACACATACTTAAATGATTACACTTCTGGCCAAAGCTGATTTGTCTTCGTTTAAGTAGAATTTTTTTAACTAAGTCTATTATTTTGATGTTAGTAATAGACATTATCACAGCTTCATAATTAAAATGGTCATTATTTATGCCTGCCTTAGTATAACATGCCCATTAGATCACATTAGGACTTCTTCCTTTGTATCATAACTTGCTCATCTTATTTCCACTATCAGCACCCAATTGCGGGATTCCACCTTTGACTGGTGATAACTTTGCTGCATGGAAGGATGCTCTCATGCTTACGCTTGGGCTGCTGGACTTTGATTATGCTTTAAGAGAGAATAAGCCAGCGGACCTTACCGCTACAAGTACTGCTGCTGAGCAGATAGTCCATGATAAATAGACTAGGTGTAACCGCATGTCTCTCATGTTCATGAAGCAGTCCATTCATAACTCAATCAGAGGAGCCATTCCTGATTCTGAAGATGCTAAAACCTATTTGGCTTCTGTGGAGGATCAATTCAAGGGAACATCAAAAGCACACGCTAGCACTCTTATCCTCAAGCTGGTGACAACTAAGTATGATGGGAGGAGCGGCATTCGCGAACACATCATGATGATGCATGACATGGCCAATAAGCTGAAGGGCCTAGAAATGGAAATCAGTGATGGTTTTCTTGTTCACTTCATCATCACTTTGCTTCCTTCGTCTTATGAAGCATTCAAGATCAATTACAACACTCAGAAGGACAAATGGACGATGAGTGAGCTGATTGCTATGTGCGTGCAGGAGGAAGAGCGTATGAAGATGGATCGCACTACTGATGTTGCAAACTTCACCACCTCCAGCTCAAAGAAGAGGAAGTACAATTATCAAAGAAAGGATGCTTCTAAGGTTCAAAATCCAAATCCTAATACAAGTGCATCTTCCAGCTCTAAGAACTCCTTAGGCAAACCCTATTGCAAGTTCTGTAAGAAGACAGGACATAAGCAAAAGGAATGCCCTGACTTCAAGGAGTGGCTGGCTAAGAAAGGTAACGATTTTTTCATGATACTTGAGTCCTTTAATTTAAATGTTCCTGCTAATTCTTGGTGGTTTGATTCTGGTTCTATGGTTTATGTTACCAATTCACTTCTGGGATTCCTTACAATCCGGAAGCTGGGAAGAAACCAAAGAACACTTAAAGTTGGGGATGATCAGGAATTAGAAGTGAAGGCCATAGGAACATTACAATTATTTTTGAAAATTGGTTTATGTATTAAACTTTATGATACCTTATATGTTCCTGAGGTAACTCGGAACCTTGTATCAGGACCAAAGTTAGACATGGACGGTTTTGTCATTTCTCATGGTCATCGCAAACTCTCTATTCTCTATGATTCCGTTGTTTATGGTACTGGCATTCTGGATGGTGGTCTCTATAGATTAGAACTAGATGATAATTTTTCCAAATCTTTGTTGTCATATAATATAAATGAGTCACTCACAAAGATGGAAAAGAAACAAATTCGAGACTTAGAGACTTCATCTATGTTGTGGCATCAACGTTTAGGCCACATCTCAAGAGAACGATTAAATCTTCTCGTAAAGGATGAAGTCTTACCTCCTCTCGATTTCACTGATTTTGGAACATGTGTCAAATGTCTTAAAGGCAAAATGACATCAGCGAATAAGAAAGGTGCCACTAGGAGCTCTAATTTATTAGAACTCATTCACACTGACATTAGTGGTCCCTATCAAATCGCTGGCATCACAGGACATACTTCATTTATCACTTTCATTGATGATTATTCTCGTTACATGTACTTGTATCTTATAAAGGAAAAGTCTGAATCTCTTACAACTTTTAAAGATTATAAAGCTGAAGTTGAAAAGCAATTAGATCGTCAGATTAAAGTTGTGAGATCAGACAGAGGCGGTGAATATTATGGAAGACATACTGATGTGGGTCAAGCTCCTGGTCCATTTTATGAGTTTTGTAAGGGCCAGGGGATTGTGAACCAATACACCATGCCTGGTACACCTCAGCAGAACGGTGTTGCTGAACGAAGAAATCGTACCCTTATGAACATGGTGCGCAGTATGTTAGCCAACACTAATTTACCATTATTCCTCTGGACTGAAACGTTAAAAGTAGCTGTTCATATACTCAATAGAGTCCCTTCTAAGTCTGTCCCTAAAACTCCTTATGAACTTTGGACAGGAAGGAAACCAAGTCTTAAATATATGAAAGTATGGGGCTGCATTGCTGAAGCAAAACTCTATAATCCTTTCCTAAGGAAACTTGACCCTAAAACAGTTACCTGCTTCTTTATCGGGTATCCTGATCATTCAAAGGGTTATCGTTTCTATTGTCCTTCCCATGTCACCCGTATTGTTGAAACCAAGCGTGTTGCGTTCCTGGAGGATTTCAAGGTCAGTGGGAGCAGTACCAACCCTTACGAAGAATTACAAGAAGTATAAGACGCGGGGGGGGGGGGGGGGGGGAGAGAGACTCGTCGCTTACCATTACTCCGTTTACTCCTCTTGTACCCCATGCAACTGCACCTGAAGCCACTGCACAAATTCCATCTCCACAACCAGAACCCATTATACCTCATAACGAAGGCACATCAAACGCTCAAAACCAAGACAACGCTGAACCCGAAAATCAGCTCCGGAGGTCATCTAGGCAGAAACGGCCTACTAATTGGGATGATTATGTTACCTACCTGACTGAAATGGATGCTGGAAAGCTCAATGATCCTATCTCTTATAATGAAGCCATTAGCAGTGATCAGTCTTCTGAATGGAACAAAGCAATGATTGATGAGCTTGAATCCATGAAGAAAAATGACGTTTGGGATTTGGTAGAATTACCCAACGGTATCAAACCTGTAGGTTGTAAATGGGTGTTCAAAACAAAACTGGATCCGAATGGGAACGTTGAACGCTATAAAGCGAGATTGGTTGCAAAGGGCTACACTCAGAAAGAGGGAATTGATTATCAAGAGACGTTTTCACCTGTCACTCGTAAAGATTCATTAAGGATCGTTATGGCCCTAGTAGCTCATTTTGATTTAGAGCTGCATCAAATGGATGTCAAAACTGCTTTCCTTAACGGAGACTTAGACGAAGATGTTTACATGAAACAACCTGAAGGCTTTAAACCTGAAGGCCAGGAGCATCTAGTCTGCAAGTTGAAGAAATCCATTTACGTGTTAAAACAAGCATCACGTCAATGGTATCTCAAGTTTGATGAAGTCATGAAGAGGCAAGGTTTTATGAAGAATCAAGTGGATCAATGCACCTACCTCAAGATGAGTGGGAGTAACTTTACTATACTTGTCCTTTATGTAGATGATATTCTATTGGCAAGTAATAGTTTAGACATGTTGCATGAGTCGAAGCGGTTACTCTCGCATAACTTCGACATGAAGGATCTCGGAGATGCTTCTTACGTCATTGGCATCGAAATTCACCGAGATAGACACAAAGGGATCTTAGGATTGTCTCAAAAGACTTACATAGATCGTGTCCTTACACGTTACAACATGCAACAGTGCAAACCCTGCGTCGCTCCAGTAGTTAAGGGAGATGTTTTCGGTTCATTCCAGTGTCCGACAACAGAGATTGAAAAGGAGCAAATGAGCCAGATACCTTACGCGTCAGTAGTCGGGAGCCTGATGTATGCTCAAGTCTGTACTCGCCCAGATATCGCTTATATTGCTAGAATGCTAGGCCGTTATCAGACTAATCCTGGCCTAGATCACTGGAAAGCAGCTAAGAAGGTCCTCGGATATCTGCAAGGGACGAAAGACTATAAACTGACTTATAGAAGAAGTGATCATTTAGAAGTGGTAGGTTATTCTGATTCTGACTTTGCCAAATGCAAAGATGACAAGAAATCCACTTCGGGCTACATCTTTATGTTAGCAGGCGGACCTATCTCATGGAAGAGTAATAAACAACAGTTAACTACAACTTCCACGATGATGGCAGAATACATTGCTGTTTACAACGCAACCTGTCATGGAATGTTGCTTAGAAATCTGATCACTGGACTCAAAATCGTTAATTCCATTTCTAGACCATTGAAGCTTTAGGGGCTGTTTGGTAGCCTCTTAATGACCATTCAGATGCTACCTCTTAATGGTTTAAAACCTCTGAATGAATAAGAGGTAACCTCAAGTCTGAATGGTTAAGAGGTAACCTCTGAATGGTAAATCATCACATGTCACATTCTTCTACCATCTCATTGGTAAAATTCTTAATGGTTCCATTAAGAGGTAGCCTCTTAATGACCATTCAGAGGCTACCAAACAGCCCCTTACTGTGATAACTCAGCTGCCGTTAGTTTCTCGAACAGTAACAGTTCGACTGGAGCTGGTTTATATCTCGATACAAAATATTTGTTCGTACGTGAACGAGTTGAGGAAAATAATCTTTGTATTGAGTATATTAGTACTAAAGATATGCTTGCGGATCCGATGACTAAAGGTCTCCCACCTAAAGTTTTCGAAGAACATGTAACGAATATGGGACTTACGAAAGACCTTATTTAATGGCATATTGTACTAGCTTATGTTTTAATTAATGAAATTTCCTCAGTTTGATTTTGTATGTCTCTAACATATGTTCTGCCGGTGTAATGACATATAGACAAATATAAATACAAATCAGACGCTAAAGGGCTTATACATATTTTGGTCGTAACTATTAGGTTTTAAATTGAGGCTATAGTATGATTAATGGGGGTCCTGAGTCGAATGATGATTCAACGGCTGTATTTCTCCGCTATAGTTCTTGGTTTAAGGCTAAAATGAGTGTTAACTCCTGGCCAGGCTTACCTAATACTCATGATAAATGATTACACGGCTAAGTGGGAGAATGTGAGATTAAATATATTATTAATGTAATATTTAATCTTGTAGCCTTTATAATCATTTATATTATATTAGATCAAAATATATTAATAACCTATTAATAATTAGTTGGTAATTGTTGATGGACCATATTACCCTTATTAACTAATTAGGTTTCCTCTTGGGTGTATAAATAAGGGGATTATTAGAGAGTTTAAGGGTTACACAAATTACACAATCACAAACCTCATAACATCAATTTTCGTCTCTCTCCCCATAACCGAAATCAACCCTACTTTCGGTTCTTCACCATCATCACCTTACACCCTAAGGAGGAACCAGATCATCCTGACAATCATGTCGAACTCTATGGCTGCATCTCTGACTGGATTCTCTACCGGCCTGTCTGCTGTAACAGGTATGTTATTCATATTTTCCATTATGTTTAAACAGAACTGATCCAACATCTCTGGCACACTTTATGGACTTCAACATGTGTTACCCTCCCTTGTTAGTGCACTTTATATGTTATACACAAAGAAAAACGATAAACACTTACCATCTATCTTTGTTAGTGGTTTCTCCGTCTTCAGTCTTCAATATTTGTCTTCGTTCATTTACAATTTTACAATAAAACACTTTTACATAAAAATAAAACTTATCTATTACACAGGGGTTCTATTAAACCATAGAAATACAACATATTGATTAAAAACCCAAAAACTACAAACAATTTCACAAATAACTCAAAGGTCCTAGAGCTCGATTTATTAATCCATTACAATCATCACAAACGAAAAGGACTCGGTCTTTGTCAAACTAAAATTTTATATCGAATAAAACATAGAACGATTTAAAATATAACATTTAAATGAATGCAAAAGCAGCTCTCATACCACTGTTGGGAATTAGTGTACAATTTTAATTTAAATAATATGTTATTTTATTCGTTTAATTAATATCTAATATTAATTTCAAGGCGGAAGCGAGTACACAATTTTATGTTTGATTAAAATTCCCGGCGGTGGGTGTTGGTGGTTGTGGATTATAATTTTTGTCTCACAAAATTATGGTCTAAGAAAACTTACCATGTTCATCAAATGTAACTTTGTGTTTCTTTCCATCAGAGTTTGCAAATGTTGTACGCGCCGGTAACTCGGCCAGCTCAGTTTTTGTTGTTTTCATTTTAGGTAAACTAAGATCCATATCCGAGAAATCGCTTTCATATACATTAGTTGTTAAATTTCCTTCGCGTTTGTTGTGTCGTAAAATAACCATGTCTAGAGTGTGGTGATAATAGACGATGGAGAGAATGAATGAATTATCAAAAATGAGTTTTATTGCATATCTAAAAGATGATCGGATCAGAAGAGAGTGGAGGTGTAGTGGTGCTCGAAATGCTAAACTACATTACCACTTGAACGTATTTACAAACTCTCATATGAAAACACCCAACTTTACATATGTATGGATGTAAATAACGCAAACCATTAATGAATCGTTCGACAAAGTAATTAGTGAACAATTCGACAAAACAATTGATGAATCATTCGACAAAGTAATGTGTGTGCGTTTTCATATGTGTTCGTTTATGTTCTTTCAACATATTAGCAAACAAGCATAAACAAAAAAATATATTCATTTATGTTTTTGTGTCTGTTCATTTGCTCCGTTAAAACTTAAAATTAAGTGATCAAACACAAGCAAAGTAGAGTTGTTCATGAGCCGAGCCGAGTGAACGTCAGCTCGTACTATGCTCGAATTGAAACCGAGCGGCTAGGCTCTGTTCGAATTCGCTCTGTTTATAATCGAGTAGCCCCGTTTTGCTCGTTTTCATTTTTAAATTAAATTTTAATACAAAGACTTCAAATTTAAATGTCAACATTCTTTCACTCAAAATTGTTTCACTCAAAATGTTGCTCGTTTTCGCTCAATTGTCATTCACTCAAGATACATATAAGTTCAATTGCCTGAAGAGTAGCTGGGAGCGTTGTTGGCTAGCCAGACGATGTCGTTGGGAATTGTGATGGCTGTGAGCGGTGTGGGCTACGGCTGAAGAGTGAAGCGTGATTGTGTGAAGTTGCGATTGAACCCTGAAAAGTGAAGACATGAGGTCATTTGATAGGGGTGGCTCATTTTGATATTTATTAGTGAACGTGTGAATGAAGTCAAAATCAAAAGAAATTAGAGTTAGTGACAAGATACATATAAGTTCAATTGCCTGAAGAGTAGCTGGGAGCGTTGTTGGCTAGCCAGACGATGTCGTTGGGAATTGTGATGGCTGTGAGCGGTGTGGGCTACGGCTGAAGAGTGAAGCGTGATTGTGTGAAGTTGCGATTGAACCCTGAAAAGTGAAGACATGAGGTCATTTGATAGGGGTGGCTCATTTTGATATTTATTAGTGAACGTGTGAATGAAGTCAAAATCAAAAGAAATTAGAGTTAGTGACTTAGATCTGGTGTTGGGCTACTATAATTTGGGCTAAATCCACTTGCAATTCTTATATTCAATAGGGTGGTAATTATAAAAATAATTATATATTTGTGCATATAAAAATATATACTTGTATATAAAATAAGTAAAAAATATTCGAGTCGAGCCGAGCGGACCTTTGCTCATGCTTGACTCGTTTACAAACCGAACCGAGCTGATCGGCTCGTTTACAATTGAGGAAAAAATCAAGCGAGTATTTTCCAATAAATTTCTGAGCGAGCGACAAGTGATGAACACTTTGCCCAGCCCTAAAGCAAAGCTTTCTTCGTGTTTGTTCGGACTGTTTACATCTGTACCAATGCATAAACATATTTGTTTCCTCTGTGATAATATTGTTAGGTATAAGGGTGAGAGGGGTGGTCACCTCGTGAGAATAAATTTCCACCAATAATTTTTTGCCATGTCAATACCCCTCTCCAACTTCCTTTGCCCTTAATCACAATGGGTGGTTTCACTCAAACGATTTTTTTTAAAAGGAAAAATGTATGATTGGTTAAAGATAGTAGAGCCCACTATACACGTCTCTCTCTCTCTCTCCTCTCCCTTTGTGCGGTAACCATTCACCGAAATCAACATAATTCAGCGGTGAGGGAAGGGTTGGCGGCAGTGTTGTTGCGCGATGAAAGGGCACACCACATCCTTCCCCACACCAACCCCGTTCACCCTAAGGGCGTTTGTGATAACAAAAAGTAAAATAACAATGTAATTAACATTAAAATGTCACTTCATCATCTGATTATTATCAGTTTTCACACATCAATGCAAATGTGTAAGATTTGCGCACCTATAACCCATTTTACGTACATGTCACATACCATAACTCATTTTCGTGATAACTAACTTCAATTAAACATCTAAATTAGGTGAATAGATTAGTTTAAGACGAAAGTAACATCTTAAAAAGTAGGTTAGTTTTATTTTTTATATATACAAACTTCACTTAAATAGTAAATAGTATTTTATACACGATTTCTTCAACAAACAAAAAAAAAATACTTCCTTATTAATTTTTTAGCTTTTTAATTGTAATTAGGGGTGCAAACAAGCCAGGCCGCTCGCAAAAAAGTTCGAAACGAGCCGAGCCTTGTCGAGCTTAAGCCTAAAACAAAGCTCGTTTATTTATCGAGCCCGAGCTCGAGCCTGGCATGTGAAGCTCGTCAGGCTCGCCGAGCCTTAGTGATATATTAGTTTTTTAATATTTAATAACGTTTATCTCTTATTTAAAATTGTTTAGTAAACGAGGCGAGCCGAACTTAGGGGCCGTTTGGTAGCATCTGGATAGTCATTAAGAGGCTACCTTTTAATGGAACCATTAAGAATTTTACCAATGAGAAGGTAGAAGAATGTGACATGTAATGATTCATGGCCGGCTTTGGGCCTGTGCGGGAAGTGCCACCGCACAGGGCCCATAATATCGAGGGGCCAAAAATTGTTCAAAAATATACCTATAATTTATATATAGAACTTTTAACATAAAAACATGAACAAGTTGGCTCTTTGGTGCAGTGGAAAGGTCCCTTTTTAACCATTTTAAACCTCCCGTGTTCGATTTCCTGTGGTGTTTGATTTTTTTTTTCTACTTTTTTGAGGGCTCAAACTATCCGGACACCGCCTGCGCCTATTTTCACACTTTTTCAAACCTAGACGCCTCGTATAGCTCTATACGAGGCGTACATGCACTGAATTCGATGGGGTCTCAGAGGGTGTCAGCCACGTTGTTTAAGGAACCCTATACGCAGGGTATAGGGCTATACGAGGCGTCCATGTTTGGTTTTTTTTTTTTTGGCTGAAATCAGGGGTGTTTTGGTGGGTTTGGGTATGGTTTTTTGAATAGTTTTTGAAGATGTGTTTTTTTGTTGAAATTTTTTTTGGTGTTTTAAACAAAGTTTTTTTTCTTTTTTACACTATAAAAAGTTTTTGTTTTTTAAAAATTAACTATTTGCCTTTAAAAATCGTTCTTTTTTGGTTTTTAAAAAAGTTTTGTTTTTTTTTTGTTTTTTACACTATAAAAAGTTTAAAAAAGTTTTTGTTTTATATCAATTAAATCAACTATTTTAAAAATCGGCTCTTTAAATATATTATATTGATTAAATATTATATTGTTTTTAACATTTTACTTTTTTAAATATTATTCTTTCGATTAAAATTTTATTTCTTTCAAATATTGTATCCGTATTATATTCAGGGGGTTATATTGTTTCCGTATTACCTAAATTTAAGACAACAATCATTAAGTAACCGAATAACTGAAAACAAACATAAATATGACATATATAAGATAACTGTTTACATCCATAACAAAAATATATAAGATAAGTTTGTACATCCATAATAACAATAAAAACAACAACAGGTCTATGCATCCAAATCCGAATCTGAATCCTGATGCTGCTGCTGCGGCTGGTGCTCCTGATGTGGTGCTCGAACCGGTGGAAGCGGTATCGGGGGTAATCCCTCTCTCTCTCGTCTATCCTGCTCCGCCCGTACCAGCCAACCTACCAAATCGTCGAGCCTGTCAAGCCTGGCTCGTACATCCGGATGTAGCGCAGCTCCTGGGGCACGACCTCGAATAACGTGACGTGGAAACTGAGGTGCCCCGGCAGGTGGCGGTGGCTGTGGCTCCGCTGCACCGTCTAGATCCTCCGGAGGGTCCTCCACGGGCACTACATCAGCAGGATCTGCAGGAGGATGAACGGGCTCGAAATGCTCTGGTAAGGCCTGCTCTGTCCATACGCCCCCTTCGCGGTTTTTAAACCGCGGGCCAATGGGGAACCTCCTGATAACCCTCATCCCCCATAGCGACTGCATACCCATCCGCGTCGGCATGATGGCCGGCGTCCGTAGATGTGGGTCCTGGTGTGGTACGAGGCCCAATGAACGGGCAATGACGGTCACGTACGCCCCGCCATACAAAAATCCGCGCTCCTGCCGGTGATGGCCGGAGGCGAAGTACTGGGCTAGACCGTGTGCTAGCGCGCACGACCTCCTATACAACAAACAGTAAAGGAAAAAAAGATCTGTGGTCGTACACCACTCACGGCTGTAGCCGCGCGCTGAAATAGAAGTGGCGAGCAAATGGTGCAGATACCTGCAGATAGTGTTAGCGAAATACAAGAACAGAGATTAATAAACAGTGCATATAATCACAATAATTGCAATAATAAACGTACATACCTGTATAGTGGGTCCCTAACAAACGACACCCTCCCCTTCGACTTTTCGTGCTCCCAATGATCCGCCCCCGCAATCACCTGCCAAAACCCTACAAGAGTGGGTTTTTCAACCACCACTAGCCCCGCTGTGTAAATCTCAGTCTCGATCTCCTCCTGCATGTATAAACCACAATGCACCGCAAACTGTGTTAGCGTCATCGAACGCATAACGCCAGCAAGCCTGAAAGAAACCTCAGGCGGATGGGGAGCACCTGGGTACGGAAGCGGCACTGGCTCCCCAGGAGGGTGAAATGTGAATGACGAAAGGAACTCGACCAGCAGCTCCCTGTAGGTCGGCGTGTGCGCCAAATCAAAAAGACGATGCCACGGCGAATCGATAGGTATAAACCGACGCACTCTCGGCGTCTCAGCAATCTCCTCCATCGCATCCCAGTCGATCGATGCATGCGATCCAACGTGCATCCTCCTAAGCTTCTGGCAATGACGGGCGGCGTCAGTGCCGTCGGGAAACTCAAGATATGGATGCCCCTGCAGCGTATCCACAGGCGGTCGCTGTCTCCGTCGTGGACCCTGCTGAACCGGCTCTATGTGAATGTCATCGCCCGGTATCAGATCGTCCTCCATAATAAATACTGTATACGTATACAAACAATAATAAATAAATAAATAAATAATAATAATAATAATATAATAATAATATAATAATAATATAATAATAATATAATAATAATTAATAAATAATAAATAACAATAATAATAATGTTTTTAATAATAATAATTAATAAATAATAATAATAATAATAATAATAATAATAATATTTAATAACAATAATAATATTAATAATAATAATAATGTTTTAACAATAATAATTAATAAATAATAATAATAATAATAATAATATTTAATAACAATAATAATATTAATAATAATAATAATAATATAATAATAATATAATAATAATATAATAATAATTAATAAATAATAAATAAAAATAATAATAATGTTTTTAATAATAATAATTAATAAATAATAATAATAATAATAATATAATAATTAATAAATAATAACAATAATAATAATTAATAATAATAATAATAACAATAAACAATAATAACAATAATAATAAAAAAAAAATCAGACCCTCGTATAGCCCTCGTATAGGGCTATACTCGGCGTCCTGTTCTACAAGTTCATCATCATCATCATACTTAAAACCCCCAAAACCCAACAAAATTCAAATTCAGGGCAAACCTACGGTCTAAAGGCATAAACGAGACAAAAATACTTAACTAGGGGATGAAATACGTACCGGTGATGCTTCGATTCTTCAAAAATACGGTTGAAAATACGTCCGACGCGTATAGATCAAGCAGCAGCGTATGTGTGTGTTTTTTGTGTGGGTGTATGATCTGTGTCGTCTAGGCCCCCCCCTGTGTTATACGAAGCCTAGACGCCTCGTATAGATCTATACGAAGCGTCTATTCTTTTTGTTAAATGACCATTTTGCCCCTGTTTAGCCCTCCGTATAGCCTTTTTTCAGGGGCAAAATGGTAATTAACCAAACCAAAAAGATATTTCTGGAATGGTTAATTACCATTTTGCCCCTGAAAAAAGGCTATACGGAGGGCTACACAGGGGCAAAATGGTCATTTAATAATACATTTTAATAATAAAAAAAGAAAAAGGTGATAAAGTAACCGCCTCATTTATACTCCTCGTACAGACCTGTACGAATCGTACAGGCTTGAAATTACCTTTGAGCCCCTGCTTAAAGGCTATACTGGGGTCTAAACAGGGGTAAAATAGTAATTAACCAATAATATTTTCAAAATTCAAATTTAAAAGAAAAGAATTGTTACCGCTCAAATAGACGCCTCGTACAGGTCTATACGAAGCGTCCATTTTCAAAAAATTCAAATTTTGAAATTCAGATATTCAAAATTTAAATTTTCAAAAACTCGCTCTGATAGACGCTCAGTATAGCACTATACGAGGCGTCTGGTTTAAGTGAAATTACTTTTTAGCCCCTGAAATAAGCCTAGATTGGGGGCATATCAGGGGCTAAATGGTCTTTTGAACAACTATATACGAGGAGTCTAGTTCTGTACGAGTCGTACAGTTGTATTTTTTGTAGAAAATTAAAAAAAATAGTATTAATAACAAAAAAATACTATTAATTACAAAAAATAGTATTAATTACAAAAAAACACTATTAATTACAAAAAAATAGTATTAATTACAAAAAAAATACTATTAATTACAATAAAATACTATTAATTAAAATAAAATACTATTAATTACAATAAAATACTATTAATTAAAATAAAATTCTATTAATTACAATAAAATACTATTAATTACAAAAATCATTCTTCCGTGTAACTATCTATGTAATTAAGACTGGGGTTTGATCTTGGCCGAGGATTCATTATCGATGTATACCATTCTAGACGTGGCAAGTACATATCTTCCCATTGTCCTGTATGGGGTCTTCGGTGGGTCAACCATAGCCCGTGTGCTGATGGCATAGGATAATCCCCTTCCAGCTTAACATGTATGAAGTGGTTCTCGTTAACATGTGTAAGCGTTATGAATAATGGTTGTTGATTAGCCGGAGGACTTAGTATTGGGAAGTAAGTGGAACTCGCACCCATGGTTGTCGTTAACAGGTGCACCCCGATACCGTACGTTTGTGCAATAAGAAGTCCTGCAAAGGGGAAGTCCATCCAGTGATTCTCCCCACAACCGGCCACTGAATCCCAAATTAGGCCCTGACGATGCGTGTGAAAATAACCATCAGCCCATGCTTCAAATATTGGGAACCAGATCGATTCGTTCTGATCCATTTCTTGGACAAGGTCCCTCCTAATAAGCCCCCATGAACTCTGATCCATCCCTAAGCCCACAGCCACAGACCGAAACCCACAATGTACTTTTCTATCCTACAAGCACAGGGCAACCCACAGCTGTGCCACATTTGGCAACCACATGATGAATTAAAGCGCTCCAAGACATCTAGCCTCCTAATTGCCTCTCCATGCAACAAGTCAAGGGCTTTGTGGGATACTTTTCCAAGTAGGTGTTGAAACATCGGGTGTTTGTGGTGTTTCATTGTTTTTTCGATGCTTTCTCGAAAAGTCTTCCTTATTTCACCGAACTGTGTCTCAACTATATCCCGGACACAACCAACTATACGGTCCAGCGAGCTCCTATCTTCGACGTATCTCTTTAAGTTGGCATGTTGGCTCTCAACTCTGTTTGTAGTACGATTACCAAAGTTGCGCCTCTTATCAGTCCACGCAAAGACAAACATCTCCTTATAGTCTTTTAGCCAGTTATCGTACACGTATTTGAAGACTCCTAAAAAGTAAAAATAATTTAATAAAATTTGCATAGGTGAGTCGCATGTTATTAGAAAAACTTACTAGAACGTTTGCACTCCACAAGTCGCTTTCGCATGTTGCGCAAGTGGTAGTCGTAGATGGGTATGGATGGAGACTCAATCAATGAACCCCAGAATGACATAAATTTCTTCCAGTCGTCGTCTGTGAAGGCACCCTTGCAGTGCTTCATAACATTCTGTTGTATGTGCCACCTGCAAAGAAGCCTGGAGGCGTCTGGAAATACTTTAGCACACGCGCCCATAAGGGCTAGGTCTCTATCCGTTAAAATCACACGTGGCTCCATACATTCATCCAACATTGCCTTAACCCTCTCAAGCACCCACACAAAGTTATCACCCCGTTCTTTACTAACAACGGCATGCGCGATAATAAACGATTTGTTGGTAGGCGTCATACCAACAATCTGGATAAAGGGCATATTGTATATGTTTGTCTTGTACGTTGCATCGATCATCATGACGTGGGGGAATGCACGCCACAAGACTCTCGAGTCCTGATGAAGAAAGAAGATCTCTGTTACGATCTCTGTTCCGGGTTCTTCCCGTGTCTCGTAAATAAAGTCGTTGTTCATCAGCACATTTTCTAGTGACTGCATGGGAGTCAATCCTTGTCTTTGTTCGGCTCTAATCTTCGCTACAACGTTTTGAACGTCTTTCTGAACATGAAACCTGTCGGGGTCCTGCTTCCTTATCGTTTGAAATATTTTGCGCGGCTCCATGTTTTGAGCTGTCAGCTGCTCGATCAGTTTCATTTCGCTTGGAGTAAACCTTCGCACAAACGCGTGGGCCGACAGGTCCTCACAAAGTTCGTGGTTATGTTCAATTGTTCCGTCTTTTATCTCCCAGGTTTCATACGGGTGGTTTCGAACAGCTAGCAGGTAAAACGGGCAACCGGTTTTTTTGCTTCCAGCTTTTCTAAGTGTTGATGTACTCTGGTGCTCACCACCACGATCACATTCAAGCCATACCCTCCCGGTTCTTCCCCCGATTTTCTTTGATCGACGGGTGACAATAACGAAACCATCCGCATTTGCTATTTCTTGTATCCGTTTCTTTAGTTCATCTAAGGAGTTGAAAACCTGTAACATCGACAATATTAATAATAATAATAATAATATAATAATAATAATAATATAATAATATAATAATAATAATAATAATAATAATAATAATATTAATAATAAAATAGCAATTTATACCGTCTTTTTTAAGTACAGACTGTCCAGAATCGGAGGTGCTTCACCACCATATCTACCATATCCACCATAACCACCATATCCTCCAACGTCCGAATTGTTTTGATGAACATAAGGAGTGCCCGGGGAAATGAATTGCTGATGATCACCGTCTCCTCCGTATCCACCGTATCCCACGTATCCACCGTATCCACCGTATCCACCATATCCACTGTCTCCTCCGTATCCACTGTCTCCTCCGTATCCACCGTCTACTCCGTATCCACGGTGTCCTCCGTATCCACCGTCTCCTCCGTATCCACCGTCTCCTCCGTATCCACCGTCTCCTCCGTATCCACCGTCTCCTCCGTATCCACCGTCTCCTCCGTATCCACCGTCTCCTCCGTATCCACTAGCATGGTATGAGTCATCTACAGGGGCTGTTTCATTAACAGGAGGATGCTTGTTCAAATCTAGAAACGGGCTGTTTTGTTTTCCTTGTATACTAGACACAACCTCCTCTTGCTCATTAGAATCGGGAACGCCAGACTCCTCCAAAATAGACAACCGTATCATCATTAGTAAATAATAAACTAAAACAACAAGCAATTAAAACATTTACGCTAATAACTGTTACCGGAACGCCTTCGTGCCCCCACTTTTCGCTAGAATACTGCCCGAAGATATAGTTGCCGTCCCAATATGATGACATTTCAACACTCCGGGATGATAATAACGCAAAGACAAATAAAAGAAGAAACAGAATGTGAGTGTTTGTTTGTTGAATGCTCGGATGTGGACCAAGAACGCACTGTAGGTTGCAATTTATGTGAGTTAAAGACGCCTCGTATAGGTCTTTACTCCCCGTATGCCTTTAAGTCATGTCGGACATAGTCTCATCATAGTCAAATCGGTCAGTCCAAGACGCCTCGTATAGACCTATACGAGGCGTCTAAATACCTTCGTATTGACCCTTCGTATAGGGCTAGACTCCCCGTATAAGTTGACTGATGTGACGTTGTACGAGGTGCAGAAGCTGTCGGGAAAAGCAAACCTATACGCCTCGTATAGGTCTATACGAGGCGTCTAGAAGGGTGTGGATTTAGAGGATAAGGTGTCTGAATATGTACACCCTTTTTGAGTTCTTCCAAGTTTTGTTTGGGCCTCAACTAGATGATTCAGCTTATTTTTTAATTGGTGGAAACTCATAAGGCCCATATGCTCCAACAAATTTACCTTTTTAGTCTTTAGTTTAATTTTTGTAAGTTCTTTTTTTTCCTAATGTTATCATTTACATAATAAGTTCTTTCGTTTACAATATAAACCTAGTAGGACTCCGTTTTCTAGTATCATTTATTTTACTTATATGAAATGGTTAGTGTTGCAAACTAATTTAGATATGTTTATACAGAGTGGAGTTATTGTAAAAAAGGCCTAAAGTGTGAGAAAGGTAAGAAAGAATCTCAACCATTAGATCTAAATTAATTGAAAAGGGTAAGATTGTAAATTCAAATATGGTAATCCTTGATTTAAGGATATGGAGAGAGAAAAACCTGGATTTTAGGACTTATAACCGTCCATAAATATAACACCATTCATAGCATGTTCATACATGGTGTTTTAAATATAACACAATTCAGAAAAAAATAACATCATTTAGCAAACAAAATAACACCATTCGGTACAAAATAACACCATTCAGCAAACAAAATAACACCATTCAGTAAACAAAATAACACCATTCAGCAGTAAAAAAAACACCATTCAGTACAAAGAATATAACACCATTCAGTACAAAGAATATAACACCATTCAGTACAAAAATAACACCATTCAGTACAAAAATAACACCATTCAATACAAAAAAAACACCATTAATGAAAATAAAAAAACACCATTCAGAAAAAAAAACACCATTCAGAAAATAAAATATAACACCACTGTATCATCTTCTTCACTTCCGGCACCACCACCACTGCCACTTCCAGCACCACCACTGCCGATCCAACACCACCACCACCGCCGCCGCTCGAACCACCACCGCCGCCGCTCGAACCACCACAATAAACATGCGATCTTCATCAATCGGATCAAAAACCACAAAAAAAACTCCAATCGATGACCTACATAAAGCCGATTCACAAGAACAACTACTGAAATCCGATTTTCGTTTCATGTTACCAACGATTTCTGCGATTGGAGAGAGAGAGAGAGCTCTCTGGTAGTAGTGCGATTGGAGAGAGAGAGAGAGATTGTAGGGATTTTAATTACAGTTACCTCTTTTGAATGGATTTAAAAGACTTTATTACCCCTATAATTTTCAATTCAGTCCAAAAAATAAAATAAATTTTACATTTTGGTCCCTATTAATCTAAACCATTAGATCAAAGATCTAATGGTGTGTATTCTTTCTTATCCTTCTCACACTTTTAGTCTTTTTTACAGGATCCTCTACCTGTTTATACATATTAGAGTTCTTTTTGCTTAAAGAATTGAAGTGTTGGTTACTTTTGCTTGTTCATGAAACTAATGTTAGGTGTAATAATTTATTTGTAACATAAAACTCAGATATTTTTCTCAATCCATGCTAATTTGAGCTTTGTATTAACCCTATGAACATGAATAGTTGTGATAATTGATAAGTTTTTTTAATAATTCTGAAATTAATTGAGCTCATTTTCATACCGATGTTTAGATAACACTTGAACCCTATATGTTGATTGAAAAATGTAATGTGCATATTAAAATCTTTGTTGCTTATTGTGGACTTTGAGATATAGAAAATGTCGTCCGATTCTGAAACTTGTTCATCCGTCTAATACATATGGAGACCTCACTATTTAACATAGATCATTTTGCTATAATAATTTTTTATTGTTTATTGTTATTACAACCATCGTCATAATACTAATACTGATTTTATTTACACGTATTTATATTGAGGGCCCCAGTTTTTCTACTCGCACAGGGCCTAAAAATTCTTAGGGATTTTCAGAGACGGCCCTGTAATGATTTACCATTCAGATGTTACCTCTTAACCATTCAGACTTGAGGTTATCTCTTATTCATTCAGAGGTTTTAAACCATTAAGAGGTAGCATCTGAATGGTCATTAAGAGGCTACCAAACAGCCCCTTATTTAAACTTGTTTACCCTCCGAACCCGAACTTAAAAATAAGTTTGTTTAGCAAACGAACCCGAGTCCGAGCTTCACCTATCGAGCTTGCAAACTTAAACGAGTTTATGATTTATATTTATTTCAGTAAGAGATAGAGACGAGCGTGCAATGACGTAACCCATGTTTCTATGAACCTAAGCCTGGCGTCATGTATGTGTCATATATATGTGTGTCTGTTTGACCGAATCCGTGGTCAATATATTCCTTTCAAAGCAAAACAAAATTATGTCCTCAACCACCAAATTGTTTCCAACTTTGCTTTCGCGATGCTTGTATGGACCTCAAATTTGATTTTGATTTTGATGTTAACTTTTAAACAAAGACAAAAAGTAATAAATGTTATTTATTTATAATCTAACTAACATGGAATCATTTCTTTAGTTACTATATTTTATAGAATTAAGTTTTTATTCTTTATAAACGAGATTTTATGTTTAATTTTGTTTATTATAACATTCAATTGGGAAAGGTGTAACTATATAAGAATCACATAATTTTGTTTATTTTGTGATTCTTACAATAAACATCATCGATCGAATATCATCATCGATCAGTGTTTATCACATTAAGTGAATGATGACTTGACTAACATACCAATTTATAATTCGATCAAAGAACATAAGTATAAATAATTAAATCAAAAAATGAAAAACTAAATCAATCAAACATTACATTGAAGGGAATACCGTCGATTAGAAGCTGTATTTGTTGGAAAAATAAGTGAAAATAGCATTTTTCACAAATATAGGAAAATGATTTTTTCCTATTTTGGACTAGAAATAAATATAATAAAATGAGCGGGTTTTATATATTTATTTGTGGATTTGTGTTCTATGTTGGAAGAGCTTCGCAACGAACTAAACCACGTCCAAAACCGAGCTAAGATGAATGAGATATCGATGCTCAAAGTTGGGTGTTTGAAACATTGAATGCTGAAACAAAAGGGAAAGTAACACCTTGTCCCACATCGGAGGAGAGATGAAACTTAAATGGGTATTTAAGGTGGAACTCTCCATCCTTATTGTTTCATGGAAGCACTCACTAGTGTCCTCGCGAAGGGTGCGGAGCACCCAAACTCGCACGCGCGCGTGGCGTGGGCGATGAGGCGCAATGTGGCGCTTTGATGGCGTGCTCGTATAGGCTCACAGGTGACGTGGTGCATGCGCGGATGGCAGTGAGCCAAGAGGACGCACCGCGCATGGGCGTGCAGACCTGTGCGCGCGCGCACCAGGGTGTCTTGCGCGCGCACGCGCGCGTAGAAGCTTTCAGCTTTGAATGACAGTGCAGTTTCAGTCCAGCTTTGTAACTGACGAGTTAACAGGCTTTGACTGAGAATTAAATGACGTATTAAATTGCATTGAAGACGTTTAATGCAATTTAAACCTGTCATTTAATTCGTTTTTGGTTGTTTCAAACCGGGAGCTGTATAAATACAGCTCCATACCTTGCTGTAGAGGATACAACAAAAACCCAGAAATACAACAGCACTTGCAATTCTCTCCACACATCCTACTAATCTTCTTCTTACATTCATCAAGGTAACCTTCGGGTTGTAGGCGAACTCCGGCAGTACTACTGCTCCGGCTGTTGTACCCTGGGAAACAAAACGAGTACTCTTGGGAGACTCGGAATTTGTTTTAAGGGAAGCGTGTGTACACGTGACTCGGTCCCTCTGCTTCTACCCCCTTCTTGTATTGTCTTTTATTGCAGTTATAATTGTAATAGTTGTTAGCTTTCTAATTTCTGTATTGTAATCAGTTAATAAAATTTGTTTATTTTATTTATTATTACGCGAACGGTTCTTACAATCTTAAAACAAATTTTTAAAACCGTTCGTGTAATCAAAACCATTCTGTTTGTGATTCAAACCAGTTTTGTTTTCACTCAGTTTGTGTTTTAAAAACAGATTTTTTTTGGTTTTCATCTTCAAAGGAGTGACTTCGGTTGAAAACCATTTTGGTTACATTCAGGTTGTCCTAAATTTGCTAAAACTTTCTGATTTGGTCTTCAAAGTTGGACTTAGAAGCCAATCAGTAAGTTCTAATTATTAAAAAATTTCTGTTTTTGGTCTTCAAAGTTGGACTTAGAAGCCTAAACAGTAAATTTGTGGTAAAATTAAAATTTAATAGTTTACTTCTGGTTTTTGCGTAAATCAGATTTTTTGACTAAACTTTAAAATTTTAATTTTTTCAGCATGTCGAATGAAAACGTCAACGTTAACAACACGAGTGTTGTGACGGGAACCCCCTTGAACGCCACCACTATGGGAGCGTCCACAGTGGCTAATCATGCTGAACGACCCGAGAAGTTCTCGGGTCTACACTTCAAGCGGTGGCAGCAGAAGATGTTCTTCTACCTGACCACCATGAACCTTGCGAGGTTCTTAACGGAAACCGCTCCCCAACCTGTGGAAGGGGAGACCGACACACAAAGACAGTGTGCGGTAGATGCGTGGAAGCATTCGGATTTCATATGTCGTGGCTATGTGTTAAACGGCTTGTCGGATGCGTTGTATAATGTGTACTACAACGTCAAGACTTCCAAAGACCTTTGGGATGCCTTAGACAAGAAGTACAAAACGGAGGATGCTGGCACAAAGAAATTTGTGGTAGCCCGTTTTTTGGATTTCAAAATGGTTGATTCTAAAACAGTTATGAATCAAGTCCAAGAATTCCAAATTATACTTCATGACATCTCTGCGGAAGGCATGACACTTAGCGAGAAATTCCAAGTGGCAGCGATGATTGAAAAGTTACCTCCTAGTTGGGTTGATTTTAAGAATTATCTTAAACACAAACGAAAGGAGATGACTATAGAGGACCTTATTGTTCGTCTTCGGATTGAAGAGGACAATAGAATTGCCCTAAAAGGCAACCTTGCGCAGACTAGTGCTAGCGCAAATTTGGTTGAGCATGGGCAATCCTCTAAGGGCACGAAGGGCAAGGGGAAAAAGGACAAAGGGAAAGCAAAGGCTAGTAACCTTGGACCGAAGAAAGGGGTTGTGAAAAAGAAACCTCAGACGTTCCAAGGGACTTGTTATAACTGTGACGAGCCGGGGCATCGGGCTAACCAATGCAAGAAACCAAAGCGTGAGCGTGCGCACATGGTGGATGAAGACGGAATGCCTTTGGTGGCAATGATTTCTGACAAAAGCGCAATGATGGATGAGGTCAATAATGTGACCAACACTCCAAAAGGATGGTGGGTTGATACGGGCGCGACCCGTCACGTTTGCGCAGACAAAAGCCTCTTTACCACCTTCAAGGCGCTTTCTGGAGATCTTGAAGTGGACATCATGGGTGAAGGAACGGTGATCTTGAAGTGGACTTCAAGGAAGGAGCTCACTCTAAGCAACGTGTTGTATGTCCCGGACTTGCGCAAAAATCTAGTCTCGGGATGGTTGCTTAACAAGTTTGGATTTCGTTTAGTTTTTGAGAGCGATCAGTTTGTACTAACTAAACGAGGAATGTATGTAGGCAAGGGCTATGCCCAAAATGGTATGTTCAAATTGAATGTAATGGCTGTCAAGAACATGAATAAAATTACTACTACTTCTACTTATATGCTTGAGTTTTCTGATTCGAATAAATGGCATGGTAGATTAGGTCACATCAATTTTAATTCAATACGTCGTTTAATCAATTTAAATTGTATACCAACATTCCATATTGAATCACACTATAAATGTGAAACTTGCGTAGAATCCAAACTTACAAGATCATCATCGAAATCGGTTGAACGAATAACCGAACCCCTTGATTTAATTCACACTGATATTTGTGATTTAAAAGCGGTACCCACAAGAGGTGGAAATAAGTACTTCATCACGTTTATTGACGATAGTACTAAATATTGCTATGTATATTTACTAAAAAGTAAAGATGAAGCATTAAGTAAATTTATCTTGTACAAAAATGAAGTTGAGAATCAACTTCAAAAGAAGATAAAAGCTTTGCGAAGCGATCGAGGAGGCGAATATGTTGCACCTTTTGCCGATATATGTGCAAAAAGTGGCATTGTACAAGAGTGTACACCTCCTTATTCTCCACAATCAAATGGCGTGGCGGAACGCAAGAACCGTACATTGAAAGAAATGATGAACGCCATGTTGATAAGTTCTGGGGTGAGCCAGGAAATGTGGGGGGAAGCCATTCTCTCGGCTAACTATCTTTTGAACAAGATACCACTCAAAAAGAGAGACAAAATTCCATATGAGTTATGGAAAAGGAAGAAGCCTTCATACAAATACTTGAAAGTGTGGGGGTGCCTAGCAAAGGTGATTGTACCACCTCCTAAGGCTCTTAGGATAGGACCCAAAACTGTTGATTGCATATTTATTGGGTATGCGCATCAAAGTAGTGCACATCGATTTCTTGTACATGAGTCCAAGAATCCTGATGTACACGTAAACACTATCATGGAGGTGAATCCTAACGTTGTGTCTTACTTTGAAAATGTGTTTCCTTTGAGAAGACAAACACATGCAACGTTATCAACACCTAATTTTGAAGTAGGTGAAATTTCATCTACACCAGTTGATGAGGTAGTTAATGATAAGACACATGAACGACCTGAGGTTGAAGAAAGTGATCGTAGGCGAAGTAAAAGGCCAAGGGTTGAAAAATCCTTCGGTCCAGACTTAGTTAGCTATATGGTTGAGGGCGAGCCCAATATATATCGCGAAGCGGTTTCCTCTTCAGAAGGACCTCAATGGAAAGAAGCAATAAGAAATGAAATAGATTCTATATTGTAAAATCATACTTGGGAGTTAGTAGATCTTCCACCTGGTTGCAAACCACTTGGATATCGTTGGATATTCAAAAGGAAGATGAAAACTGATGGAAGTATTGATAAGTACAAGGCTAGGTTGGTGATTAAAGGATTTAGACAAAAGGAAGGTCTAGATTACTTTGATACCTACTCGCCTGTGACGCGCATAACCTCGATTAAGAAATTTGGAAGTTCACCAAATGGACGTCAAAACCGCATTTCTAAATGGCGATTTAGAAGAAGAGATTTACATGGAGCAACCTGAAGGTTTCTCCGCCCCAGGTCAAGAGGGTAAAGTATGTAAACTCGTCAAGTCTTTATATGGCTTGAAGCAAGCACCAAAACAATGGCACCAAAAGTTTGATCATGTCATGATTGACAATGGATTCAAAATAAATGAGTGCGACAAATGTGTTTATTTCAAAGACACAAATGAAGGTTATGTGATCTTATGCCTTTATGTAGACGATATGCTTATCATTGGGAGTAATGATAAAATTATCAAAGCTACTAAAAGCATGTTGAAAGCGAGATTTGACATGAAAGACATGGGTTTAGCGGATGTGATTCTTGGAGTAAAGATCATAAGAACCCAAGATGGTCTTGTGTTAACTCAATCTCACTATGTGGATAAAATTCTTGAAAAATTCAACTCGGGAGATACGAGTGTAGCTCGAACTCCAGTTGATACCTCCCAACATCTCAAGAAAAATAAAGGAGATGGAGTTGCTCAGTTAGAGTATTCAAGAATTATTGGCAGTCTAATGTATCTAATGACATGTACTAGACCCGACTTGGCTTACGCGGTGAGTAGGCTAAGTAGATACACAAGCAATCCGTGCGCGGATCATTGGAAGGCTATCACGAGGGTGCTTAGATACATAAGATACACAAGAGATTATGGACTGCATTATACCCGACAACCAGCAGTGATCGAAGGATACACTGATGCAAACTGGATATCGGATAATAAAGATTCCAAATCAACAAGTGGTTACGTGTTTACACTTGGAGGAGCTGCTATTGCTTGGAAGTCTTCTAAGCAAACGGTCATAGTGAGATCCACAATGGAATCTGAATTTATCGCCTTGGATAAGTCAGGCGAGGAGGGGGAATGGCTACGTCAATTCGTGGAATATATTCCAAGATGGCCAAAGCCTTTACCAGCCATATGTGTACATTGTGATAGCCAATCAGCGATTGGTAGAGCTCAAAGCTTGATGTACAATGGCAGATCAAGGCATATGCGACGTAGGCATAACACGATATGACAACTACTCTCAACGGGTGTTATCACAATTGATTATGTGAGATCAGCGGATAACATTGCGGACCCGTTTACAAAAGGCTTAAGCAGAGAGTTAGTAGAAACGTCGTCAAGAGGAATGGGACTAAAGCCCGTGGTAAATGGGAATATGTGGGAAACCTAGCTTAGTTGACTGGAGATCCCAAGATCTAAGTTCAATAGGACAACTTAATCATATTACCAAAAGGGAGTCACTGTGGGGGAGTACCCCAAACAAACTAAATAAAAGGGAGTTATATATATTTCCTAGTCCATTCCAATCAGAGACATTGAAGTGAGGCTAAGCATATAAAGGTTAACGATTTCGGGAAATCAAATAACCATGATGCTTTTAATGATTCAGGAGAATCACCTATGTTAGAGAGAAGTGAGGTCGCTTCAAATGGATTTGTGGGGTGCGCAAATCCTAGAGCTCTCGCAGAACCAGGCTAGTGTTCCAGGACCATAATAGGACACGACAACGAGGAGTTGGCCAAACTAGGGAGAGTATTGTGTGAAGTGTATTGTCGTTTACACAAATGGGGGTATGTTCAAGGACATCGCGTCTACACACCGCTAGTAAGCTAAGTGCGCTTCACAAAAGAAGATTCAAAGGTGACAACCTACCTATCTTGCAATACTCAACTGTCGAAGTTTATCGTTGAAAAGTGTAAGGAAAATATCCATTTCCATACATGTGGGGGATTGTTGGAAATTTGATGAAAATAACATTTTTCATGTGGGGGATTGTTGGAAAAATAGGTGATAATAGCATTTTTCACAAATATAGGAAAATGATTTTTTCCTATTTTGGACTAGAAATAAATATAATAAAATGAGCGGGTTTTATATATTTATTTGTGGGTTTGTGTTCTATGTTGGAAGAGCTTCGCAACGAACTAAACCACGTCCAAAACCGAGCTAAGATGAATGAGATATCGATGCTCAAAGTTGGGTGTTTGAAACATTGAATGCTGAAACAAAAGGGAAAGTAGCACCTTGTCCCACATCGGAGGAGAGATGGAACTTAAATGGGTATTTAAGGTGGAACTCTCCATCCTTATTATTTCATGGAAGCACACACTAGTGTCCTCGCGAAGGGTGCGGAGCACCCTAACTGACACTCGCACACGCTCGCGCGCGCGCGTGGCGTGGGCGATGAGGCGCAATGTGGCGCTTTGCACGCTCACATTGCCGCGAGCCGCTTGAGAGCCGCCTTTGTATTTTTGACCATGTGCGCGTGGTGGATCTCAGAGGCTGCAAGGACCAAGTGGCGTGCGGGTTCGAAGCGCGTGACGTAGCAGTCCGCGCGCGGGTACACGAAGGCGCGCGGTTGTGCATGGTGCATGGGTCGTGTTGTGGCATGCGCGGCGCACCAGAGTGAGCCAATATGGCGCGACTGTGTGGCTGTTTCAAACCGGGAGCTGTATAAATACAGCTCCATACCTTGCTGTAAAGGATACAACGAAAACCCAGCAATACAACAGCACTTGCAATTCTCTCCACACATCCTACTAATCTTCTTCTTACATTCATCAAGGTAACTTTCGGCTTGTAGGCGAACTCCGGCAGTACTACTGCTCCGGCTGTTGTACCCTGGGAAACAAAACGAGTACTCTTGGGAGACTCGGAATTTGTTTTAAGGGAAGCGTGTGTACACGTGACTCAGCCCCTCTGCTTCTACCCCCTTCTTGTATTGTCTTTTATTTCAGTTGTAATTGTAATACTTGTTAGCTTTCTAATTTCTGTATTGTAATCAGTTAATAAAATTTGTTTATTTTATTTATTATTACGCGAACGGTTCTTACAATATTCTTCATATGCCTCTGTTACTTGGTCGATTAGAGCTGGTTAATTGGTCGTTTGGTCGATGATGTTTGAGAGATATCTTGAAGGTTGTTTAGGTTTAAGCTGGTTAATTGGAAAAGACTATTTAGGTTTAAGCTGGTTAATAGGGTGATGTTCCCTTTCTTTAGAATCAATTTTTAATTAAACCTTAAAAAATCTATAGTCATTTATCGTTTAATAAAATATGATATGTAAATTTTCTAAAAATCACATGTATTTTTACAAGGGTTTTACACCTAGTTTTGTTTATCGTGAAGATATTATTTTATGATATCCATTTTAGCCATGCTTGAAATATCTACAAAGCTACATAGTTACATTGGATTATGTTACTGCTAAAATCAAAAGTCAAAAATTGTTTCCATGTGATATTTTTAGGGAAAATCTATTAGCACATCAGCCAATTTATCTGTACACTTTGCTCTTTCAATACGGGTCGTATAGGTTCAAAAGTAAAAAAATCAAATCTGTATGTGTCAGTTCTTGTCTGGCGGCTGGCTGGACCAATACAGGTCGTATAGGCATATACAGGTCGTATTGCATTGTTTTTTTTTTTATAAATTTTTGTATAAATTTAATTATAGTTTTAACAAAGTTTAATAAAAGAATTCTTTTATTTTCTAAACAAAAAATATTTTAAAAAATTTATCATGTAGTATAGGTTTGGTACATGTTTATTATACTACACTTTTTTTACAAATTTTTGTATACATTTAATTATAGTTTTAACAAAGTTTAATAAAAGAATTCTTTTATTTTTTAAACAAAAAACATTTTTAAAAATTTATCATGTAGTATAGGTTTGATACATGTTAATTATACTATACTATCTATGTTATAACTGTTTTATATACTACACCTTTTTTACAAATTTTTGTATAAATTTATAGTATACAAATTTTATAACTGTATTCTAAACCATAAATTTTTGTATACATTTAAAGTATACAAATTTTTAACTGTATTCTATACTACACATATTATACTACAACTATTAGCATATACGAGATCTATACTACACCTATAGTTTATTATGATATACTATACTTATACTATTGTATTTATGTTATAATACGACATGTAACGACAAAATACGTCAAGTAATAATACCGTACGATGTGTATACATACAACACGACACGTTAGAGTACAAGTGGATTCAAAAACGGTGTCATGACGGTCTAGGGCGGTGAGAATGGATTGTAGTTTGATTAGAATGGTTTCAAAAATGGTGTCATGACGGTCCAGGGCGGCCTGCTGGCGGGTCATGAAGGTCTCCATATCTTGACGTAATTCAGCGTTTGATTTGGTGCGGGTATCCATAGGAAAGTCGGCTCTGATACCAAAATGATATGTATCCGATTTCAATTCCCAAATGGCCAGAAAACAAAAGGGATGAATGAAAGAAAGAATTAGAGAATTTAGACTTAATTTCTTAACTTCATAGAATTGAAAAACACAACCTCATAAATAGGATTTACAAACAAACAACTACTCTAAAACATGGGTGAGAAATGGCATCCCACTCTCCACTTAATTAACTACACACGATTAACAAAGAAAGTGAATAAATATGCTGAAATATGAAATAAACATGTGTGAGAAATATGTGATGGACCAATTGACCGTATCATATCTTATATTTTGTTTTTCATACGTTTTTATCTAATTTATTAAACAGGTTTCTTCTATACCATTCTCAGGGTATACGGGGCACCAGCGGGGAGGGGGATCGGTGACCCCAGTCCCCGAGCGGGAACACCACCGCCATCACCGCGGGGACCCAAATCGGAGAGGGGAATCGGGGAGGAGTCACCGCGTTGAAATTGCACAAGAATCGAGGAACGATCGAATTTTTAAACGTTGGCAACGGTCATAATTAAAAAAATTTCAATTTTAACCAATATAAATAACCAATTTCAATCTAATTTTTTACCACATCCATTCTCAAACTTATACTCTAAAAATCTATCAAATACAACATAAAGCCAAACCGAGTAATGGAGAACCAACCCCGCGAAGCCAAGAAAAAATCTAAGGGACGCGGCTCGCAACCGTCTCGTGGTGGTTCGAGCGGTGCAAGTGCGCAACCACAACCCCCTTTCGGATATACTTCACAACCCCCTTTTTTTACCAACAATCTTCACACCCCTCCTTTTACAACACCCAACCACAACCCCCTTTCGGCTATTTTCAAAATTTGTTATCAATGGATCCTCAAACCCCCGCCTTCGACCCGTATGGTTTTCGTTCCCCACAAGTTCCATCTCCACGAGAAAATGTTGAACGTCGTCTACCTATTTACAACAACGAGGACGAGGAAGTAGTGCCCGAAACTCAAAATTTGGGCGACTATGAAGATGACACCGGCGACGATGAATATAATGTGGATGAAGACGCCAGCAACGAAGAAGATGACGCTCGGGATAAAAAAGGAAAAATGGAGAGCCAAAAATGGACAAAGGTCCAAGAAGAGGCGTTGGCGAAGGCGTGGGTACATTGCTCTACCAACAAAAAGAAGGGCAATCAACAAACCGCGATAGTTTTTGGCGTAAGATTTTAGATCATTATAACGCCACCGTTGGTGGAAGTAACCGGACCGTGCATCAAGTACGGTCTAAATGGGGCCCGATGATGACGAAAATAAACTTTTTCAACGGCCTATACCAACAAGCGGTAAAAATTATATTTTTTAACGTTGTATATTTTTTAATTTTGTTTACTAAGTTCATCTTTTTTAACACTTATTATTTTATAATATGTAGGATCGCACACGAGGAAGCGGGTGTAGCGATCTCAACGTGTTGAAAGTCGCTTTAAAGGAATTTAAAGATAAATATCCGAACGGTTTTCAACGTGTCGAGGCATGGGAGGTCGTTCGAAAACATGACAAATGGGCCCAAGTCCCATTGTTGGGTGAGGAAGGGGAAGGTTTGGCACAAAAAAGAAAGCCCGTTGACGTGAACCCTTCCATACCCGATATGAACGAAGACCCCTCGCCACAAAGAACACAACGACGAGACAAGCGTCAAGCGACATCGTCCGAGGGCTCGGCCGAGTTGGCGGCACAATTCAAAGAGTACACCGCCATGAAAGAAGCGAAGCACGCGATGGAATTGGAGGCGATTGAATTGAGGAAGAAAAGAGAGTCGGAGGCTCGCGAGCTCATAACGGAACAACGCGAGACGATGAGAAACTACGCGTACGATCGGGATATGAAAACATTACTCAAGCCGCACGACGATGCTCCGCCGGAAATGTTACTGTTCATCCTCGCCCGAAAGCGCGACATCGCTAACAAGTACGGGTGGCCGTGCAATTTCTAAAATTTTTATTTTCTAGTTTGAATGTAATTTTTATTTTCTAGTTTGAATGTAATTTTAATTTTCTAGTTTGAATGTAATTTTTATTTTCTACTTTGAAATGTTTTTGTTAAATTTTATTTAATTTTTATTAATATTTTTTAATTTATAAACATGCATAATTACAACAAATAAAAAAACAAAAAAAATAAAAATAAAAAAGTAAGTCCCCTAAGAGAGGAGTGCCGCCATCAAATTAGGGTGTGAGAGAAGTTTAAGAGAGGAGTTGATGTGGCATAACCTAATTAGGTGTGCGTAAGAGAGGGGACTCCCCTAAGAGGGGAGTGCCCCTCTCACCCTCATCACTTGGTGCTAATTACTCCGAATTAACTTTATGTTCAGACGTTTTTCTTCAAGAGTTTGATGCTTGTAACTTGGTATCAATATGTTTTACGATCCAATAAGTTCAAAGTATATACACGCCAACTACTTGAAAATTTATTAGCCATAAATTAACAATATTGATTTTTGGCTACAACCATATATTTAACACTTTTATAACCTCAAGTGTCTATCTACGGAAAAAAAAATTGTGACATAAACAACTAGTCAGAAAAAAATTATACTAAATTATAGAAAAGCATACTTTTTTAATCTTCATAATTCAGTTTTTAGATATGCACTAATTTATACTCTACTATTTTCTTCGAATTAACATTTCCTGTCTTTAACTGAAACTGCCAATAAGAAATGTACTAAGACAATATTATATACCATAACAACCATTTATTTGGCCGGCTGATTCTTTGTCTTGTAAAGCCTCAAAGGCATAAATTTGTGAAAATTGCATGTCGATTGAGATCGATCTAACCTTATCTTAACGTATTCATTTAATGTAATCTTGAAAATTTCTTACCTATTGGTATTTTGACCTATAGTTTGCATCCTTAATGCTTGTAAATTGAATGTTACTTAATAACTTTTTTTTATTTGACTTTACTCATTTTAACTTTCTTTTTCCTCTTCCAACATTGAATATTTGATAGAACTAAATCAACCAATAAACGGCAAAAAGCTACACCGTAACCCTTTTAAATAGCAAAACTGATTCTACTAAATGATAACAAGCTGGATTATGATACTAACTATAAGAGCCCGTCTCTAAATCAGGCGATCATGCACAATTATGAACTAACCTAACCCGTATATTGCGCTTAACAAAAATATCCGGATTATCGGGCAAATAGTTGAATTTGAAAATACAAATCAAGAATAAAAATAAAAAAGTTAATTCTAAAATGTGTATCACTTCCCAACTTTTAAAAACCCAAATGGTGATCCTTGATTTGCATCATCAAGTTGTAATCATTGACACTGATATGATCCGGATTGTCAACTATGAAAAAAGTAATAATGCCGGCAAATAAATGTTTCAGATATTTTATCAGGTGGTTAGAGAAATAAATGTTACGTATATTTGTACACGTCTAAACTTAGAATCGTGACACTTTAAACCATGTGACCATTAATTGTCATTCGATGCACTTGTATTAAAATAAGGGGTTGTTAAGTCGTGAATGGTAGGTAAATATTAAAATATCATATATATTGGGAAAAAAAATCAAATTTGCAAGTGAAAGATAGTTTATACGATCATGTTAATATGTTAAAAATCAAATTTGCAAGTGGAAGATGGCTTATACGATCATGTTAATATGTTAAAAAGGGTTAACGGTCAAAATATTCTGTTCAATTATTATAGTTTTTTAATAATTTTTTAATCCTATAATACTCAACATGTTAAAAAATTAAAATTCAAGTAATGAGATTCCCCGCCCACCACGATGGTGTTCGTTTGATACCGGTTTGATTCGTTATGATACTGCAACCAAAAGAGAATACGAAAATAAAGTTCTAATAAGTGCCACATTATAAACAAGGGTTATTGGATTTTATCACCCCTAACTATTGACTATTGGCCGCTGCCACTCCCAACTATCACTTTGACGCCCGCCACCCCCAACTTAACACTTAGTGTGTTCTGTCACCATATCGTTAACTGATCACTAACTTTTGATCATGTTACTATACATTTGGGGTGTTCTAAGATCCCTAAAACCTTCCTAAGATCACTATGACACCCCCAAAAGTATAGTAACAGGATCTAAAATTAGTGATCAGTTAACGATGTGGTGACAGAACACATTAAGTGTTAAGTTGGGGGTGACGGACGTCAAAGTGATAGTTGGGGGTGGCAACGGCCAATAGTCAATAGTTTGGAGTGATAAAATCCAATAATCCTATAGACAATTAAAAGTAAATTTACTTAAATGATAAGGTTGGGGTGTGGTTTAAAGCCCCTAGGGGCCTTATAATGCCACGTCAGAACCACGTCAGCGCCATATCACATAGAGCATAGAGGGCTTTAAAACCCATCCCTTTAGAGCATTCACATTCAAAGAACTAAATTGTGAGTGTGGGGTTTTTAAAATATAAAGAGTATAAAAAATGGTTGTGAGTGGAGTAGAGAGAAAATGTTACTGTTCATCTGTATATTTGGGGGGACACTGTTCATCCACTATAATTTTTTAATATATATTGAAAGTGGTTGTGAGTGAAGGAGAGAGAAAAATGTAATGATAAAGGTATAAAAATATTATTTAATTGAAAAGGAGAGAGAAAAAGTATTTGTTTTTAGTGGAAATATATTGATATAGGAGTTGTTTTTTAGTGGAATGTATGTATAATTTTAGAGGGCTGGATGTGAATGCTCTAAAGACCATGGGGTATGGTGGGGCGGGGGTTGGGGGCATGAGTTGACACGTGGAATTCGAACCCCCCCACCGGTGAGTGACGTGTCCGTGGGGTATGGCGGGGCGTGGGTGAACCGCGTGGCTTGGCAGTTTATTAAAAAAAATACAAAAAATTAAAAAAATACACACAACATTAAAAAAAAAGCCTAAAAATTTATTAAATTCTTAAAAATTACATAATTCCTAAAAATTACAAAAAAAAACCTAAAAACGATTACAAAATAAAAAAAACCTAGAGCGTTAGGTAAATTTCAAAAAGCGCGAGCTTGTCGAACGGCTTTCGCTCCTTGCCCCGAAACTCAATGTTCGCCACCGCATCCCGGTCCTTGTGGCTTAACTCACCGCTCGGAACGGCTTCGTAGTAGGCTTTGAAACGATTAAGCTTCAGCCGTAGCTCGCGCCATTTATGTTGGCACGCGTTTAAGTTGTGCCGGTCGTGTCCGACGTTATGTCGGTAGCTTGCAAAGGCTTCCGGCCAATATCGCATTTCACCGGGTTGTCGCCCTTTCATTGCGTCAACGACGCTCGTGACGAGAGCTAGCTCTTCTTCGTGTGTCCAAGAGGCCATCGATCAAGTGGGTTGGGGTAGCGGGTTCGATCAAGTGGGTTTTGGTTGGGGTAGCGTTGGACAGCCAACAAGATTGTTTGGGTTGAGGTAGCCGGTGGGGTTGGGGTTATATTTATAGTGATGTTGACTGTTGGGTTGGGATGACCGCTTGGCTTGGCCAAACGATTAGATTTTGAATTTTAAATGCCCCGCTATGACATGACCAACAAGCGAATAGGAGCCGGCCACATCGGATCGCTAGCCCGCCCCACGCCCGGCTTTAAACGCCCGCCTCTTGGGCCACGCCCCAACCCAAGCCCACCCGGGGTGGTGGCTTGGGCGTTTTCAGCCAACCCACGCCCCAACCCAAGCCCCATACCCCACAGTCTTAACTTGCATGCAATGGTTTAAACATCCTATTAAGTAAAATTAAAAAAAAGGATTTGATTGGTTGAAAAGAATTGGCCCCACAGTGTGCTGGCGGGCCATCAATGACGCCCCCTCTTTGGCGGGCAGAGGGTGGGTGTGAGGCGCTAACGAAGGTGATGTGGCCAGAGACGGTATATCACACCCCCTACCCTAAGAGTAGAAAGATAAGCCCGGTTATTATAAATGATTAGGAAAAATTACTTAAATATTAAGAGGATAGAAAAGTTTACATTTGAATTTAGTATAAGTTCATTGTAATAAATAACTAAAATGAGTTTATTCAATAAATAAAAAATTATAAAAAAAATCAAGTTAAATAATAACATTATTTTAGTCAAACAATAAAAGGAAAAGAAATTTTAAAAATTAGTAATTGTTAAAAAGCTAAATTTGAGTTAAACATCAAAAGAAAAAAAGAAAACTAGCAATTGGTTCAAACCGGTGCCGATTTGAATGCAGGCGCCACTCGAGAGCAAAACTTAGAAAGGAGAAGGCGAGATCACCAGAGCAGTCATTTTTTTTATTAATTTTCTCTATTTTCCGATTATATAAAAAACGCAAATAAAAGTGGTCTAATGGAATGGTATTTGCCTTCAGTATGTAAAAAAACTGATGTTAAAAAAGATTCATAAAAAATACGCACAATTAAAAAATTAAAGAATATATCTTCATGGATCACCTCTTTACTTTCAAACAATCAAACAATATCAGCCATTAGGATTGTTCATTCTTTTCACTATTATATCAGGTTTAAAACAATAAAATTACAACTTCTAAGTTCTCACAAATAAACAGTCTTATAAAAATAGGGTCCTAATATTAATACATGCTAAAATTTTATTTACACATAGTGTATACGGGCCGTATACAGTTATACGGCCCGTATATAATAAAATAAAACTAATAAAGTCTGTGCCTTCAGACTTTGTCAGTTTTTTTTCATTCCATACGGCCGTATAACTGTATACGGCCCGTATACACTATGTGTAAGTAATTTGTCTGGTCGTATACAATGAAACGAATAATGTATACGGGCCGTATAACTGTATACGGCCCGAATGAAAAGAAATTAGATTTTACCCAAAGTATTTAATGGATTTAAGATGTCAATCACACGATACATTTTACAGTCGTTAGGTGGTCAAAGCTTTCTAAAAGTAGAAAAAAAATAAAACTTTAACAAGTAACAAAGACTGAAAAACAAAAAAAAAAACGTGTCGTATGACTGTAATAAAAAGGAAGGGTGAGGCATTTGATGAGAGTTGTAAGGAGAAGCGTTTTAATCACTTGTTTTCAACGGGGATGTAATGCAATGATTACACAGGGTGATATGAACCCAAACCAACTGCTTTGTCTTGAGTCGTCGGGAAAACTTTTCCTCAGGGGAGGGTGAGTAGTATGAGTCTGAGTCCATTTATGGTTCGTGAATGTTTCAAGGTCTTAAGTGATGGACAATTGGTTAAAAGATGTAGAAGATTTTGTTGGTTTGTTTCCAAGTAGGGTTTAGAATGTTTGAAGTATTCTTGGTTCAATACCAACTCTTCTGAAAGATAAGAATACAACGTTCATGTATCACAAGGAATGACTGATCTAAGGCAGAGAACCTGATTTAGATACACAAATTCATCACCGGTTTCTACAGCACAAACACATACACAGTTTGTTGGAAGAACCTTACACGTCTTCTGCTAGTTACTCTTTTCTTCGATTTCAACAAATCTTTCAAGGTCTTAAGTGATGGACAATTGGTTAAAAGATGTAGAAGAGTTTGTCTAGAGATCTTTACGTACAAATTTGCATCATCCTTACAGTTACAAATGAAGTATTAAAAGATGTTAGTTTCTTGACAATATGGTTTATCGACAAATGAAGTATTATCTGTCATTTCTGCCTCTTCGGTTGGTAAAAGACATAGGATGGTTTCTAATACAGGCTCTTTTAGAGAAGCGTTGGGATTCAAGGGTTTATGAGTAAAAGATGTTAGTTTCTTGACAATATGGTTTCTCGACAAATGAAGTATTATCTGTCCTTGCTGCCTCTTCGGTTGGTAAAAGACATAGGATGGTTTCTAATACAGGCTCTTTGTCAGTTGTGGTTGATTTATAGAACGATCCTTGACTTGAATTTGTGGATTTCGGTTGGATCAGAAAAACTTAAAAAGAGAATCAACTAAAAAAATACAATTGATTACTCGGTCGAATAACCGGTGCGTTAAAGTTGAGCTTCCTGATGCAACTTTCACAGTGGTACCAATGTCCTACTACTACAATCCTTCCAACGCCTGATTCCAATACAACCCTCGATGTTGATGAGTGAAAGAGTTAACATTCTGATTCAGATTCAGGAAGCAAATGTTGATGAGTGAAACAGTTAACATTCTGATTCAGATTCAGGAAGCAGATGTTTATGAGTGAAAGAGTTAACATTCTGACAATATGGTTTCTCGACAAATTAAGTATTATCTGTCCTTGCTGCCTCTTCGGTTGGTAAAAGGCATAGGATGGTTTCTAATACAGGCTCTTTTAGCGAAGCGTTGGGATTCAAGGGTTTATGAGTAAAAGATGGTAGTTTATTGACAGTATGGTTTCACGACAAATGAAGTATTATCTGTCCTTGCTGCCTCTTCGGTTGCTTTATTCTCTTTAATCTATTAGAACGATCCTTGTTTTGTCACGTACATGCGTTTAGTTCCCAACATCATCTGTTCATCATTGTTTTTGAAGATGAAGATGAAGAAACGAGGGTTTATTCTCATTAATCTATTAAAACGATCCTTGACTTGAATTTGTGGATTTCGGTTGGATCAGAAAAACTTAACAAGAGAATCAACTAAAAAAATACAATTGATTACTCGGTCGAATAACCGGTCCGTTAAAGTTGAGTTTCCCTGGTGCAACTTTCACAGTGGTACCAATGTCCTACTACTACAATCCTTCCAACGCCTGATTCCGATACAACCCTCGATGTTGAAACCGGTTTTACCTCATGAAAAGGAAAGAGTTAACATTCTGATTCAGATTCAGGAAGTAGATGTTTATTAATGTTTGAGAAACTAACAAGGTAAACCTGAATTTTCAAAATTTTTTACTATGCGTATACGGGTCGTATACCGTTTATACGGTCGTATACGACTGGTAAAAAATATTTTTACCGATCGTATACTATGTATACGACGATTGTATACGGGTCGTATATTGTTATACGGCCCGTATACTATAGGTAAAAAATGGTAAAAATCGGTTTATTCTCTTTAATCTATTAGAACGATCATTGTCTTGAGAACCTGATTCTGATTTAAACAATGGAATTTGTGGATCAACAGAAATAACTGAAAATAACTCGCCATTCTCTTGCATCTGTATACGTTGATTGTGGATTTAAGTTGCAAGAACCCGACACGTCTTCTGTGATGATTCGAAACATTCCGAATCACTAGCAGAAGAACCCGACACGTCTTCTGTGATGATTCCAAACATTCCTAATCATGCCGTTTTTTCTCTTCCGGTTACCAGGCCTATCATCTCCGTCTACGTTTAGTTTCAGCTACTGGAGTGAAATATTTGTTGGAATTTGTGGATCAACTTCTGCTAGTTACTTGATCAACGGACTGATCGGTAACGTTACTCATACCACTAGCAGAAGAACCCGACACGTCTTCTGTGATGATTCCAAACATTCCGAATCACTGCCGTTTTTTCTCTTCCGGTTACCAGAAGAACCCGACACGTCTTTTGTGATGAGTGAAAGAGCTATCATCTCCGTCTACGTTTGGTTTCAGCTACTGAAGTGAAATATTTATTGGAATTTGTGGATCAACTGAAATAACTGAATACAACCGGTCAAATCACACACTATATAAAGTGTAAAGTTATCGTGTGTTGTAGCTTGTAATAGATTAACTAGACCCCTCAAGTTGTCATTCATAACAACTAAGCGTCTGGAGAAGAGTATGTTGATATAGGAGAGTTGATGCAATTTTACAAGCATTTTACAAGTTCATCACCGGTTTCTACAACACAAGTTCATCACCGGTTTCTACAGCACAAGTTCATCACCGGTTTCTACAGCACAAGTTCATCACCAGTTTCTACAGCACAAGTTCATCACCGGTTTCTACAGCACATGCACATGGAAAAACAAGGACCATTCACCTCTTTCAACCTACCAAAACACCAAAATCCGTACCGGTGATTGTTTATCCATACTATTCTTCATAGCCATATTCCCACTCACAAGTTGTTGATACTGAGCTTCCTAATGGATATCGTTCGTAAGAAACTTTCCGTGCACTGAACCTTCAGTTGTGTACTCTTCAATCTTCTTGAGTATTTTTCTAACTTTATGCTTGCATCCACCACAGTGAATATTAACTTTGAGTGAAAGAGTTTGGAAACTGGACGGTAAAAACGAAGTAACTGTTGGAATTTGTGGATTTCGGTTGGTTCAGAAACTTAACAAGAGAAGCAACTAAAAAAATACAATTGATTTCTCTTCATGTTACGGAGAATGTTCTAGAAATTGAAGGAAAAGGAAAAGATTTGTTGAAATCAAATTCAACAGAGATAACTTAATACAATCGGTCAAATCACACACTATATAAAGATTACAGAGGTTTTTACCATATGTATACGGGCCATATACGGTTTATACAGCCGTATACTCTCGGTAAAATTTTTTTTTTACCGATCGTATACAATGTATACGAACGATGTATACGGTCGTATATTGTTATACGGCCCGTATACTATGGGTAAAAAATGGTAAAAATTAGTTTATTCTCTTTAATCTATTAGAACGATCCTTGTTTTGAGAACCTGATTCTGAAAGACAAGAATACAACGTTCATGTATCACAAGGAATGACCGATCTAAGGCAGAGAACCTGATTTAGATACACAAATTCATCACCGGTTTCTACAGCACATACGCAATGAAGTATTAAAAGATGTTAGTTTCTTGACAGTATGATTTCTCGACAAATGAAGTATTATCTGACATCATATGTTCATCATTGTGTGAGATTAGCCAAACGAGGATGAAAGATACTCAAACCATTTGATCCCGTTGTTGCAAACTCCTTTAATGTGAGATTCTTCAAGTTTGCACATTTTGAGAAAATACCAATGTGTTTGTCAGCTTCGTCAACACACAAAGTGACATAATGACGTGGAAAAACAAGGACCACATGTCGATTGTTGAAAGTTTGAACTGATTATTTGTTATCAGGTGAGTTCCAAGCATTTTATCGTGTGTTGTAATTTTAATGAAGCAATGAAGATTGAATATGCACTAGGGTGAGGGTTTTGCATTGATTCCTGCGCTCCAATCATCTGCTTCCTGAATTGAATCTGAATCTGAATCTGAAAGTTAACTAGACCCCTCAAGTTGTCATTCGTAACAACTAAGCATCTGGAGAAGAGTATGTTGATATAGGAGAGTTGAACCCGACACGTCTTCTGTGATGATTCGAAACATTCCGAATATCTAGCAGAACCCGATCCACTTACATTCGAATAACGCTGAGAATCCACAACGCTTATGGCCAGATTCTTTCCTTCAATCTTGGCAAAATCAATGTCTGCTTGTTTTATTATCACGAAATTACTGAACAACCGAGATAGACACAATAACAACGGTCTATTTGCTTCGTCCACTAGAACTATTTGTGTATGCATTCTTTTGGTAGTTAAAAGCGCTAATTAGAAAAAAATCTGTAAAATTAATCATATCGATTGCTATAACAGGATGGATGTGACACACAGATAGATAAGCTGTCACAGTTGTCAAGACTGTTTGTCGGGTTTCCAATGGTCACACAGGGTGATAAACAACGCTGATACGAACATATGTGTTTCGAAATAGGCTTTGTTCTTGGTTTAATTAAGTTACACGTAACATCTACTTATATTCAGATTTAAACAATGCCGGCCTCAACTGAGATAACGTACATCCATCAAGCTCAAAAAGAAAACTTGTGTTTCCCATAGTCACAAAAGATTGCGGTTTGTATTTCGCATAGCCACCGTTTCCGTAGTAAAAAACGGTTGCGGTTTGTATTTCGCATAGCCACCGTTTCCGTGGTAAAAAACGGTTGGGTTTGCACATTCAATCTTCAATACTTCATTAAAATACCACTAGTAGAAGAACCCGACACGTCTTCATGTTACGGAGAATGTTCTAGAAATTGAAGGAAAAGGAAAAGATTTGTTGAAATCGAATTTGACAACTATGACAGCTTATTAAAGGTAGCAATCACCTCCGATCATTTCTTGGTCAAATCACACACTATAAAGTTTAAAGTTATCGTGTGTTGTAGTTTGGAAAGATGACCGAACAGAGATCTGAATAACAAACTGTGGAGAACTTGTTTGTGTCGGGTTCTTCTGCTAGTTACTTGATCAACGGACTGATCGTTAACGTTACTCTACTTGTGCTCCGATTTAAGCGGCGTGTTCCGATCAACGTTGTTTAAAGGTGATGAAGAGTTTAGAAACCCTAGAATGATGGTGCTTTTACGGGAAAAAACGTGATAATTGAAACCCTAGAATGATGGTGCTTTTACGGGAAAAAAACGTGATAATTGAAAAACATCAATCTATACGTCCCGTATACAGTTATACGGCCCGTATACATTTGGTAAACATCAAAAACCTCAGAAATAAATCCATTGAGCCGTATACTTTTTATAAATCGTATACACTTGTATACGGCTCGTATAACTATATACGGGCCGTATATAATAAAACAAAAAAAAACATTCTCTGCGCATTTTCCTTTTCAAAAACATTCTATACGGGCCGTATATTTTGTATACGGCTCGTATACACTAGGGATGTGAAAATAAGATCTAGGGGGTGTGGGAATAAGGGGGCCCTAAAAATATTAAGTACCTAAAAAAGGGTTTACATTAAGTGGGTGCTTGGTGCTGCATTTTCAAAATAAATTATGCGTTTTCAAAATAAATTTTGCGTTTTTAAAACTGCGTTTAGAAAAAGCATGTAGGTACATGCTTCTCAAAAACTGCGTTTTGAATACAGATAATCACTTTTTCATCTAAACACTTTTTAAATTATTTATGTTTTACAAACGCAATAATCAAATAATCACTTCATAACGTAATCTCAAACATCCTCTAAGATCGTGGAACTATACGAAGTATTGACTTTATAAGAAGTATTGACTTTTCAGTTTTACCTCATTACATTATAATGTTTAAAAAATAATAATTAATAACATGTTGCATTAGATCAGTTTTACATCATTACATTATAATGTTTAAAAAATAATAATTAATAACATGTTGCATAATATATATTTTCAGTGATGATATTGTAAAACATTATAACTATTTTAATTCAAGCTCTTTTATTAACTCCATTAAAAATTATTTATTTACTTTTTTTATTTTAAGAGGTTAAAATGTTAATAAAATTACGTTATTATAGTTATTTTCTGTTTGTTAAAACAATTTGGTTTTGTGTAATTTAATAGTATTTAGTTTTACATTTTTTTAATTAAAACAATTTGTTTTTGTGTAATTTAATAGTATTTAGTTTCACATCTTACATATTTTTTTAATGACAAAGATTGTTCTACTATTCACCAACATTCTAAAATTTTCCTTGCTCAGTATTGAACTTGTACCTCTCCAAATGTGCTACCCCAACATTGGCTTATATATAACTGGCAAAATAAAAGCACAAAAGTATACGGAGTGGGAGGACATGAAGAGTAGGCATTAAACCCCACGTGACAGTCACATCAGTAAGGGGGCGTGGTAAAAAAAAACAAGGGGTGACAGGGGTGTGAAAGTGACGTTTTTATAAAAAAAAGATAAAAATAAAAAATAAACAAGAACCAATAAAAACCAACCAATGAAGCCGGCACCTCACACTTCACAATCCCTCCACGCGGGTGAAAACTAACCCGCCCCCTCCCCCATGCCGCCCTCCACGCCAGCCTTGGGCCGGTGTGCCGGACATGGAGAGGTTTCCACGCCTCTAAACCATGCCCACTCCGTGTGGTCTAATAATTTAATATTTCTCTCTCACAAACACAAATCCTATTTTCTAATTCTTTTTTTTCATTTACTAATTATCAATATAGTTTTTTTTTACAAATTAAACTTGTCTATACATCTATGTCAAAAATTATTTACATGTTAAGAGTTATGTAATGTTTAATATTATCTTAACTAGTTATTTTCATCCCGTGCGTTGCGGCTGGACTCAATGACTACAAAAGGCGTGTCAGCAACGGCAAACAGATATTGAATATCAAAACATAAATAAAATGACGTGGTAAGGTTAGTCACTCCGTCATAAAAAACGATTTTAAATAACCTAATATATAATAATAGGGCCCACACGTCCTACACGTTGGAAATTCGGTTGTTTTCAGTTCAGTTATTACGTTGCTAACACGTTAAAATATGGATGATCTCGGTACCGGTAACGGCAGCGAAAGTACCGATCCGGAAAATCATCGAAATTAGGTACCGGCACCGAAAATGCTCGGTACAATACGATATGGTATTTGAAGGTAAAAATCAATAAATAAAGGTATGGTGCTAGACCGGTGTCGAACCGAAAGTAACGATTCTGAAAACGCCAAATGGTGGGTACCAAATTGGTACCGAAAATGATTTGGCATAGTAAATTTGGTACCGATACGATACCGGTTCGTTTACAGGATTTGATACGATTTGCTCATCAATATTCTAAATATCCAAGTTAATTTTACATGCTACAATTCATTCACTACAGAAAAAGACAAAAAAGAAAGCAAAATAAGTTGTTGTGTATATAAAAACTCATTTAAACGAAATACAGTTTACTTACTGTGTGTATGAAAAGTAATCTAAACGGTGCAATTACTTGCATTGTTGCGTTGCTACAGGATTTGATGAGCTCGTTACCAACCGTTACCGAAATCCCCAAAAGTGGGTACCGGTACCGAATATACCTAGTATGGTACGGTTCGGTACTGGTCGGTACAAGTACGGCACCGGTATTTGAGGGTAAAAACCGGTAAATACCTGTGCAGAACCGATACCGAAAATATACCGGTTTGGTAAATTTAAGACCGATTCCAATACCCGATACCATTTTAAATAATTCTAAAACTACTGTTCATTCAACTTCTTTTTTATTATATATAGATTTGTAATATATATATATATATATCTTATTTAAAATAACCAATCTTTTATCCCTGTGATAAAAAAGATGGTAAAGGATCAAATAAAAATAAAATTAACGTACGAAAAGTACGCATTGGGGGGAAAGCAAAAAAGTTGTCACACCCCAACCGATGGCGGAATCATCGGGGCACGGCACTGAGCGAAACAGATTGTTCAGAAGTTTCGATAACAACTATTTATATAATCCAGTTAAAGACACGTCCCATACCGTATCCCAAATAAACAAACATGTCATTACAGATAATCATCCAAACAAGAACTTATGTTCCGACAACTCAGATTCAATTATTATTACAGACAATTGTTTATTATTTCTAGACTCCCTAGCCTCGATTTCATCACCACGCACCTAAGCATCCTAGCAACTTAAGCACCTGTCACATACGTTAAAATAAAGTCAATACATAAAATGTAAAGGTGAGCATACAAGTTTGATAATAGCATATAGAGTTCGAATAGTTTACGCATAACCAGCACGTACACAGAGGAAAACGAAGCATGTTAATTATCGACATGGACCTATCGATACCAATGACTGCGGGTTGACCGTCCGAGACGGTTCGCAATACATGATTACCACCGTAATCCATGCAAGTAATTGTCCTTAACAACCCCCGTGTGAACGGGTGCTGAGTCCAAACTATAGTACTACGTCGTTAAGGCAGGTAGACAGCATTCCACGTGTAAACACAATCAACAAGCATTCATTAAGTCACGTAATACACGCATATTGGTTAGCGTTCAAATAGTTTGAATAGTGTGTTCGATTGTGATTTTGATAAGTAACGTATGTAACACCCAAAAGTGCTAAAAGCAAAAAGGGATCGAGTATACTCACAGTGATTGATTATGGATTGAAGGGAGCGCTGAGAGTAGGATTAGCCTGAATAGTTCAATAGCACAACAATGAGCAACGTGGGAAATAAGACAAGTGTGAATGGATCGAGTGGGCTGGTCGATCGAACGACAGGATCGATCGAACGGGCTGTTAGGTCGGCTGGTATGTCCGGTTGGACAGTCCTGTTCGATCGGCCGGTAGGCTCGATCGGTTGGTCCATTCAAGTGGATTGTTTCTTCCTCTGGTGTGTTTGTGTTTGAGGATTTGAAGTTTTGAAGTTTTCGTTCTAGTATATGAGAACACAAAAATGTCCTTACCTTTCAGGTCGATCGATCGAACGGTCCGTTCGATCGGCCGGCTTAATCGATCGGCTGGGAACCTTAAAGTGTTTCTCAACAGGATGTCGCTCGATCGAACGGACTGTTCGATCGGCTGGCATTCCATACTACGAACGAGTTGTAAAAACGATTAAGTGTTGAAGCATAGTATCTCATGATCCGAAGAGTAATGTTTACCAATCGAGTAGCGTATTCGATCGAACATTACTTCGTCAATAGTATACTTCATAAAATTTGAAAAGTGTGGAACCATGTGCTAGCCGATCGGCTGGCCCGGCCGATCGGCTGGTATGTCCGATCGGCTGGCTGTTTGAACAGCCTAGCCGTTCGGCCAGCATTTCTGACCTGGTCGGCCTTTCGTCTAACACTTGGCTGTTTGGTCACTTGTTGTCATTTCGAGGTAGTTTGATAACGAGTTGAACTATGATATCCTCCGTTCCTACTTGTTTCCTTTGGCTCGGACAGGAATCACCCAAGTCCGGCCGGTGAACGGTTCGGAACGTCGGTTAGAGTTTAACCCGGAATCGGTGAACCTAGTGTATAGAATCCGAATCCTGAACCTCTTAACTGTTAGAATGATTAGTTAGCCGGTTCAAGCTCCGTTTCTACCGGTTTTAAGGTTTCGAGTGTAAAAGGTTGAAGAAAGTTGGAAATTATTCATAAAAATGTTAAGATTTGTAAGAATCTTAGTTTGTTTATGTGGAAATCGGTCAGATCTAAGCTATTCATGGTTGAATGAGGCCAAAGTTTGGTGTTCTTGAAGAACACTATGATGACATCACCCAAGAACACTTAGATCTTGATGATTTCACGGTTAGAAATCAAGTTTTGAAAGATAGAAAGGTGTAGAATCATGCAATGATAAAAAACGTACAAGAATTTGAGTGAAAACTTACCGGAGTTGAGAGAAATCTGAGAAAAGGTGAAGAAGAAGGTTGGTTCGGTCAGAGCTTTCCAAAAATGGAAAGTGTGACAATGACAGCCCTATTTATAGGCTCCAAAAGAGGAAAGTGGCAGCCGATCCGCCAGGAGCTCCGATCGAATGGGCTGCTCGATCGGCTAGGAAGATGCTAGCCGATCGGCTGGCCTGTTCGATCAGGATGTCTCCTGTTCGATCCGCGACACACCTTGAGTATTTCGTGACGATTTTCGATGTTTCGATTTCGATGGACGATGATACGAATACGATAGAGTTCCTAGTCAAATTACTTTCAGTCCCAACTACTATATCTAACATACAATCTTCTATATGTCACGTTTCGATGTCGGTTTCGATTGAGTTCGATTGCTTTTCGAGTTTCGATTCGATCTTCGATTGATTTGCTTGATTACCACACCAAACATATAAGTAAACACGCACAAGTAACACGTAAGGCACACACACACGTAATATAATACCAGAGTTCACATTATTCGAGTCTCGAGTTTGATTGATTAACTTTATCGCATTGTTACTTCCTACTATTCACAGTCGTAATTCGGTCGTATTGATTAAATATTCGATCATTTCATTTATACAACACTTACTCCACATAATACAAAAGTAAAAAGAACATTAGCAGTCAAAGAAGTCAAAGTTTACTTGGACTTTGACTTTGACTTTGACATTCGAAAACACGGGGTGTTACAGCCTCCCCTTGTTTAGGGAATTTCGTCCCGAAATTAGGTCGAAGGCTACACAACGCCGTGATTTACCAATTTGATGCTTCAGATCTATTTATTTAAACAACTGCGGGTACTTGGCCTTCATGTCGCTTTCGAGTTCCCAAGTGAACTCCGCGCCTCGTTTGCCTTCCCATCGGACCTTCACGATCGGGATGCGAGAGCGCCTGAGTTGCTTGGTTTGGCGATCCATGAGTTCGACAGGCTTTTCCATGAAGTGTAACGTTTCGTTGACCTGAAGATCGTCGAGTGGTACGATTAGATCATGATCAGCAAGGCATTTTCGGAGGTTAGGGACGTGGAAAGTCGGGTGGACGTTACTGAGTTCTTCCGGTAGTTCGAGTCTGTAGGCGACTTTTCCGATCCTTTCAAGAATCCTAAAAGGTCCAACATATCGAGGCGCGAGTTTCCCTTTCTTGCCGAATCGGACTACACCCTTCCAAGGTGATACATTTAGGAGTACGTAGTTACCAACTTCAAATTCAAGGGGCTTGCGTCTTTTATCGGCGTAACTTTTCTGTCTGTTCCGAGCTTTCACCAAGTTGTCTCGAATCTGGTGGATTTTGTCAGTCGTTTCTTGTAAAATCTCGGGACCGGTTAGTTGCGAGTGACTGATCTCGTGCCACACAATAGGCGATCGACATCTTCTACCATACAAAGCCTCGAAAGGTGTCATTTGGATGCTGGCATGATAGCTGTTATTGTACGAGAATTCCACCAATGGTAGGTGTTTGTTCCAACTACCCCCAAAATCTATGACACACGCTCGGAGCATGTCTTCAAGAGTACGGATCGTTCTTTCAGTCTGTCCGTCGGTTTGAGGATGGAATGCAGTACTCAGATTAAGCGACGTACCAAGGGCCGCTTGAAACGTTTCCCACAATCGTGAAGTGAACCGAGCGTCACGATCTGAAATGATGTCACGAGGCGTACCATGATTACGAATGATCTCGTCGGTGTAGATTTGGGCTAGTCGTTCCACCTTATAGTCTTCTCGTATCGGCAAAAAGTAGGCTGATTTCGTTAGACGATTGACTATGACCCAAATACTGTCGTGACCTGATGACGTGGGCGGGAGTTTTGTTATGAAATCCATAGCTATACTCTCCCACTTCCATATAGGTATCGGCGGTTGTTCGAGTAAGCCAGAAGGTCTTTGATGTTCAGCCTTGACTTTTGCGCAAGTTAAACAACTTCCAACATAGAGGGCGATATCTCGTTTCATGCCCGGCCACCAGTACTTATAACGAAGATCCTGGTACATCTTGTCAGCGCCGGGATGTATGGAGTATCGGGATTTGTGGGCTTCGTTCATGATAATCTTTCGCAAATTGGTCCGCTTAGGGATCCAAATTCAGTCCAGATAATAGAATATCCCGTCGGATTTGCTTACCAACTGAGCTCCATCGTGATAGATCCTTTCTTTCTTCAGTGTACGCTCGTTAAAGCAAGCATGTTGAGCTTCACGAATAAGGGTTTCGAGGTTGTGCTGGGCTTGGATGTTTCGGGTACTGAGCACGTAACTCTTTCTGCTGAGCGCGTCGGCAACCACATTCGCCTTGCTTGGGTGATAACGAATCTCACAATCGTAATCGTTGAGGAGTTCTACCCATCGGCGTTGACGCATATTAAGTTCCCTTTGATTGAAGATATGTTGTAAACTCCTGTGATCAGTGTAGATTGTACACCTAGTGCCATACAGGTAGTGTCGCCAAATCTTCAATGCAAAGACAACCGCGCCTAGCTCGAGGTCATGGGTTGTATAGTTCTTCTCGTGGATCTTGAGCTGACGAGATGCGTAGGCTATAACCTTGTCTCGCTGCATGAGGACACAGCCGAGACCAAGGTTAGAAGCATCACAGTAGACAATGAAATTGTCGCTTCCGTCGGGCAGCGTAAGAATCGGAGGGTTGCACAACATATGCTTGAGGGTTTGAAAGGCAGTCTCTTGTGCGTTTTCCCACACAAAAGGCTTGTCCTTATGAGTAAGAGCGGTAAGTGGCACAGCGATCTTGGAGAATCCTTCAATGAATCGTCGATAATAGCCCACGAGTCCGAGAAAAGAACGAATTTCTGACGGGTTCTTAGGCGTAATCCAGCTTTTGACAGCTTTAATCTTCGCAGGATTGACATGGATACCCTGACTATTCACGATGTGACCCAGAAACTGAACCTCCTCCAACCAGAATTCACACTTGGAGAACTTGGCATAGAGTTGGTTCCCCTGAAGTAACTCGAGAACCAAACGTAGATGTTGCGCGTGTTCGGCTTTCGTTTTGGAATAAATCAAAACATCGTCGATGAACACGATGACGAAACGGTCAAGATAAGGCTTACACACGCGATTCATCAGATCCATAAAAACCGCGGGTGCGTTGGTTAGACCAAAGGGCATAACAACAAATTCGTAATGGCCATAACGGGTTTGAAAAGCAGTTTTGGGGATGTCTTCCTCTTGAATCCGCAGCTGATGATATCCTGAATGCAGATCGATCTTCGAGAAACATGATGCACCTTGTAGCTAATCAAACAAATCGTCGATTCGGGGCAAGGGGTATCGATTCTTGATGGTTAAGTTATTCAATTCCCGATAGTCGATGCACATCCGGAACGACCCGTCCTTCTTTTTGACGAAAAGGACTGGCGTGCCCCAAGGAGAGGTGCTTGGGCGAATAAAGCCTTTTTCGAGTAATTCCTGGAGTTGGTTCGAGAGTTCTCGCATTTTGGATGGAGCGAGTCGATAAGGGGCTTTGGCAACGGGGTTAGCTCCAGGAATTAGGTCGATGCGGAAGTCGATATCACGACTTGGTGGTAGTCCGGGAAGATCGTCAGGGAACACCTGAGGAAATTCACGAACCACTGGAACGTCTTTGACTTCAACTTTCTTTTTCTTTCCCTTCTCCGCTACTACAATGTTGGCCAAGAAGGCTCGGTATTTCTTGCGGAGATACTTGTTGGCTTGAATACACGACATAAGCTTGAAACCCTTTGACGCTGTTTCACCGTACACACACAATAGATCACCATTCGCGAGCGAGAATCGAATCATCTTTTCGAAGCATACAACTTCGGCATCGTTTTCGCGAAGAAAGTCCATGCCTATTATGACGTCGAAGCTTCCGAGTTGCATTGGAATAAGGTCGATTGGAAAGATGTGATTGTTGAGTTCGAGAGTACAATCACGGAGTACTGAATTAACGGCAATAGTTCTTCCCGTAGCGACTTCGACTTCCAATGATGAGGACAGATAAGAGCGCTTACGACTAAGGAGCTTCTCGAATTCAAACGACACAAAGCATTTATCGGCTCCAGTATCAAACAAACATGATGCATAAATATTATTCACAAGGAACGTACCATTAACCACGTTGTTATCCGCCTGAGCCTGACGGGCATTGATGTTGAAGGTTCGGGCATGGGCTGCTAGCTGCTGTTGCTGAGGCTGCTGCTGTTGCTGTTGCTGTTGCTGCTGGGGCTCTTGCTTAACCACCCTGTTCGGGCACCTGTTTGCAAAGTGGTTAGGGTCACCACATGCAAAGCAGACTCGAGCATTGACTGCAGGTGCTGGAGCTGCTTGTTGGCCTTGAGGGGCAGGGAGAAGAGCTTGGTTGACAGTGGCTTGAACTGAGGCTTGGCGGGGACCATAGCGACAGTTCGCAATGAAACGGCCGTAAAGGTTGCAGTGAGCGCAGAAACGACAGGCTAGACCCACTGGATGATGGTACGAGCATGTCGGGCAGAGTGGGTGAGGGCCTGTGTATGCACGCTTTGCTGGCGGTGCATTGATCACTGGAGCTGAGCGAGGGTGTTGCTGCTGCTGAGCTGGTACAGCTTGTAGAGGAGTGGCGGTTGTCACGGCAGCACAACTCTTGTTGCTGGAGTTGTTGTTGTTGTGCTTCTTCTTTCTTCTCGATGACTTGGAGGGTTGAGCAGATGAGTCGGTGGGTGTTGCGGTGGCTTGATGCAGGGATTTGGTTTGCTTCTCCCAGAAACCAGACTTTATTCGCTTGTCGTTGATCTCAGCGGCGAGTAAGTAGGTTTCTTCGATCGTTGCTGGCTTGGCGGCGTGAACAAAGTCGGCTACACAGTCGGGCAGGGCTCGAATGTACTTCTTGATGGCTTGATCTGAGGTCTTGACTTGATCAGGACATATGATACTAAGCTGCTTGAAGCGAGCAGTGAGTGCAGCGTTGTCTCCATCCTTCTGCTTGATTCCCCAAAACTCGTCCTCCAGCTTTTGGAGTTCATGAGGAGGGCAGAATTCGTCGATCATAATTGCCTTCAACTCCTTCCATGTTAGCTCGTAAGCTGCATCATTTCCGCGCTTGTTTCATTCGGCCGTCCACCAGTCTTGAGCACGGGACTGGAAGACGCATGTAGCATTGAGAGTGCGGAGATGTTTAGGACATCCGTTCTGGCGCAGAGTGACTTCGACTGAGTCGAACCAGTGAAACATGGCTGTAGGACCATCTTCGCCAGTGAACTCTTTTGGTCCGCATGCTTTGAACTGCTTGAAGCTGAAAGCAGCCTTGCTTGAATCCTTAGGGTTTTCAACTCGGGATTCTTCAGACGTTTTGCTGGCATTTTCATACACCTCACTCACGGCTTTCGCCACTTGCTTGGAGATGATAGCAGCGAGGCGTCGGTCTCTCTTTTCTTGACGAGTAAGTGGGGTTTGGTGTCCGGACGACGACATGGTCTGCATTAGACATCGTCACGAGACTCAACACAACGAAATCGAATCTCACCTCACACGTCTACTACTATCTAAAGCTTAGAATCACGTCGAAACACATATCACGTAAGCACTTAAGCACATAACCACAAATGCACGTAAGCACAGAAGCACATAAGCACAAAGTCACGCAAACACAAAAGCACGTAAACAAGTAGAGCACAGAAGCACATAGTCGTAAAAGGCACATACGCATTCAATCATAGAGGTAGTCAGAAAACAGAAACCTATTCTTCAGGGCTCGCGTGTCGTTTGAATAGTATGTCGAATAGCATCGTATTAGCCTAACTCAGTCGTATAACATAATATAGTATGATATCGTCTAGAGTTGCGACAACTGGATGTCGAATTGAGATAGAACAGCAATTGCGAGTCATGTGTGTCGATTGAAATGATAGCAAAATCGAATAACATCCCAAAATATAAACATAAAAACAGAGAAAGCACACACAAACACATAAAATCAACGAGTCATCAGAGTACGCGGTTGCTGTTCTCAGAATCGAAACTCATAAAATCGAGAGATAGATTATCTGCGGCTACTAGACATCGACTACCCAAGGCAACTCGACTATTCACAGTAGACTTGTCATCACTTTCGACTCTAGGGGTCGTGTTTCTGCCTCGACTCTTGGGCATTCCACACGCGTTCCCTACGTCATACTTTGTGAGTTCAAGTCGTTGGAGTCCACCGAGGCCTTGGTGAGATAAATAAAGTTCAGAACAAACTGCTAAGGTTAGGGTTTCACCCCTTAGCTTAGCAATTTCTTCCTTGTTTTAAGAAAATTCAAGGAGAAATTTCGTCAAAATGGGGGTTTCACACCTGTTTTGGTATAATTCTCCTCGTTTATTTTGGGAAAATAATGCGATAAGCATGAATAAATAGATGAAATCAACGTTAGTCAGGCAATTTGGTCGGGAGTTTGCGGCTTTCACACCTATTCCTGACTGAATCGCCTGACTTTAATTGAAAATTCGAGTGCAGTGATAGTGAAGAGTTGCAGAGTAGGGCACATAAACTTGGTCTGATGGTTCCTAACTATAGTCTAGGTCTCTAAGACAGCGACCCGGACTAGGTCGTGTCTAACCTAATTCCCTATAGTTATGGCTCTGGTACCAATCTGTCACACCCCAACCGATGGCGGAATCATCGGGGCGCGGCATTGAGCGAAACAGATTGTTCAAAAGTTTCCATAACAACTATTTATATAATCCAGTTAAAGATACGTCCCATACCGTATCCCGAATAAACAAACATGTCATTACAGATAATCATCCAAACAAGAAGTTCTGTTCCGACAACTCAGATTCAATTATTATTACAGACAATTGTTTATTAGTTCTAGACTCCCTAGCCTCGATTTCATTACCACGCACCTAAGCATCCTAGCAACTTAAGCACCTGTCACATACGTTAAAATAAAGTCAATACATAAAATGTAAAGGTGAGCATACAAGTTTTATAATAGCATATAGAGTTCGAATAGTTTACGCATAACCAGCACGTACACAGAGGAAAACGAAGCATGTTAATTATCGACATGGACCTATCGATACCAATGACTGCGGGTTGACCGTCCGAGACGGTTCGCAATACATGATTACCACCGTAATCCATGCAAGTAATTGTCCTTAACAACCCCCGTGTGAACGGGTGCTGAGTCCAAACTATAGTACTACGTCGTTAAGGCAGGTAGACAGCATTCCACGTGTAAACACAATCAACAAGCATTCATTAAGTCATGTAATACACACATATTGGTTAGCGTTCAAATAGTTTGAATAGTGTGTTCGATTGTGATTTTGATAAGTAACGTATGTAACACCCAAAAGTGCTAAAAGCAAAAAGGGATCGAGTATACTCACAGTGATTGATTATGGATTGAAGGGAGCGCTGAGAGTAGGATTAGCCTGAATAGTTCGATAGCACAACAATGAGCAACGTGGGAAATAAGACAAGTGTGAATGGATCGAGTGGGCTGGTCGATCGAACGGCAGGTTCGATCGAACGGGCTGTTAGGTCGGCTGGTATGTCCGGTTGGACAGTCCTGTTCGATCGGCCGGTAGGCTCGATCGGCTGGTCCATTCGAGTGGATTGTTTCTTCCTCTGGTGTGTTTGTGTTTGAGGATTTGAACTTTTGAAGTTTTCGTTGTAGTATATGAGAACACAAAAATGTCCTTACCTTTCAGGTCGATCGATCGAACAGTCCGTTCGATCGGTCGGCTTAATCGATCGGCTGGGAACCTTAAAGTGTTGCTCAACAGGATGTCGCTCGATCGAACGGACTGTTCGATCGGCTGGCATTCCATACTACGAACGAGTTGTAAAAACGATTAAGTGTTGAAGCATAGTATCTCATGATCCGAAGAGTAATGTTTACCAATCGAGTAGCGTATTCGATCGAACATTACTTCGTCAATAGTATACTTCATAAAATTTGAAAAGTGTGGAACCATGTGCTAGCCGATCGGCTGGCCCGGCCGATCGGCTGGTATGTCCGATCGGCTGGCTGTTTGAACAGCCTAGCCGTTCGGCCAGCATTTCTGACCTGGTCGGCCTTTCGTCTAACACTTGGCTGTTTGGTCACTTGTTGTCATTTCGAGGTAGTTTGATAACGAGTTGAACTATGATATCCTCCGTTCCTACTTGTTTCCTTTGGCTCGGACAGGAATCACCCAAGTCCGGCCGGTGAACGGTTCGGAACATCGGTTAGAGTTTAACCCGGAATCGGTGAACCTAGTGTATAGAATCCGAATCCAGAACCTCTTAACTGTTAGAATGATTAGTTAGCCGGTTCAAGCTCCGTTTCTACCGGTTTTAAGGTTTCGAGTGTAAAAGGTTGAAGAAAGTTGGAAATTATTCATAAAAATGTTAAGATTTGTAAGAATCTTAGTTTGTTTATGTGGAAATCGGTCAGATCTAAGCTATTCATGGTTGAATGAGGCCAAAGTTTGGTGTTCTTGAAGAACACTATGATGACATCACCCAAGAACACTTAGATCTTGATGATTTCAAGGTTAGAAATCAAGTTTTGAAAGATAGAAAGGTGTAGAATCATGCAATGATAAAAAACGTACAAGAATTTGAGTGAAAACTTACCGGAGTTGAGAGAAATCTGAGAAAAGGTGAAGAAGAAGGTTGGTTCGGTCAGAGCTTTCCAAAAATGGAAAGTGTGACAATGACAGCCCTATTTATAGGCTCCAAAAGAGGAAAGTGGCAGCCGATCCGCCAGGAGCTCCGATCGAATGGGCTGCTCGATCGGCTAGGAAGATGCTAGCCGATCGGCTGGCCTGTTCGATCAGGATGTCTCCTGTTCGATCCGCGACACACCTTGAGTATTTCGTGACGATTTTCGATGTTTCGATTTCGATGGACGATGATACGAATACGATAGAGTTCCTAATCAAATTACTTTCAGTCCCAACTACTATATCTAACATACAATCTTCTATATGTCACGTTTCGATGTCGGTTTCGATTGAGTTCGATTGCTTTTCGAGTTTCGATTCGATCTTCGATTGATTTGCTTGATTACCACACCAAACATATAAGTAAACACGCACAAGTAACACGTAAGGCACACACACACGTAATACAATACCAGAGTTCACATTATTCGAGTCTCGAGTCTGACTGATGAATCGATTAGCTTGATTATTGATTGATTAACTTTATCCCATTGTTACTTCCTACTATTCACAGTCGTAATTCGGTCGTATTGATTAAATATTCGATCATTTCATTTATACAACACTTACTCCGCATAATACAAAAGTAAAAAGAACATTAGCAGTCAAAGAAGTCAAAGTTGACTTGGACTTTGACATTCGAAAACACGGGGTGTTACAAAAGTGGCGGTGTCATTTTGGTAATTATCAGCAACTTTAAAATTACTGGGGAAAAAGCAAAAAGTGTCTTGTAGAGTAATTTTGAGCATCTGTAGAGTAATTTTGAGCATATGTAGAGTAATTTTGGGAAATGTAGGGTAATTATCAAATTACTCTAGTAGAGTAATTTTGACTTCTATAGAGTAATTTTGAAAAATGTCTTGTAGAGTAATTTTGTTAGCATTTAGTTATGGGGTTTAGCTTTATGGTTTAGTTTTTAGCTTTTAGTTGGGGGTGGGGGGTTAGGGCTTTTTTTTTTTTTTTTTTTTTGGGGGGGGGGGGGGGGAGGTTAGTGTAATTTTGATAATTACCCTACAATTTTGATAATTACCCTACACGACCAAAATTACTCTACATGAACATTTACAATGTTGTAGAGTAATTTTGAGCATCTGTAAAGTAATTTTGAGCATATGTAGAGTAATTTTGGGAAATGTAGGGTAATTATCAAATTATTCTAGTAGAGTAATTTTGACTTCTGTAGAGTAATTTTGACTTCTGTAGAGTAATTTTGGAAAATGTCTTGTAGAGTAATTTTGTTAGCATTTAGTTATGGGGTTTAGCTTTATGGTTTAGTTTTTAGCTTTTAGTTGGGGGAGGGGGGGTGGTTTAGTTTTTTTTATGTTTTTTTTTTTTTTGGGGGGGGGGGTTAGTGTAATTTTGATAATTACCCTACACGACCAAAATTACTCTACATGAACATTTACAATGGTTTAGGTGTTTTTAGGTTTTGAGGGGGGGGGGGGGGGTGGGGTTTAGGTTTTTGGGGGTTAGTGTAATTTTGATAATTTACCCTACACGACCAAAATTACTCTACATGAAATTTTACAAAATTACTCTACAGAAGCTCAAAATTACTCTACTAGAGTAATTTTGAAGTTGCTGATAATTACCAAAATGCCACCGCCACTTTTTTTTTACTTTCTTTCAATTCGTACGTTTCGTACGTTTATTTTATTTTTACGTGAACTTAACTCTAAAAAAGACATATCTACCTAGTAATATTATATGTTTTATCTAAAGTATTCACCTATTTTATGTTAAACCAAGAGTCTTTCACACAAGAAACATTAGTCAAGTTCGACAAAGGGGTTACTAATACTCAACCAGATCAACAATAATTGATTCGCACAACTTAGAAAATAGTTAGACTCGTCACAATAACAAATGATTCTTATCAATGATCAAGCGCAAACACATTGACGACTAAACACATTTGCACGACCAAAAGCTAACAACTGTTTATCATTTTTACTTTATCATTTTACATTTACGAAAAAAAAAAACAGAAAAAAATATATCTATGCTATAATGAATTAACTTGTTTTTTTAACGACAAATTTGGATTATTAACGGACCACTGAAGTATCATCATATCACCAGCGGAACCACCCGATTATATCCATCTCCACTAGGTTATAACACCTACACCAATCCAGGAGAAAACCCAATAAAACTGGGAACATCTCCTCTTGTGCATGGGCGAAGGATAGTGGGGGCGGGAGGGGGCGGCCGACCCCCCGAACTTTTCGCTCAGTCGTGGAGACTGGAGAGTTATAGTTTTCGTATAGAAATTTTTTGGTATATACGTTTTCGACCCCCCGTTTATAGAAACTTTTTGGTATAGACATTTTCGACCATCCGGTTGGAAATCTCAAGATTCGCCAGTGCTCTTGTGGAAATCGAATTTAGGACCTAATAATATGGACGTTACAATTCAATAAATCAAATGACCCGTTACAATTCAATAAATGACCCGACCCGTATCTAATAGCAATAGTAGTAATAATAATATAGCGAGACGTATATGGCAAAGAAAAATGATGGTGGGCGTGACAACAACATGCCATCATTACTCACGCACATACAGCATTGATACACCTTCCTTTTTCCAACCAATACGACGTCGTTCCGCTAGTAAACCTTCGTCTATATGCCAGCTGGCACAGTTCAACTGATCCCCAAAAATGTAGTATAAATAGCAGATGCTAGTGCTCATCGTTGTCCAGTCAATTCAATCAATCGTCAACAACTCTGACCGATCACCGACCGGAAAACACCTCCGACGACCGTCATCAATGGCTACAAAAGTGTATATCGTGTATGTTATATATAATTTATCTCTATTTCATTCATGATGTTGATAGTTGTTGACTTGTTTTATACTTGATTTTATGCAATTTTAGTTTATTGATTATGAATTGTTGACTGTTGAACGATCTGTTAGGTTTTGTGGATGAGTTTGTGCGATCTAGATCGGTTGATTAGGTTTATAAATTGAAGTTTGTAGAGTGATTTTAGGTGCTGTGATAAGAGAGTTGAATTTGTGAACGTTTGGAATTGCTCTTTTGTTAAAAGTTTATATGATTAAGATGTTAGAACACGTAGTATGATGATATGTGTTTAGGTGTAAAGTTACTGATAGAAAGTAGAATTAGATGTGCGTTTTCGACGGATCGATTGGTGAACCTTTCGAATTGCTATCCTGTTAAAAGTTTATATGAGTAAGATGCATATTAATTAGGATCGTTTGGTAAACCGTTCCAATTGCTCTCCTGTTAAAAATGTAAATGATTAACAGGAGAGCAACTGGAGTCTCCCCCCTTGTCGGGCTCAAGGACAAGGGCTTTGTCGTAGGGCAAGCGGTGCTCAAGGCAGAGGCGAGCAAAGTGGCAAAACATGAGAAAGCCTGCCTGGAGAATCAACATGTGTTTGTCCCGTTTGCGTTTGATACCTTTGGTGGTCTCGCTCCTGACGCTGTGCGACTTTTGAATCGGGTTCAAAAAGTCGTTAATAGTAATTCTTCGTCGCTAAAGGTTTCAAACTTTGTATTTAGTAGAATTGGTTTTTCTATTCAAAAGGGGGTGGCGGCGCAACTTGTTGCCCGACTACCTACCATTGCTTTGTAATTGCCCTTTTCGTGTGGAATGTTATTACTTTATTTGCAAAAAAAAAAAAAAAAAAAAATATCATTGACGAAAATGACAATTTACTTAAAAGCTTTATTTAAAAAAAAAAATTAAGATGTTAAATCACATAGGATGATATGTGTTTCGGTGTAAAATTACTGATAGAAAGTGGAATTAGGCGTGCATTTCGGATTGACTGGTAAGCAAACCTTTACAATTGCTCTCCTGTTAAAACTGTATATGCTTAAGATTCATGATCAGCAATGTGGATACAGGTCTACTCTATATTTTTTCATATGTTGTAATGACGTGATGTTGATGGATATAATAACTAGAAAAATAATCAAATTTAGTCCAGGAAATAAGAATTGGAAAAGTAACAATTCAGGTTATGATGTAGGGGAAGAAACATTGATTTGAGAAATATGTGTTAGAGTAAATTACGTTTTTGGCCCCTGTGGTTATATCACTTTTACTATATTAGCCTAAAATAAGAATTTTTAACATATCTGCCCTCATGGTCTCTATAACTAACCATTTTGGCCCCTAAGTCTAGAGATCATGAGGGTCAAAATGGTTAGTTATAGAGACCATGGGGGCAGATATGTTAAAAATTCTTATTTTGGGCTAATATAGTAAAAATGATATAACCACAGGGGCCAAAAACGTAATTTACTTGCTGGTCCTTTGTTTTTAATAGGAAGTATCCTGGTACAGGAAATTTAAGATGTGAAAAGATTTAGGTAAATGATTAAGACACCACATAAGGCGTTAGAATATGTTGTTGCTAGTGTAGAATATAGATGATGTCCTACCATTTGAAACTCATGTGTCAGGACCTTAAAGGTCACCTGACATCTGTCATGGAATTCCACATTCATAGATCTGACAGAATTTATTAATATGGTAGGTGGAGAATGTATTTATTCTTTTTGTTGCTTGCTTGTGATCATCTTTGTGCAAATATGAATATAAGCTATTATCTCATTAGTCATTACCACGTCTCCAGAAGTCATGTTTTCTTCATAAAAAGTTGCAAAGGTCCTTTGAGGTCAATAAGTATCACATTCAGTTATGCTTGTTGCATTGTGGAGCCCTTTTAAAAGGAACGGTGATTGGAAGATAATGTGCTTGTTGCCTTTTTTTAAAAAGAACTTATTGCACTAAAAAATAGTTAGATAAATAGTTAGGATAAGCAATCCCAAACATCCTAAACAAACTGTTGTATTAAAAGGCACTAGGCGGATAAGGAGTTCTAAGACTAAAGGGTATGGAGAGGATGGGCTTGGAGGGGATGAGCCGCCACGTAGGCGCCACGTAGGCTCGGCTTGAAGGGGATGAACCTAGGGGGGTGGGGGATGAACCCCTTTATATATATATATGTATGTATGTATAGATGTATGTGTGTTAGGAGAGAGGAGAGAGGATGGGCTAACCCGGCTGTGGGGAGCCGCTTGAGCCGGGCCGGACATGAGGGGGGTGGTGTGGGGGACCGGCGCCGGTCCTAGCCGGGCCTCAGCCGGCCCCCATACCCATTAGTCTAATAAGCAATCCCAAACACCTCATTTGGAAAAGGAACACAACACTGAAGTTGTAACTCTTGTGTGTTTGAACAGTAATAATCTTCATCATGGTCTCTTGTTTAGGTATTACAATTTATATAGTATATGATACAATCGCACAACTCCCTCACCTCGTCTCTATTATCGAGAAGTGGAGTATCTGGAACTAAATTTGATTGTTTTGCAATAGCATCAGCCCAAAAGAAGCTATTAAATGAATTTATAAAGTCTTATAGAGTTATAGATGCTTATGCTATCAGTTGTCCTGCAACATCACCTATTATTTATTTATTTTATTTTTATTTTTTCCAATTTTTCATTTTGATGACCAACTCTTGGTATATTTATATTAAACCAACAATTGCATAAATTTACTATGGTGCCTGTATAGTCCTTTAGAATTGACTTGAGATTTGACTTTTTTTCTTATTAAAGAAATTAATTACATAAATTTACTGACAGTTAATTCTTATGGCAGGTACTACTCAATGTATGGACATGTAGAGAAGTTAGCAGAAGAAATAAAAAAAGGAGCTGCATCTGTTGAAGGAGTTGAAGCCAAATTATGGCAGGTAGATAATTAAACGATTATCTGATTATTGTTTGTAAGTGAGGCAAAACGGGCCGGGTCAAATAACTTTGATTATTTCGAACACATGCAGGTCGCAGAGACATTGAATGAAGAAGTGCTTGGGAAAATGAGTGCACCACTAAAGAGCGACGTACCAGTAATCACAGCAAACGAACTTTCTGAAGCAGATGGATTTGTTTTCGGGTTTCCAACAAGATTCGGTATGATGTCGGCCCAATTCAAAGCCTTTTTCGATTCCACTGGTGGCCTTTGGAGAACCCAACAGCTCGCTGGCAAGCCAGCTGGCATCTTCTATAGCACCGGATCTCAAGGTGGTGGTCAAGAAACTACTGCGTAAGTAAAGTACCCATTTATGCTACCCTACTAGGGGTGCAAACGAGCTGAGCCGAGCTCGAGCTTGGCTCGGTTCGAGCTTTGTTTTCAAAGCTAGAGCTCGGCTCATTGGTAGTTTCTCAAGCTCGGGCTCGGCTCGTTTATTATCTATTAATTAATGTATTAAATAAATATAATATAAATAATAGAATTGTTTAGGCTTGTGAGCTCGATAAGTGAAGCTCAGGCTCGTTTACTAAACAAGCTTATTTTTAGGTTCGGGCTTGGCTCGTAAACAAGTTTAAATAAGCCCAGCCCGTTTACTAGACAACTTTAAATAAGGGGTAAATGTTATTAAATATTAATAAAAACTAATATTACACTAAGGCTCGATAAGGCTCGACGAGCCTGATGAGCTTCACATGCCAGGCTCAAGCTCGGTCTCGGTAAATAAACGAGCTTTATTTTAGGCTCAAGCTTGGCTCGGGCTCGATAAGGCTCGGCTCGTTTCGAGCTTTTTGTCGAGCCGATCTCGAGCCGCTCGGCTCGTTTGCACCCCTATTACCCTACAAATAAACTAGATACACCCCCTTATTATTAATATGATTTTCCAGTACATGTATATATTTTGTTAACATGTATGTGCGTACAGTTTGACGGCCATAACTCAACTGGTTCACCATGGAATGATATTTGTGCCAATCGGATACACATTTGGAGCGGGCATGTTTGAAATGGAGAAAGTGAAAGGTGGAAGTCCTTATGGTGCAGGAACTTACGCTGGGGATGGTTCTAGACAACCATCCGAGCTGGAGCTACAACAGGCGTTTCACCAGGGGAAACACATCGCTACCATTGCTAAGAAACTCAAGGGAGCTGCATAATAGTTTCATATCTTTATGTGATTGGAAAAGGGTGATTGTTATTATAACAAACACACATTTATATGTCGTTTTAAGGTTGTTTCTCGTAATTGTCATTCATAAAAACCAATAATATGATTTGTTATACAACATTTGTCCAAAAGAATCTTGATAGATAACAACATACGACAAATGAGCTTTGGCGTCTAAACTCGTCCATCCTGAGGATCCGTTGATCTTTCTAAATTTTCTTGGGTTTCTTTGCTTAAGTTATACATGGAGTGCTAATAAGTTATAAGTGCAGTTTGCAAGTTGAATGAATAGTTTTAACTGAAACTGAAACTTGAGAAAATTGATTTTACAATCAAATCAGCGAAATATCAAGTATGATTTTCTACGTTGAATGGAAACTGGAAAAATATTTTCAGCTTTTATATATTTAGCTTGAGACTTCAGTTTGTTTTTTTTTGTTTTTGTTTTTGTTTTTTTTTTTTTAAAAAAAAATTATATTGTAATGTTGGGTATAATCCTATGATTTGATACACACAATTCATATGGATTATTATGGATACATATATGTTCAACTTTTATTTTCTTAAGCTTAATTTATCATGTTAGTTTTTATACACAATTTTCTAAAATTTTAAGGCTGAGATTTAGGGGGTGTTTGAGATTGCTTATTTTAGTGATTTATTAGTTTATTGACTTTTTAAAAAGTTAAAAAGTGTTTGGCATAAATTATTATGTGAGGGAAAAAGTCAATAAGTCACTTCGTTGTGACTTATTAACTTTTCCAAAAAGTCATGAGTTGTTTTGAAAAGCTAAGCTAAACATGGCTTTAACAAAATATTTTAAAAACAAGTTGAAAATGGGTTAAAAGAGCACCGTAAGCTTGCGGTAGTGGCATTGTAACCCATATGGATGTATATACCGTCAACTTTGATGTCCTACACCTTTTAAGGTTGGTTTATAATATCAGCTATTAGGGTGGTCAGGGTGCCCCCGTGAAACCCCCCATCAGGGGTGTGATGAATGTGAAACACCGTCACAAGTGGATGTTTCACGACGGTGAAGAGGAAGACAACGATGTATATCATGGTAGTGAAACTTGAATCAAGGGTTATGTTGGGTGTGGGTTAATGATTGAGCTGGTGTGATGGGTGTTGCAAGTGTGATAGTGAAAATGTGATGAAATGGGGTGTCAAATGTTGAATGAGTATGATATGTAATGAATGTGATAGAGTGAAAAGTGTTCTTCCACACTTACAATAAATAATTATTTTATTTTTAGTTTCTGATAGTTTTTAAATATCATCAAATCTATACATGTTATGTTTGAGACATAACAAAAAAATGTAAAATAAGTTGGTAATATTAGCAGAACATATTTTTATATAAATAAATTGTATTTATTTGTATTTGTATCATCAAATCGATCTTTGTTTTCTTCTAGTGCAATCGAGCAATGGGTGATAAGCATGACAGAGTCGAGTCTTCGTCTTCTAAACAACATGTTCTACATCTTGTTTACGCTATTACAAATATCCGGAAGAAGGTGTTCTACATCTTGTTTACGCTGTTATAAATATCCGGAAGAAGGTTCGAGTTCTTGATGGTTCCAAGGTTTCGTATTCATCTTGGGTGAAGTTGTTTCGATTTCCCGCATGTGGTTATGATGTTATGAACCACATCAATGGCAACGAACCACCATCCAAGGACGATCCAACGTATGATTAGAGGATGAAAACTGATGCTAATGTATTGATGCGTATCTACAAAACACGGTTAGATAATTTGCTTCATCGGGTTCTTGAAACGGAAATCAACAGTTATGGAGGGTTTGAACTAGGCTTGTCAATGGATTGGATATTGATCCATATCCAATCCAATCCGATCCATTTAAATCACTTATTGGATCATAAAAAATATCCACAAATCCATTAACTAATCCAAAGGATCGATCCATTTATCCAATTAATTATATGGATCGATCCATGATCCATCCGATCAGTCCACTACTAATTAAAAAAAAAAGTAGAAAAAGGAAAATTTCTTCCAAAGCCATCCAAAAAAATAAAAAAAATTTAAAAAAATGTAAAAAATTCAAAAAAACAATAAAAATAAAAAAAATTCTAAAAAACAAAAAAATTCATAAAAAAATCTAAAAAATTTTAAAAATTCAATAAATCCATAAAAATAAAAAAAGTTTTAAACAATCAAAAAAATTCAAAAAAAATCTTTAAAATCAAAAAATTCAAAAAAATCTAAAAAATAAAAAATGTAAAAAATTCATAAAATTCCAAAAAATCAAAAAAGTTCTAAAAAAACCAAAAAAAAATATATATTAAAAAAAATCTAACAATTCTTCTATCCTAACATTTTCAAAGTACTTGAACAGTACTTTCTTTATTTGTCCATTTTACATATTTTCATTTTTTTTAATTTTTTAATTATATTCTAAAGTGAATTGTATCGTTTTTATTGAATTTTATACTTATTTTTAATATAATTGTTATAAAATTTTTGTTTCATGGTTTTTTCGACACGTAGATATAGAAATCGTTGAGTTTCTTTATACATAGTTATACCGTTTACCTTTTTTGTTATTTGAAGAACATAATATAAAATTTTGAATACACTATTGCTACATGTTTATTTTTATCTACCATTCCATAAATCTTTTAATCAAATGGGTAAATATAGTTGATTCTTTTTGTTCTTTAACGTGACGAACCGAAACAATCTTGTTCGAACTATATCGGTATTGGTATCGTATGCGTTTTGATGTTTTCTTGACGTGGCATTATATAAGTGATTGAAAATAAAGTTGTATTGGCAATATAGTATTTTTAGTATCGTATGCTATAGCAAGTGTTGGTGACCAAATTGATGCCCTGCCCGAAAAACATCGCTACCAGTATCGTTATTTGTTTCTATAGTTCTCGATCGATGTAAAACACATGTTAGTATTCTTTTAGGTGTATTTCTTCTAACTGCTATAAGAACCGAGCCGATACTTTAAGAAACCGTACCAATATCGACGGAAATCCCGCCGCGGAGTGCGGGAAATCCCACTGGTTCAAGAAATATTTTAAGATTTTTTTGATTTTGGAGATTTTTTGTAATTTTGTGTTTTTATGATAATTTTTTATTTTTTAGAAATTTTTTATCTTTGAATTTTTACATTTTTTTATTTTTTATTTTTTTCAGAACTTTTTGATTTTTTTCAGTTTTTTTTTGAATTCTTTTGTTTTTTTTTTCAGATTTTGTTTTTATTTTTTCTGTTTTATTTGATTTTTTACAATTTTATGATTTTTTTGAATTTTTTACATATTTTTATTTTTATAATTTTTTTGATATTATAGAATTTTTTTTATTTCTTTGAATTTTTCAGATTTTTTTTGGTTTTTTAGAATTTTTTAGATTTTTGAAGTTTTTTGAATTTTTTTAGATTTTTTTTTATTGTTTCTAAAATTGTTTTGATTTTTTAATTTTTTCTATTTTTATGATATTTTTTTAATTTTTTTTTTATTTTTTTAATTTTTTAGAGTTTTTTAATTATATTTTTTAGTATGGATCAATCCGGATAGTGATCCGTCTATTTAAAATTATTTGGATATGGATCGGATCACGATCCATTATGTTGGATTGGATCATGATCCATTTAAGTTGGATCATTAATGTCCATCCGTTGAAATGCCTAGTTTGAAGTTTGAACATGATTAAACATATTTTCTTAAATGATAAGGGTTCAACCCTTGAAGCAGGGACGGAACTACAGGGGGTCAGGAGGGTCCGTTGACCCTCCGGCCACCGACCGACCATTCAAGCTTTAATCTGTCATCTAGTGGGTTTTCATAATATGACCCCCCAGATTTATAGTTGAGCTGTAAGTGCAGCGAAAAATAAGAAAAAAAACGAAGAGAGGTGAAAAAAATAGTCACCGGAATAATTCTGATAGGATGCACCGTAGTTACAGAGATGGTGAAGTGAAAACTTAAAGTAATGAAGAAGATGACATGTTATGACTATCCAATAAAAAGCCAATAAAAAAAGCCTGACCACCAGTCAAATAGTTGTACGGTGTTCTCTTTCTTTTCAAATTGAAATATTAAACAGTAATATTAATATTTTAATGTAGGTCTTTTTTACTAGAATGTTAACAATTTATAAATTTAATAGTTTTCATTTATTTAGTTTAGAAAATGTGAAGATATATAAATTTGTCATTCATTTTTTTACATAGTTTAGAAGATGTCAAGATTAATAAATTTATCATTCTTTTAAATCTTTAATTTTTTATATCGGTAAAAGTATTATTATTATTATTATTATTCTTATTATTATTATTATTATACACTATCGGTTGAGTGTATGTCTATATATATGTTGACCCTCCGGTTAAAATTTCTGGTTTCGCCACTGCCTTGAAGACTATTGTCATGGAGTTAACTGGTCAGTTAAACATGGTCTTGCGAATGAACAACGTCTTGTACTTCAGCTAGTTCGTGGGTTACCCGTTAAATATGTCGGTGAGCATACTAGTTTTGTTACATAGTGTAACGCCCTACCTTTTTATACTTTCCATAATTAGAAACCGGTGCATGTATTTCTATTTTTGGAAGTCTTGTATTATTGTAATCGTTCTTTCGTTGTAATCGTTGTAAAATCCGAGACTTGGATCATAATGGAATTCGTATTTTCTTTACATTCATGTTATACACGTTCCATACATGTTCATATGTTCGAATCTATTAAACTTATGACACTTTATTAACAATTTATGCGAAATACGTCAAACTTGCAAACTCGTGATCTATATGCTCAATTTACGCAGATTCGATACTAAACCTCGACAAACATACGTGTTTATATGTGTTTTATATTCAGTTTATGATTAATTTACATAACATACCCTTGATTATGACCCTTTGTGCTTAAAACACCTAAAATCTACTTAAAACATATGTATGTTTTAAGTACATATGTAAGGACAAGGGCCATAAGTGACAAAAAATAAAACAATTCAGCGAATACTAGGCCTCACGATCCGCGAAGCCCCTGCCTGGGCGAGTCGCGCCCCACGACGGACTCGAATCCGCAGAAAAACATAGCTGGTTACGGGATTGGGCCATTTTGTTGTGTTTTATTGTGTTTTCTACATTAATTACCCACCAGACTTTACCCTAACACTTCCCTATAAAAGCTAACTCATTTCCACACTTCATCCACTTTACAAACTCACAAATTCACTCTCAAATCACTCCTAAATCAGTTGAAATCAGTAGCAAAAGACAGGAGATAGGCAGATTCGTATCAACTTGCTTAAGTGAGCATAACTTCTTCATTCTTCAACCTTTTTCTTTGACTCTTCTTTCTAATCACTTGGAATAACCTTAGGTATCATACCACATGTTTTCCATGGAAAACCAAGGCCTGGAAACATCACCAAAACAGGCTCCAAAGTGAAGAAAACTTTATGTTTGGATTTAAACACTTGTTAAACTACTTAAACTTGAGGTTTCTCATACAAATTCCTATGTCCTTACACTCATAATCAAAACAGGCTCCAAAGTGAAGAAAACTTTATGTTTGGATTTAAACACTTGTTAAACTACTTAAACTTGAGGTTTCTCATACAAATTCCTATGTCCTTACACTCATAATCAAATCTATGGTTAGTTGGGCTTAAAAACAAGGTTGTGACATGTAAAATCAGAGGTTCAAAAACCTCATAAACATTCTGTTTTGGTTAGGGTTTAACTCACAAGTGGTGTACAAGCTTAAAGCTTGTAGTTTGTGTGATTACAAGGTTAGCTTGGGCTATCCTACTTAAAAATCCACACATCACTTGATGTTTTCTTAGATTAGTTGTAGTTATTTCATTTCCTATTGTATGTACATGACCCTCCTTGTTGTCCATGACAACATGTGTAGTGGTGGACACTAAAGAGGTACCTAAATGGAAGACTTGTCTTTCCTACCTCATGCATGACTTATGTGAAATACAAAAGAGGTTCCTAAATGGAGGATTCATCCTCCTACCTCATGCTTGACTTATATGACAATATGATATCTATATAACTTATATAATATTCAAGTAACCAAACTTTTGATGATGAACTACTGGTCATTTGTCAAGATAGTACGTTATATCATCTAAGACTTTAATAACTTGTTATGATTCTAATGGGTATTTTGACCAATGAAAACATTCTAGCCCTTTTGGGTTTCATAGTGTCAAACAAGTATTATATGACTAGATGATTATTTTCCTCATATGTATACTTTCATGTATTTTAAAAATCCGAATCTTTAATCCTCCGTTAACTTCCTATACTCACGCACCAATGTTTCTTCGTGTAGAAAGACACGGTGTTCCACTCTAATCAACCAACAACTCTCGCGGGATTATCAAGTGGAAAGCTTGCGAAACCGTGAGTATACTCGATCCCGTTTTACCTTTTACACTTTGGGTGCAACATGTATGTTATACAAAATCACACGACACTTAAACTATTTTAATCTCTATCCATGCTTAACATGAAACTATATGATGCTTGTGAATCTTGTATGCTATGTAAACTATTTGTGTCGATGTATGCTCATTAACTTTGCTAGCCTACCTTAACAATTATAGCGTTATAGGATTAACGCACCGCCCACGAAACTTGGGGTATTGTTAAGTTAAACATGTTAACCTCCCGTTATTCTTTGGGATAGGCAAAATCAACGTGTTGTATACTTGGGTTTGAACATATAGTACACCGTTTCAACATATTAGTAACATGCATATTGGTTATTCATGTTGGATATGAGTTCGTTAAACTTTTTAATCTATATTATGCTATGTATGAAAACTTGTATACTCGCCAACTTTTTGTTGATATATTTTAATACATGTTGCAGGTTGATAGACGTTATGATGTTATGAGAAGAAACAAGATTTAGGTGGACTTAGAAACACACCTAGATTATTTTATCATGTTGGTGTTATGTTTTGAAAACAATGTTGTTTTATTTGAATCTTTGTATGGCAACTTAGCATTGCAATGAAATTTGAATTTAAATTATATCGTCACATAGTGTTATGAAATCTTGAGCAATTTGTTCGTCTCATCCCGATGTTTCCGCCATCAATTGGGGTGTGACACATAGCATAGATAAGAATAAATCTCAAATCCACATATTTATAGCATACTAAATTATGTATCACACTAGCATGCAAAAGCTAAAATCACTCCAAAGTTTGGCACTAGCATATCCTTATCATCAAAGCAAATAAGGCCGAATAGAATAACTTAACAATAACCCACAAAACAGGGCGGTCTGCTACCCCTATAGCGTTGTACATGTTTAGGGAAGCTTGCAAAGTTTATGGTAGATAGCTAAGCATAAGAATATTCTAGCATGTATCCATAATTAACAAATAAGCATGTTTAAGGATTGAGTTTTTTTGTATAAGTTTGCTTGTATGTGTGTGTATGTATATTTAGTACGAATGCATATTGCAACCTAAATAGTGTTTAAAATGTAAAATGAGTATGTATAAACTCACGGTTTGCAAAGAAAATCCACAATATGCGAGCGAGCGGGTTTGAGGAATGAAACACCAAAGTCACCGTAAAATGGTAAACAAAGGTGTACGAAGGATTGGAGGATGGAAAATAATTAGAAATTACGAGTATGAAAGTACATTAAACATATCCCGCCTAGATACTTATTTGGACACTATTATTAGTGTTTGTTTTTCATGAGTGTTAAACAACCATTAGAAGTCCAAAGTTAGGAATCTAAGACTAGGATATTCTCCACCTTAACACATAACATTAAACCATGGGTTGGTTGATATTATGGTTTGGTTTTGGGGAAAGTATTGTATGCGTGAATTATATTATTTATATAGTCAAGCATTAGAGGTAGGGTAATCCACAAACCTCAAGGGTTTCACCATTGCACAAAATCACTAGCATAATTGATGACTCAGATGGTCATAAATACAAGGAAGAATGCATAAAAAACAAACTATTTTGCTAAGTAACCAAGTGAGAGATGGTGGAAGTTTTAGTTGTAGAACCAAGGTCCGCAACATCACCATTTGTACCATAACACAAGTCTTCCAACATTGCTTGTTTGGAGACTTGGTTTGGTTTCACTCACATAGTTGGTTGTCGTTTACTTAGAGACTTAGAAAGATATAAAATGGAGGCATTTGAACCTCAAAGTTTCTTGAAATAACCTTAATACAAGAGCTTCAACATGGAAACTTGTTGGTGACTTGGTTTGGTGTGAAGAAGTTTCAAAAACAAAGTAAAGAAAACACGTATATTAAGTTTAAGAAAAATCCCAACTTGGCCCTTAAAATAGTGGTTTACCATCCTCATTTACCTTGATAAACAAGTGGTATAACTCTTAGAGGCTTTCCAAGTATGGGGAAGAAAAACACAAGTAAGAAATAAACAAGAAAGAAACCAAAACTCAGTGTTTTGGTCTTTGAATTCACTACCCAAAGTTGGAGAAATGGATGATTTGAGAGAGCTCGAGAGAGTTTTTGAAGTGGTGAAAGTGTTCAGGAGGTGTTAGGGGTTAGTATTTATAAGTAGGATTTGAGTTTGGGGTATTGAATGAGTTGGTTGGGGTTTAGAAGGATGAAAATATTCAAAAAAACGTTGTTATTCGTGAATCTGCTGTCAGATACACCCCTTGCGAATCGCAAGAGTAGGGTTACGATCCGCAACGACCTCGACGAAGATTCAAAAATTTAGTTTTAGTCCCTGAAATTGTTTTGTTTGTTATTCTATGCTAAAAACTCATAGTTAAGCCTATTTTTGGGTATTTAAGTGTATGCAAGCATGGTAAATAATAAAAACACTTATGAAATAACATTCCAAAGAAAGTAGAATCTCGATGTGTTCTTCGTTTTTGAATTAGAATGCGTATTCGTGAGTGTTCTTTTGCATTATACAAGAAATAATTAGGCAAGAATAATATAAAAGAGAATTTCAATTATGATCAAGTCTCGAAACTACAAGGAATTGAAGAGAGAGTACGAATTACATTAAAATGGAAAATAAAGAAATAGAACGGTACACCTTTATATATACACTTTTTCTTGGGAATCCACTTACTCCTAATAGATTTTCGTCCTTTGGTAAGCTTAAGCAATTTCGAGACCTGTCTCAGTATTAAAGACTTAATCTTGTTGCATCTTATTCATACCGTGTCATTAAAGTATACTCATCTTCAATCTCGTATCGGTTGAGAGGATTACTTTCACAACTATTTTGTCGTAACTAGCTTCCCATGAAATGTATTATTGGTTTGTTAATAGCTCCCACCTATATTGGAATTATGCATATTCGTATTTAGTTGAGGAATCATGTTTCAATAAACATATCTCTTCCCCTCAAATGTTGTGATTATGTGGTCTCAAATAAATATAGTGATTATGTGGTCTCAAATAAATATAGATGTTAATATGTATCATTTTGATTTGGGAACTCAAACGACATAACATATTAATATTTATAATAGAGTTAATTACTATTTTCGTCCCTGTGGTTTGTCAAAAATCACTATTTCAGTCCATTAGTTTAAAAATTGCGATTTCAGTCCCTGTAGTTTCACTTTCGTAACCATTTCAGTCCCTGTGGTTTCACTTTCGTAACCATTTCAATCCATTATTCTGTTAAGTACAGGGACTGAAATGATTACGAGGTGGACTGAAATGATTACGAAAGTGAAACCACAGGGACTGAAATCGCAATTTTTAAACTAATGGACTGGAATAGTGATTTTTGACAAACCACAGGGACGAAAACAGTAATTAACTCTTTATAATATTTAAGAGTATATGATAAAAAACCCAATTATTTCCCTTGGATCTTGTTAGTAGTAATTCCAAACACATCACAAGTCGGTGGTGGAAGAGCGACAAAGGAATCCAAGTGATAAGTTGGTGAACCTAAGGGACTAGGTTTGACAAGTTGGTAAAATTAACTTTCATGATTATATTATAATTAGTTATGATAATGTTTGGTTAGCAAGTAAGGGTTTTCTTTAGTTGTTTTTTGTTGACCAAGTTAGGTTTCAATTATAAATACATAGGCAAGTCTTAGAGTTATGTATGAGAGTCATTGTTTCAAATTTTGTGTTATTTTTCTATGTATAATATATGTGAGAGTTATTCACAAATATCATGTGTGTTTATTATGATTCTTAGGACTTTAATTGGTATCAGAGCTTGGTGTCCGCAATTTTGAGAGTCGTTTTCTCTTATGGGAAGCAACCATTTTAAACTTTGGGGCTGTAACAGTTGTAAAAGATTTCTTGGTGATTTAGTAGCTAAAGAAGCCAGTGATCAATAAGTCGTTTGAGAAGCCGAAAGATCGATCAAAGTTTCTGTCACCATTGTTGGTTTTGATTTCAACCTGGAAATCAACCCCGAGTATAGATTCGAAGGACTAGATCCCAAATAGGCAACAACAATATATGTGTATCGAGTTATGGTGCACCGTAAGTTGGACAAAGATGATAAGATTGAACTTGAAGACATACCTACTTTTTTGGGTCAGAAATTAGGGGTGATTGTTGGTAGTAATTCCCGACTCCTCACTAGTCAGTGGTGGGAAAAGGTGACAAAGGAATCCAAGTCACAAGTCGATGCTTGTTAGGATTTCTTTAGTTGCTTTCTTGTTGACCAAGTTGGGGTTTAACTATAAATTCATAGTCAAGTCTTAGGGTTATGTTTGTAGATCACTGTATTCAATTTTTGAGGTTATTTTTTTTTTTTGCTAAGTGTAATATACGTGAGAGTTATTTACAAATATCATTTGTGTTTATACCAATTCTTGGGAGTTAGACCTAGTTTTTCATATATATGTGAGGAATTTTGCACATGCGATCCCAAAGTCTTGAAACGTTTAAAATTATTTTTCGTCTTGTCCATGTTTCATGATTCACAAGAATATGTGTGAACATATGTTGAATAGTATTTAATTATTACAAAAGTAATTTTAGGATGGAAGGCATGTCATGGCACTATGTGCAATCATATTTGTACATTCAAAAAACTTAAAGTATGAATTCAAAAGGCCAATTATTTATCAAACAATCACTCAAAAGTCACCGTAACAAAAAAAAAAAAAAAAAAAAAAAAAAAAAAAAAAAAAAACTAAACTGTTGCATAAACAGGGTTAAGATATTGTACAAAGACTAATATAAATAAGAAGGGTGAGAAGTTATCATAGATTGACAAGTGTTCAAGGAGGTATCAAGTAGAAATGGTAATACGTTTCATTCAAGAGAAAAGAAAGAACATGTACACGTCAAGGGCGTAGCTTTCAAGAGGCCGGGAGGGGCGCCCGGCCCCTCGAACTTTTCGCTTAGTAGTGCTATGTATGTACGTTTCGTGTAGAATTTTTTAGGTATATACGTTTTCGACCCCCCGGTTTTATAAAAAAAAATTACTTATATAGAATTTTTAGTTCGGTAACTTCCGACCCCCCGGTGAAAATTTTCAAGCTTCACCACTGGTACACGTTTTCACATGCAAGTCATATGATATTCTCCCCGCTTTTTTTTAATGTCTATAACTTTTTGATACGTCATATTTTTTTTTTCAAGAATTATACCATAAAATCGAGTGTCTTTTCATCTTTAATATGAGTTCCATAGTGTTATACTTTTGAAACAAAAATCGAAAATCCAGTTGCTTAAAACACAATGGACATAACTTGAAACATAATGAGTATCAAACTAAAACGCAATAGAAAGTAGACTAAAAACACAATTGACAACATATAAAAAACATAATGAACAATAGACTAAAAACACAACGGACAGCATACTAAAAACATAATGAACAAAAGCCTAAAAACACAATAGACATCAAAATAAAACACCATGGACAACGGAATAAAAACACAAGGAACAACATACTAAAACACAATGACCATAACCTATAACACATTGTTTTGAAAACCCACCTAGTTGAAAAACACAATAATCACAACAAATAACACAATGTATAGAAAACTTAAATATAACACCATCTTCATTGTGTTATAGGTTTTGATAATAAAACCACAATGGACAGAACCCAAAATAACATTGTGTTATAGGTTATGATAATAACACAATGTATGAAAACCACAGTAATTTTAAAACTCTTTATGATCTGTAATATACGTATCTGATCTTTGGGTACCACTAATTCACAACACCTTTTTTGAATAAAAGTGAAAAAAATAATGAACCCCGTCACAGGTGGTGATTACAGACAATCATGTTCGCTTATGAAACCATGAAGTATATATGGCTATGGTGGTATCAAAGATGAATCAATATGTGATCAAGTACAACATATGATAAAGTACTTACCAGTAGTGGAACGGAAAATGTTACATCGTCATATATAACACCATAAAAATTATGAGAATCGGAAAATCTTTAATTATTCACAACCTAAGATAATGAATAGTCCCTATTGTCATTGGATGGAGTAAGACATCATCACTAACCATTAATCAACTCTTTTGGGTCGTGGTAAACTATTTTTTTTTTCTTTTTTTTATAAACTATTAATTAATAAATAAAACATATTTTTAACAAAATAAAAGTACAATAAATTAAAAAAAAAAACATTATATTAAATTAAAAAGCATGCCAAACCCACAAATCTTGAGAGGCCACCGCTTCGAGCATAACTGTCGGGTATTTGTGAACTCCTCTCATATATTGGCCCCGAAACTCTGTGGGACACATTCTCCAAACAAAATAGGTGCAAAATAGGTAAAATTGTCATTTTATGCGAACTTAATAAATAGTTTAACACTTGATAGAGGTAAACTGTTGCTATGTTAACTCTCCTCTCTAAGTCATATCTTGTCCAGAAAACATAAGAGGTGGTCACCTCTCTTGGGTCGTGGTAAACTATTTTTTTTTCTTTTTTTTATAAACTATTAATTAATAAATAAAACATATTTTTAACAAAATAAAAGTACAATAAATTAAAAAAAACATTATATTAAATTAAAAAGCATGCCAAACCCACAAATCTTGAGAGGCCACCGCTTCGAGCATAACTGTCGGGTATTTGTGAACTCCTCTCATATATTGGCCCCGAAACTCTGTGGGACACATTCTCCAAACAAAATAGGTGCAATCAAGGCTACCGACCATACCAGGAAGGTGATGTTTCTCCTCATGAGCTTAGTACAAAAGCGCCATGTCGTGGCTTGTTGGTCTACGTAAGAACTCGGGAGCGTATCCGTTTCGCAGAAATAGTCTAGACACTCGCGAGAAGTCCTTTCGGCCATATGTAATACTCGTCGTTCTCGCCTGGAGGGTTACCGGTTGCAAGTTATTTAATAGCTGATGTAACTTTTTGCAACGGTGTAAAACCCTTCTTCATTCTCGCATGCACACCCCTTTCAAACCACGGATTATTCGCTTCCACGTCGCTCACATTTTTTAGAAACAAACGTTTTGACATACAAAACCTATGACGAAAAATGCCATCGTTGTATTTCGGGTCCTCGACAAAATAATCCGTCATAAGGGTTTCGTGGCCACTCTCATGATCACGACGAACATATCGTTTCTTGCTAGATGTGCCCGTGTCTTGTAGTTCGGCTTGCTCGATGAGATTTTGGAAAAAAAATTATGCTACTATCGGTTGAAGCTAACTCGTCATCACTGCTATCGGATGGAAAAAAACAATGGTATTCCATCCACTATTTTAAATAAAATAGGGGTAGAGATTGGTTTTGGAGAAAATGGATTGGTGAGAATTTGTTATAAATTGAGTTTGGTTTATACAGTGTAAAAATATGTAAATTATTATTTTTGTTTTATTTTATAAAAAACGGCTATAAAGCCGTTGCATTTAACTCCTCCAACAGTCACAAAATGGTTCAACGGTCACATTTTGGGTGCAGTGAGTAGTCACTGATTTTCATCTCACTGCACGGTGACTCAAACATTGGTAGTGGTGTTCCCCGCCGGTAAAAACCCTTTGCCGCTTCCTTTACCGAACCCGCCCCGTTCACCCATAGCGAACTGGTTGGATCCGAGTTGAAATTCGGATCGAGGTTTCAAGAAAACCGATAAAGATTTTGCTAAGGGTGTAAGGGGTGCTCACCTAATAGGTGAGTCCCCTATCTTACACCTAACCAATCACATGGTGCCACGTCAACTCACCTAATACACTCCCCTAATTCCCCTTTTTGATGGCGGCACTCACCTATTAGGTGAGTTCAAAATTATTATTATTTTTTTTTTTTGTTGATGTTTAAAAATTTATATAAAAGACATTTCATTAAATTTAAAAAAAAATACATTCAAAGTAGAAAAAAAAACACATTCAAACTAGAAAAAAAAAACACATTCAAACTAGAAAAAAAAACACATTCAAACTAGAAAAAAAAAATACATTCAAACTAGAAAAAAAAAATACATTCAAACTAGAAATCGCATGGCCACCCGTACTTGTTAGCGATTTCTCGCTTTCGGGCGAGGATGATTGGCAACATACTTGGCGGAACATCGTCGTGCGGCTTAAGGAAGGTTTTCATATCTCGATCGAAATTGTAGTTTTTCATCGTCTCGAGTTGTGCCGATATGAGCTCGCGAGCCTCCGAATCTCTTTTTTTCCTCATTTCGATCGCCTCCAATTCTACCGCATGCTTCGCTTCTTTCATGGCGGTGTACACTTTGAATTGTGCCGCCAACTCGGCCGAGCTTCCCTCGGACGATGTAGCTTGACGCTTGTCTCGCCGTTGTGGTCTTTGTGGCGAGGGATCTTCGTTCATATCCGGGATTGAAAAGTCTACGTCAACGGGCTTTCTTTTAGGTGCCGAACCTTCACCTTCCTCGCCCATCAATGGCACTTGTGCCCATTTCTCGTGTTTTCGAACGACCTCCCACGCCTCGAGGTGTTGAAAACCGCTTGGAAATCTTTCTTTAAATTCTTTTAACGCGACTTTCATCACGTCGAGATCTTGACATCCACTTGCTCGTGTGCGATCCTACATGTTATAAAATAAAAAAAAAAATTAGAAAGTGTTAAAAAAGTATGAACTTAGAAAAAAAATAAAAAATATGCAATGTTAAAAAAAATATAATTTTTACCGCTTGTTGGTATAGGCCGTTGAAAAAGTTTATTTTCGAATGCATCGGGTTCCATTTAGACCGTACTTGATGAACGGTCCGGTTACTTCCACCGACACTTTTGTTATAGTGCTCTAAAATTTTACCACAAAAACTTTCGCGACTTTGTTGATTGCCCTTTTTTTTGTTGGTAGAACAATGTACCCACGCCTTCGCCAACGCCTCTTCTTGTTTTTTTGTCCATTTTTCGCTCACCGTTTTCCCTTTTTTTCTCGAGCCTCGTCTTCTTCGTTGCCCGCTTCTTCGTCCACATTATATTCATCTTCCTCGTCGTCGTCGCCCAAATTTTGAGTTTCGGGCACTACCTCATCGTCCTCGTCGTCCTCGTCAATAGGTAGAGAACGTTCGACACTTCCTCTTGTAGAAGGAACTTGTGGAGAACGATAAGCATATGGGTCGAAGGCGGGGGATTGAGGAGGAGCGTCCATTGATAGCAAATTTTGAAAATAGCCGAAATTGGGTTGTTGGGTGTTGTAAAACGAGGGGTGTGGAGGTTGTTGGAAATAAAACGGGGGTTGTGAAGTGTAGCCGTAAGGGGGTTGTGGTTGAGCATTTGCACCGCTCGAACCATCTCGAGACGGTTTCGATACCCGCCCCTTATTTTTTTTCTTGGCCTCGCGGGGTCGGTTCTCCATTGCTCGGTGTATAAAAAATAAAAAGTGGATGGGGTTTGGTTGGATAGTATAAAAAATAAAGAGTGAAATGGTTGTGGTTGGAGAGTTTGGTATAAAAAATATAGAGAATAAGATGGTTGTGGATAAAAAAAGGGTGAAAATGAGTTGAGTATTTATATTAGTTTAAAAAAAATTGATTTTTTTTTTTTTTTTAAAATCCGACCGTTGTCAACGGTCAAATCTCGATGATTGTGCCAAATTCAAGCGGTGAACACACAAACAAAATCACCCCCGATTCGGGACCCCGCGTTGATGGCGGCGGTGTTCCCGATCGGGGAAATCGCTCACCGAGGGCACTCCCCGAGTACGCCCCGTTCACCCTAAGATGCATGTATGATGGCAAGTAGCTAGGGAAGGCAAGAGAAGTCATAATTTAATGTATGAAAACAAACAAGTATGGTAATGATGGGGAAGTATTTGGGTGGGAAGGAGTATTATTAAAGGGAAATGAGAGGAGCTAGTGTTGTCGCTATCTATCGCCTCTTCAAATAAACAATATAAACATAGACTAGTCTCTTTTTGTTTTCTTTAACTTCTCCTTTTTCCTTCTTTCTTTATGTCACTCTTACATCATTCATACACATTCAAGCTTACATTCTAAGAAATTGACTTTCCACAATATGTATGTAAATGATACATAACCTATAAATATATTAAATTTCAATTCATGAGTTATATAAATAACATTTGAAAGATGCATGTCAGGTTACTTTATTTTAGGATACAAATATGAGAATTCAACCATTTGATAATACTCTTTTGTAAATTTAAATGTACCCATGCAAGGTCATACATGATGAATAAATACTTTTAAATTGCATCATATATTTGAACTTAATTAACCCTGAAGCATAAACTTCTAACATCCGATTTGTGTAATATGAAAATATCATGTGATTTTGCTTTTTTACACTCAAATTTAATGATTTAATCTCTAGAAATCCCCATTTTTATTTATTTATTTTTGCAATTTTGCCTTTTCACAACCCAAGTTCGCAAGTAGAATGGCTATGATTTACACATGTCAACTTGTTAGTTGGTTTTTTTTTTTTTTTTTTTTTTTTTTTTTTGCTTTCTAAAATTGCATGAATTCAGTTGGCCATATATGAAATTTTTGTGTCGAAAGACAATTTTGATACCTTATGATAATCAAAGTAGTTATTTGTGTGGTTGCCCGGAAAATTCCCTTCTAAGATAAAGTGTTTGTTAACTTGTATGTTCAAAATTAGACCGGTTTTGTGTCGAAAGACAATTTTGATACTTTATGGTAATCAAAGTAGTTATTTGTGTTGTTGCCGGGAAAATTCCCTTCCAAGATAGAGTGTTTGTTAACTTGTATGTTCAAAATTAGACCGGTATATTTTATCAGCAAATTGGCACGATTGTTACTTTCACAATATAATCCTTAAACTTTTCCTTACTTTTTAAAAGATTTAGGGTAACATAAAGCTTGAAAGTTCATTTTTAATTATTTACTGTATTGCCCGAGTATAAAAAAATGTTGTCTAAGATTTTTGCAATAGGAAATATACATGTTCACCAAACTATGATTGTCATATGTTGTGCACAAAATATGATTGTACTATATTATCCATCAAAGAGAAGCAAGGAATATCTATGTAGCCAAGTCCCTACTACTTGATGACGTTATCATTTTTTTCACAATAGGGAAAGTCACACAAATATATAAAAAGACAAACGTAATTTAATTAATCATGTATATTATTTATTAATTAATAAAATATTGATAACATACGTACCTATCCTTTTATAAAATTGTTTTATGTGATTGCTATAAAATAATATAGTATAATACATTAAATATTGATAACATACGTACCTATCCTTTTATAAAAGGAAAATTGGTTTTTAATAAACCAACCTTTGTCCCGTTGGTAAATAATAATCTTACCTACGTAATTGGTATACAATAATCCTACCTATCAACATGTTGGTACTCAATGAAATTCCGTTAATTTTTTTTAACTGAAGTTAATTTTTAAGTTTTATTTATTACACAAAAAGTCCCTGTAGTTGTAATTTACTAGTTTTAACTATTTTATAAAACAAAAAAAAACCTCAAGGGACTGTAATTTACTAGTTTTAAAATAGTTAAAACTAGTAAATTACAACTACAGGGACTGTTTCTGTAATAAATAAAACTTAAAAACTAACTTCAGTTAAAAAAAATTAACGGAACTTCATTGAGTACCAACATGTTGATAGATAGGATTATTGTATACCAATTACGTAGGTAAGATTATTATTTACCAACGGAACAAAGGTTAGTTTATTAAAAACCAATTTTCCTTTATAAAATTGTTTTATGTGATTGCTATAAAATAATATAGTATATACATTAAACTAGGTTAGAACCTCGTGTATTACACGAGTTGAATAAATGTAATTTAATATACTAAATTAAAACAATTATTCTTTAAAAATCTCGTTTATTACACGGGTTGAACAAATGTAATTTTATATATTAAATAATAAAAAAAACTATATCTATAAGAACCTCATGTATTGTACTGAATAAATGTAATTTTATATACCAAATAATAAAAACCCGTGTATTGTACGGGTTGAATAAATCTAATTATATATACTAAATAATAAAAAAAATTATATCTTTAAAAACACTATGTATTACACGGGTTAAATAAATGTAATTTTGTAACCTTATATATTACACGGGTTGGATAAATGTAATTTTATAAACTAAATAATAAAAAAAATATATCTTTATAAACCCCGTGTATTATACGGGTTGAATAAATCTAATCATATATACTAATTCATCATCATCATCATCATACTCGGTAAATCCCACAAATAGCAAAGCTATGGTAGGGTCTGAGAAGAGTAAGATGTAAAGACTGCTTTCAGTAAGACCCCCGACTCGATAGTAGTTTTGCATCAAGTTTTGGACATAAGGCACATAACACTTAGCAATCGGGACAAAGACCGATTAGTGCATGTTCCCTTTTGTCTTTCTCCTATCAACGCCACCACATGATGATGATGCATGATTAACCGTCCGCCGCTTTTAACGTTATTTTCACAAATTTAGTGAAATAACGTTAAAATTAGTGCAATTACACTTTTGCCCTCCGAGCGTCCACACATATATACATTATTAAAAGTTAGATTAGATTATATATGAAATAAGTGTATAACAAAAAGTCTTTATAAATTTCACATAGAATTAATTAGAATCCTTTACTAAAAATAGGTTAGATTATATATGGGCTTATACGTGTGAGTAATTGTGATTATTGAATGGTTGAATTTTGAGAGTTTTGAAATGTGAATTTGATTATGATAGATTATATTTTAGTTTTAAAACTTCTAGAATGATTGAATCAAATAAAAGGATTATGATTTCCTAGAAACAAAAATAACTGAGTTTTTTTTCGATCATTTTGAACATGAACAAATAGAACGATAGCATCTTAATAAAAAAATAACCTAATTACAAATGTGAAACCCAATAATTTTACTTCTGTCCCATTTGAATGGAAAAGATAAGTACAAACTAAATTTAAAAAAAAATGCAATATGAAAATAATAGATAGAATAATCGATTTTTTTTTTTACAAATGTGAAACCCAATAATTTTACTTCTGTCCCATTTGAACGGAAAAGATAAGTACAAACTAAATTTAAAAAAAAATGCAATATGAAAATAAGAGATAGAATAATCGATATTTTTTTCATAAAATAAAATATGAGACAAGGGTAAACTAAATAAAAAAGTGTCAATTTGGTAAATAATAATATTAAGTATGAAAATGCAGGAAATTACAAATGTAGACATCTTCAATGAATGACACGTGTTCAAAATCAGGTTTCTTTTTATTATAGAGTATAAATACTGAAATGGTTAAAACAATCATATCAGATTGAATAATTATTACATATTTCAAAAATCATATAATTTACATACAACAAATTTTCATCATGTATATGTATTGGGGTGTTGTAAAAGAGGCTTAGGGGTATTTTCAAAAAGAGTTAATTACTGTTTTCGTCCCTAAGGTTTGTAAAAAATAACGGTTTCAGTCCATCAGTTTAAAAATTGCGATTTCAGTCCATTAGTTTCATTTTTGTAACCATTTCAGTCCACTAACTTAACTCCATCCATTTATTTTGTTAACTTTGAGTTAACTAACTAATACAGGGACGGTTTGCGTCAGTTTTAGAAACACAGGGACTTAAGTGTAAACTCTAAAACATTAAAACAAAAAAAATAGTAAATTCCAAAAAATCAAAAAAATTCCAAAAAAACCAAACAAATTCCAAAAAATTCTAAAAAATAATAAAAATTCCAAAAATTCTAAAAAATTCTAAAAAAATCCAAAAAATCCGTTTCGGCGCGAACTGTTTCGAACCTGAACCGTTTCGAGCTTAACCGTTTCGACGCGAACCGTTTTGACCCGTACCGTTTCGACCCGAACCGTTTCGAGCTGAACCGTCCGTACCGTTTCGACCGGAACCGTTTCGAGCTGAACCGTTTCGACGCGAACCGTTTCGACCCGTACCGTTTCGAGCCGAACCGTTTTGACCCGTACCGTTTCGAAGCCGAACCGTTTCGACCCGTACCGTTTCGAAGCCGAACCGTTTCGAACCGAACCGTTTCGACCCGTACCGTTTCGAAGCCGAACCGTTTCAAGCCGGACTGTTTCGAACAGAATCGTGCCGTTTCGAACCGAACCGTTTCGAGCTGAACCGTTTCGAACCGAACCGTTTCGAGCTGAACCGTTTCGAACTGAACCGTGCTGTATCGAACCGAACCGTTTCAAGCTGTACCGTTTCGACGCGAACCGTGCCGTATCGAACCGAAACGGTTCGGCTTCGAAACGGTACGGCTTCGAAACGGTTCGGGTCGAAACGGTACGGTTCGATACGGTTCAGCTCGAAATGGTTCGGTTCGATACGGCACGGTTCGGTTCGAAACGGTTCAGCTCGAAACGGTTCGGTTCGAAACGGCACGGTTCGGTTCGAAACGGTACGGCTTGAAACGGTTCGGCTTCGAAACGGTACGGGTCGAAACGGTTCGGTTCGAAACGGTTCAGCTCGAAACGGTTCGGCTTCGAAATGGTACGGGCCGAAACGGTTCGGCTCGAAACGGTACGGGTCGAAACAGTTCGCGTCGAAACGGTTCAGCTCGAAACGGTTCGGGTCGAAACGGTTCAGGTCGAAACGGTACGGACGGTTCAGCTCGAAACGGTTCTGGTTCGAAACAGTTTGCGCCGAAACGGATTTTTTGGATTTTTTAGAATAATTATGATTTTTTAGAATTTTTATTATTTTTTAGAATTTTTATTATTTTTTAGATTTTTTTGGAATTTGTTTGGTTTTTTGGAATTTTTTTGATTTTTTGGAATTTACTATTTTTTTTGTTTTAATGTTTTAGAGTTTACACTTAAGTCCCTGTGTTTCTAAAACTGACGCAAACCGTCCCTGAATTAGTTAGTTAACTCAAAGTTAACAAAATAAATGGATGGAGTTAAGTTAGTGGACTGAAATGGTTACGAAAATGAAACTAATGGACTGAAATCGCAATTTTTAAACTAATGGACTGAAACCGTTATTTTTGACAAACCTCAGGGACGAAAACAGTAATTAACTCTTTCAAAAAAAAAAAAAGTTAATATTCCACTTTTAGTCCAAAATTTATTGATTTTTCATTTTTAACCTAAAAGTTTTCATTTTTTTCAATTTAATCTAACATTTTTTTTGCTTTCAACTTTGGTCTTTATACTTATCATATTTCGTAAATTTTTTGCTTAACGTTTCATTCTAAATTTTGCGAGTTAAAACGGTGCAACGTGCGTGTGTGGTTCAACGTTATTATGTTTCGTTTAACACTTCGTTCTAATTTGCGAGTTAATACGACGCAACGTATGTCACACCCCGACCACGTAAAACAACAAAACGTGGCGGAAACGTCGGGGAGTGTTGTAACAGAATCATTGTTTCACAACCATGGATTAAATAGTTTTGTTTTATTGAATTATTGAATTCAATGTTTTGGTACAATTTAAAATAAAACAAATAATTGTTTCTCAGTTTTAAGTCGCTAAGGCACAAGTCCATCCTATATGTAGCGTGCATCAACAATCATCACATAGCAGTACCTGAAACATATATGAAAATATGGTACGTCAGCATAAAAATGCCTGTGAGTAACATAGGATTTTGTGTATTAGATTCATGGCTTTAGATAATATGAGAAAAAGGTTTTATGTTTTTCAAAATAGCCATGAATCTAATGTAAAAGTTTTGTTTCTGAAAATGTGTCGTTTTGGAAAACGGGTTTATAGTATAGACAAAAATATACTTTGGTTTTGAAAAGTTTGTACAAATAGTATATCATAGTATACTTTAGTTTTGAAATAGTTAAATGGATAGTATATCAAAATATACTTTAGTAATTAAAATAATAGTTTCGGTAGTATATCTCAAGTATACTTTGGTTTAAGAATAAAAGTATTGGTAGTATATCAAATTATACTTTGGTTTGTAAATAGCATATCAACTATGCTTTGGTTAAAAGTAGCATATCAACTATGCTTTAGATAGTATATCAAAATATACTTTAGTTTAAAATAACAAAGTTGGTAGTATATCAAACTATACTTTGGTAAACAGTAGCATATCAAACTATGCTTTGGTTTAAAAATAGCATATCAACTATGCATTGGTTTAAAAATAACAAAGTAGGTGTGTTAAAACATATGTTGGATTCTTGTACATAGTATATCAAAATATACTTTGGTAGATCACATTTGAGAGCACATCAAACTGTACTTTTGTAGTATATCGACATATACAAAGAGAGTGTGATTTGGTATTCAACAAAGCCTTAGTGTATCAAACTACACTTTGGAGACTATAGAAATACCACGAAGGCAATTTCTATTTGGTTTAAATTTGGTTTCTGACATTCCATACAACAGGAATGGGGTGTCTAGTCCTATAGCGCTATATCATACTACCAATCGGCTGGGTGAATGTATAAAAAAAATGGTACAATCCAACAATTTGTTTATTAAGTTTTGGAAAATCAGTGTTTAAACCATAGGTAATTGTTTAATTTGTCAAAAGAATATGTATTAAGCATGTGTAATCATATAGTTTAAAATCAGGAAAATAACAGATAGGCATATATGTTTCACCCCAAAACAATTGAAAACAGTAAAAGAGGGGACTATGTACTCACTTGAGATTGCAAGTATCCTTGATTAAGTGTCCTAACAAAGCTCGGGAAATCAAGGAATCAAGTGGCACCTAGTATGGATCACTATGTTAAACAATCGGATCCTAAATCGGGAGATAGGATAGAATGAAGTTCTATAAATCAAATGAGTATTGCAACTCATATGGTATGATTTAATAGAGCTAGCATTCTGATTGGAAGGCTTACCTAAGTGCTTTTGACCCGTTTCGACACATTATGGTAACATAAGCCACTATAATGCGTCGTTTGCGTAAAACTATGTTCGGATGGTAATCTATGTGCTATGTCAAGTCTTACATGCCCAATTATCCCTAAACATGTTACTAAATCAGATTATATGTCAAAAATATGTTCACATAATCAAAATATGGATTTTAGCTTCAAAAGGGCATTTTGGTCATTTACTATGGGCATACAAGCTAACTAGCAAATGACTAACCAATCCTATGTGATCATAAGGTATAACCTCAGTGGTTATTACCTATGTAACCATGATCACTAAGTGTGCTTGGTCGGATCCTAAAGATCGACCAAACGGGTCGGGTTCGGAAGTATAAGCGGTTGTTTAGACCGCTTACCTTACGATCCTAAACAAGCACAAACTAATAGTGTCGAGTTAGACATGTCAAAACATGTCTAACCTACTGATTTGGTATCAAAACAAAGCGTTTTGATACCCTAAAGTAGTTCCGTTGCAAAATGCGTGCTAAAACGCATTTTGACCGAAACTTTGACTCGGCACTACAACTAGATAACGTGGTAATCAGCGGTTATAATCGCGAAGGATTATAACTATCGTGATTACAATCACGTGTCAAAGTTCAATTGAACTTTGACTTGACCAATTGATGGTCAAAACCGAAAGTCAAACTGTTGGCCAAACTGTTTGACTTTCTGCACTACATAAGGAAAAAGCAAGAAAAAGAATGAAAGAAGGCTCACAATAGTCCTTGCTATCTTTTCTACTAAGAAGACAAGTCCCAAATCAGTTGAGAGAGCTTCCAAAGCAGATAAGAAGAGAGGAATGAGTGAATGAGCAAAGAAATGAAGTGAACTTGATGGCTATTTATAGTTGTAGTGGATTAACAAGATCATTCCACTTGTTTTTCTTAGCCATTAAGCATTAATCCTAGCCATACATGTGTTAGGAGCAGGTGCAAAGCCTTGGAGAGGTGGTAACTTGGTTACCACACAAAGAAATTGCAAGATTGGCCCCTGAAATTACAAACTGTTGCTGAAAACACATATTCTGCCTAGATGAGGCACTCGCGTAGCGCGACGGCATAGGCCTTAGGGCTCGCGCTACGCTACGGCGTGTCTGATTCAGCAAAGTTTCAAAAATGGCAGAAATGGTCCCTGCACGCGTTTAAAGCCTTTTTCGATGCGTTTAAACCCCGTTAACCTCATTTCAAGGCTCTAAAATGAAGTTAAAGCATAGGGAACTCAAAACATGCTCAAAAACATCTCGGATGTCGGTTCGTTTGATCGTAAAATCGCGTTGTTCGGTTAATTACGACGGAAGTTGTAACGAACGCAAAATCGATCCAAATTAAACGACGAATGGAATTTTTGCATGGCGATCACTAAAATAAAAATATTTTAGTGTGTACAAAAATTTTGGATGTCCAGATGTGTCCAGAACGTAAGATATGCGCGAAAATGCAAACTTACGTCGTTTTTGACACTTTTAGTCCCTGTAAGATCATATAAGCATGTTTTCGCACACCGAACCACTCAAAGCTTGTTTCTAAGCTATGATTAGGTTATATATGGTATGTTTAACTTATGATCAAGTTCTGGACTTGTTCGATACCATACGAATCGGTATAGTTTCGCAGTTTGACGCAAATAGTCCCTGCGATCGAATAAACTTGTTTTCGCCATACCAAACCTTCCAAAACTTATTTCTAAGTTATGTAAAGGTCATTTAAGGTATGTTAAGCCTATTCCACTATTCCGGAGTGTTTGTCGCGCTAAACTGATTACGTTTACGCACCAGTGCGCATATAACTTTCCAGAAAGCGATTTAAAGCTCGGAATTGAACAAGAATTGATATGTGCAAAGGATACACATATTTATACAAATCCCAGGTATGAAACACAATGTTTCATAGGTTTGGCATTTGTTTGGTGTTCATGGTGACACAGGTGTCACAACGTACGTGTATGGTTCAACGTTTTTACGCTATTTTTTTCCCGTTTAACATAACAGGTTGGTCGCAACGAGGGGGTACTAAGTCAACTTAGTTATTATTTTCTGTGTTTTATGTTACGATCTAATTTCTTCACATTAATACGTGTTGATTGTTGGCGATGGTGTGATATTGATATTATTTGAAATAGTTTTACACCCCCACTGCAACGCAACGTGGTATGGCTTAATGCTAGTTATATTTCATAATTTAACTAATGCTTTTTTATGAAAAATTTAAAGGGTATTTTAGCTGTTCATAGACCATTAGATAAATGAAAAAGCACAAAGCATGGGCCCTATACTCCTTCACCAACACCCTTCCATTTCCTTTTTAGGAATCTTAAACATATAAAATAAAAAAGAAATACTAACACCAAAAATACCACACTTCCACTAACTCATTTATTCCTAACATTATATTCTATTATTTTTCTTTTTAGTTTCAAAATCATATCATAATCACCTACTATTACTCAATCAATAAGCTTAAGAAGTTTGAAGAAACCATATTTAATACAACAAACATCCACACCCAAACCTTTAATACAAGTTGTCTTACTTATAATGATGATAATCATCTAAGCAAAAAGATTTGTTAAGACCACTAATTAGACTTATAAGTAAAACCAATGACTACCAATAACTTTAATCCTTTTTAGCTATGTAAATATCCTATAAACCACTTACTAACTTTTAATCCATGTAAATACTCTGTAACTAAAAATACAAGTATTACTGATCACTTATTATCGACAGATAATAAGTATGCTAATTAACATAAGTATATTCACGTACACACTAAATATTGTTTTCTACGTCTTCTAGGATGTTCATCATGATCATTCGATCAAGCACACTAGCTAGCCACAAGTATTAATAATCATCAATGGAAATTGTTATCGACACAAAAGTGCCGCTAAAAAAATTATGGATCATCATAAAACCTATTGTTAACTTTTATGTAACCTAGGATGCTACTCGAAGGCACAAATCAAGGATGATCATGAAAAAGAATCACAACTAATTAATATACAAATTTGATTAAGTATGCATGGTATAATTAGAACCTGTTCTCACATATTCCTACACAAAACTTTAGTTAAATAATCATTATTAATGCTACAATTATTACAAATATACCCGGTTTTTATGTACAAAGATGGACACCTTTAACTCTAAAAGAACAATATTGGCCAAAACTGCATCATTTTGTGTGTAGCTGGCCTAGCATTTTAAAGATTCATATCTTTTTTTCACTTTCTCTTCAGATTTCTACTAGATATCTATTATTTATTGCCTAGAATTAATTCCTTTGATGATCGCTATCGGCCCCATGAACAAATTCTTTCTGGTTTTCACACCTATCTGAAAGTTCCTCCAAAAGACGGTGTCCAGAAATCAACTGGAGTTTCGTTTGTCACCGGAAATGTGCTTGATATCGGTACCAAACATAGTCCTCGACTTCTTAGATCTTGTCGCGATCCATCCGATGGTTTATCCGAAATCTACATCAACCCCATGTCACAAGTTTGATTATTTAATCATTACAAAAACAAACTAGAACATAAATAATATGATTAAGTATATATGCACCTGTTTTTGTTGTTGCATGATTGCAACATTGTTCATGTATGGAGTGCTTAAAACCTGAGAAAATAATTAAGATACATAGGTTTATTAGTAAGAAACATTTATTGTTTTTTCATTAAATTTTAACTAATGAAACTTACATTAACTTGTTCATGGAGAAACTTGATGTATACGATAGCCTCGGACAACACGGATGCTGTATCGGTCTGGAAAAACCGGAAAAGGTTATTAGTATTATCAACAAATGATAACAAGACTTTAGTTTCAAGATTAATGATCAAAAAGAAGAATTTAAGGATGATGAAGAAAAATATGAAGATATAGATATTGATCATGCATACTTTTCCGAAAGGGGAAACTAATTGTTGGAGTGCAGTGATTCTGTCCCCCATCTTCACCTGTTCCATCCAAATTAACACAAAAGGTTTCAACTTTAATTGTGGTTTAAAGATCTATATAGAGTAAAAACAAGATTAATATATGCACCTTTAAAGGCGGCATTGGTGGGTTCTCATTTCTTGGTCTTTTGGTTGATGATGACTTGGTGTTGCTCTTTTTCACCATTTCAGATATGGGATTCTTGTTATATATGCAAAAAATCCACAAATGTAACATAAAATATAAGGCTTTTGGTGTAATACAAATTGTGGGTATTAATATTGTTTGTGAATCTTGATGATCATTAACCTAGCTATACCTTTGGTTTATCTTCAATGGTTGATGAAGCTGATTGCATTTGCAATGGAAAAAAGTTTGATGCCGACACATTCCAAAATCGCGCGTTGTTGGAAAAGTGCAGTTGTGCGGCAATGTTCCCCTGCACTTTCGATGGTGAAGAATTCGTTGAGAATTCTTGTTGTGGTGGCGGGAGAGCGTACTCTTCTCCCCCGCCACCACCAGATACGGTCATGCCACCGTAACTGGGTGGATAGGAATAACTTATTCCTTGGTTTTGATCATAACTAGAATCTTGTTGTACACTTGTGTTGCTATCCGAACCAAATAGACTTTGTATCAGTGTAGAATTACTTCCATAAGAATGATCATCCATAGGTTGGAAGCCTGGATTTAATCGGTTTTCATCGTTGTATCGTGCATGCTCATCAAGTCGCGCTCCTCTAACGTTTATTTGCTTGAATTCAGAAGGTGATCCGGAATACATTTTATGTGATTTCCATTGGTTTTCTTGAAAACGGCTTGTGTTTGAGCTCAAACCATGATCTTCTTGAATTAGGGTTTGGTAACCACTTTGATGATGATCATTTCTTTGATCTCCATGGCTGTTTTATACCAAAAATTATACAACTTTTTTAGCCACCAAAAGAATCAAAATATACAAAATTAGGGTTTTGTAAAGAAAACAAGAATATGTACTTACTATAAAGCTTGATTCCAATCCAACGAATGAGATATTGGTTGTGATGAAAGACCTAGTTCCATCATCTGTAAGTTGGGGCTGCTTTCCAACAACCCACCATCTCCGCCACGACCGCCACTGCAAGTGGCGGTTGTGGTGGTGCTATCAGTGGTTTCTTGGAAAAGATTCATGGAGGTGACAGAAACTGAATTATTCAAACAAGGTCTTGTTCTTGAATCCCACCAGCTATCTGCCATCTTTTGAATTGGATCAAATTGTTTTCTTGATCTTCAAGATACCTTCAGATTTCTTTGTTGCAAATAAAAATAGTTGTAAAATGGAATTAAGTGGTATGGTTTGTCTTAGTATTTATATGAAACTTTAAACTGGAATTTGGAGTGTAGGTAGGGCAAGCAAAGAAAGGCCAAAATAGTTGACTTTTTATTGTCTAAATAGAAATTATTATTATCTTCTTAGAATACAAAGCAAAGAAAAGATTAAATTCTTTGGAAATAAATATAACCAAATTTATAATACTTTACTATTTTTCTCCTAACTAAATTTATCACTTTAGCCCTTGAATTTACAGTTTATATCATTAACAAACTGAAGTATATGCTTTGTTAAACAAATATATTGCAATGTCAAGTTTATTCTTTGGGGGAGCGGGTGGTCACTAGTGATAGATTTCTATCACTCCCAATATCCAATTAAATCATGCCATGTCATCACCCAATATTCTATCACTAGTGATAGAATTGTAGTGGGAATGGTATCACTAGTGATGAGATTCCAATGTACAAGTATTAATACACAATGTACAAGTCATACCCTATCACTCCTCAAGTTCAACACGTTATACATATAACGAGTTATACCCTATCACTCATTATGGAAGTGGAGGCGGCGGTGTTCTATGTGCTATCACTCGTTATGGGATGGCCATAACGGACCACCCCGCCTGCTCTTAACTAAAAATAGGGTGATCGAGTCATAGACTTTCTAATGCATGGTTTCGGGATATATGCTATGTTCAACATTAAGTTAAGCATCTTATGCACATCCAATATAATATTTATATTGAAATAATCACAAACTGTACGTAATTATTTTCAAACATTGTCGATTAGGAACTGGAGTGGCGGATATCTAATCCTTTGAAGCTAGACGATTTATCTAACTTTTCATCTTCACGATATAGGACTTATAGAGGTATGCGCAAGTGCGCAACCATCTTGCACACACTTAAAACTTAATGTCACATAGTTATCTTATAGGCTTATACCTGTGGATTAGTGTGTGCATGCATTTTTGGAATATTTCTTGAAGCATATGGATTATCTCATACATATGCCCAATGCCCCCTGCACTTGTATTAGATTCTTCTAAAAGTCTGGTGTCATGGTGGCAAGCATGGGCCAACTCACATCTATCATGTCATTGGTTTGCTTGATAAGGATTCTAGTTGGAAAGCAGTTTCATGAATGTCCTACTTGAGAACAATTCTATAGTTGAGTTTCCACTCAAGGAAATTGGTCTCTAGTGATGTACTGATCTTGTCCTTCTCAAGGAAGAATTGCAAAGACAGTGTCAGTGTGTTTATAATGGTGGTGTTGGTTAGACTGGTGGGTATGGGGCGTGGGTGGTTTCTGATGTTGTTGTCTACGACCAACTACGAACGGGTTGGTGTTGATTGCTTCTTTTTCTTTCTTCGTTTTTTTAAGCTGGTGATTATGTGAAAATTGTATAAATAGTTGAGGGATAAAATTATTGCGTTGGAAAAGCTTATGGGCATGTTTGTGAGTTTGGTTGGTTTGTTAGATGGCTATACACGTTCATAAACATTTGGAGGTTTTATCAATGTAGATGCTCTTAGTGTTTGATCCTGTCTATTAAAACGTGTGAACGTAGGCCCAGAGTCGAACTTGGAATTCACCAATTTGACATGATACATCTCAATCTGATGCCATTTCGTGGTTGGATGACTTGATCAGCAAAAGCCAAAAGAATATTAATTGATCACTTAAACACTTAAACATATTTCTGTAGATCAATTGGTGAAAGGCTTGTATTTCTTTTGAAATTGGTGCAGAGTGAGGCACTAGTGAGCAATGATAGGAAACTCAGGGAAACCTGGGTTCGATTTGAACCAAACGGGTTTTACCAGTAATATCACTATCGTGCCTACGGACGGGTGGGTTAGCGGGTTTTTCCCGAAATTGATGGTGGACTCAGGTTACTCTCAGAGTACTCCGTTTGCTCTAGTGGGTGCTCTAAAAATGCTCAGAATTTATTATGTTGGCAATTAAAAAAATATATAAGCAAGGTCATTCTAACTAGATACACATTAAAAAGAGTCAAATAAATATTTTAATACGGGTTGAAATACGTTTTTATTCAGTTAACTTATATATAGATATTTTACCAAATCAAATGTAACTTAATCTCTATATAATCTCTATCTCTAAATATAACATAATATAACGAGTCGCTTTCTTATAGGCCTGTAAACGAACCGAACGAACACGAATATAGGCATGTTCGTGTTCGTTCATTTAACTTTAACTGAACACGAACATGTAATCGAACACATTTTTTTGTTCGTGTTTGTTCATTAAGAAATCGGGCATGTTCGTGTTCGTTTATGTTCGTTCATTTAAAGCCTAAACGAACAGTTCACGAACATAAACGAATGCAAACGAACATAAACAAACATAAATTAACATGATTGAACAAACATAAAAGAACACAAATGAACGTGATTGAACAAATATAAATAAACACAATTTAACATTAGTGAACACAAACAAACAAGTCTAATATATTACAGTTTATCCGAAAACACATCTAAATTTGGATTCATGGATGTTAAAATTAAGTAGGTTTTTATAATAATATTAAGTAAGTGATCAGTTACGATATAAGAAAAAGTTTAAGATTCATTTTTCTACTAGAAAACTTAATTAGTAATTAGTTATATTTATATAAGTAGTTGGAAAAGCTAATATTCATTTAAATATAACTATTGATGTATTTACTAAAATGTAAACGAACATTCACGAACATAAATGAACAAAGATAAACGAACATTCACGAACATAAACGAACGTTCACGAACATTAATGAACGAACACGAGGTGTGATTCGTTCATTTAATTAAACGTACAAAATTTCTTGTTCGTGTACGTTCGTTTATTAAATAAACGAACATAAACGAACTTCCGGGCGAACAAGTTCATAAACAGTTCATGAACATTCGGTTCGTTTACAGACCTACTTTCTTATTTTATATATAGATGTTTTACCAAATTAAATGTCACTTAATCTCTGTATATAATATTAATATTAATATAATGAGTTGCTTTCTTTTTTTTTAGTATATAAAAGCTTACTAGTGTCATCATCCATATACACTTGTATTCAATTTTATTTTATTACAGTACAATTTTGTTTCTATGTATTAACAAATAATTAAATTGTATGAAATTTATCTTCTTTTGTTAATTCATTTTATAATCATTTAAAACTATATAATATATTTTCTAGGTTGCACTTTATGTATTTCATAAATAATATTAGTTCAGGCATGTATTATATGGGGCACTCTTGAGTAAGACAAAAGGTTCCAACTCATTTAAACACTACTTCTCCCCTATCGTTTTCTGTATATGTTAATACTTTATAGGTTTAGCATTTTGGTTTATGTTCAATCCGCATATATTACCGATTTTTTTGTTTGTGCTTCTCATCTTTAGTAGATATATATCATTTAATAATGTCTAAATATAGCTAGTATGTATTGTCATCGTGCACCTTAAGCAAAAAAATAGAAAACAAAAATATCAATCAATAGCTAATAATAACATGAGCATTAAAAAAAGACAACACACTCAATGATTTGGGTGGTTCATCTCCTCAAAGTCTAATTTGCAAAAAGAAAAAATGAAAAAAAAAAAGAAAACCTACTAATTAAGTAAGATTTTTAATAAGTATATCTGTTTGGTATAAAGTAATGGAATGAACAAAAGAATGAAATATACAACGGAATAGAAATAGATCATTTCATTCCTTTGTGACGTTTGGTTACCCATATGCGAATAGAATGAATCGTTATTATGTACAATTTTATAGGGAAAAAAGAAGAGTAATGAAATACAATTAATAAAAACGACAAAAATATAATTGTCTAATAATAAAATAGAAAAACAATTAATAATAATAATAATAATAATAATAATAATAATAATAATAATAATAATAATAATAATAATAATTGTAGATTTCTTTCCATTCCTTAAAGGAATGAAAAAAAAAAAACACTCTCTTACCAAGTAATGAAAATTCTTATATTTGGAAGTAAACACATTCTTATGGAATGATCGATTCCATTACAATATGATAACCAAACATGTTTTTTTTTAATTCTATTGAAATGATCTATTCCATTCCCTCATACCAAACAAGTGTTTTTCTTTTACACCACTAGATTTATAATATATATATATAGAGAGAGAGAGAGTAAGGTTAACATACAAAAAGTCTTATCATACATCACGTAGGAGACAATTGTAACCGTTGGATCAGGGGTATAATCACGCATGGGACCACATAATCACGCATGGGACCACATAATCACACATGGGACCACATAATCACGCATGGGACTATAATCACGCACGTTCTATGATAATAACGCACGTTATATTTTTTGTCATGTATGTTAATGTAGGTTAAGCATTGAAGTACATTATACTTTCTATATATATATATATATATATATATATATATATATATATATATATATATAGGGAGTGTAGGAGTTGCCTACAAAGCCTACTTTTCCTACAAAGTGTAGGAAGTGTTCTCGTTGTGACATGTGGCATATATGTATTTTTTAATAAAGGGGATAAAGGTAATTGACTAAGTAAATTATTTATAAAAGTTTTATCTCTTAAACAAAAAAAATGTGATTTTTAAGGAAACAAGATATCCCATATCAATTTAAAATTCGACAGTTACTTAAATTATGAAGGAGATGTAATTGTAATTGTTGATGTGTTTTTAGGAAGGAGATGTATTTGTAATTTCTTGACGATGTGTTTAGGTTAATTCACGATGTGTTATATCAGTTATGATTCACGAGTGACATGTCTTTTGTGTTTTCTTGGTGTTGTGTTTTATAATTTTTGGGTTTCTTCATGATGTGTTATATTGTATAACACACCATACAGATAAATGACATGTTATATTGTATGATTCACGATGTGTTTTCTTGTGTTTCTTCACGATATGTTATGGTGTGACATTCATTTCCTTATTTAAAACAAGCTAAATGACACATTTACCCTCAATTAATTAAATCATCTTATTCTTAAGAAACACATATTACCAAAATGCCACCAAGGTGATCTCAACCATCAAACACACTCATCCAATGGTCAAGATCACTACCTACACTTGGTAGGAAAAACACACTTTGTAGAGGAACTTCACCCCCTGTCTTTGTCTCTCTTTCTCTCTCTCTCTGTCTCTCTCTCTCTCTCTCTCTCTATATATATATATATATATATATATATATATATATATATATATATATATATAATAGAGTAGGGATCCTGCAGAAAGTGTGTTTTTCCTAGAAAGTGTAGGCAGCGATCTGGGCCATTAGATGAGTGTGTTTAATGGCTTAGATCAAATGGATGGCATTTTCGTAATATCTGAGTTATATAATTAGAGACTTTTAATATAGTGAGGGTATTTTGGTAATTGGAAGTGTTTTAAATCAGTTAAGAAACTGCCATATCAATAACCAATCCCTAAATTCATGCGATTTCCCCTCTTTCTCTCTCTCTCCCTCTCTAAACCCACCTCCAAAAACCTCAAAACGGTGATGGCCGACACAGTGGAGGAGGGATTTTGTGGGGTTAGGTGGCGGCGCAGGATGGCGCTGTGGTGGTGGTGCTCAGCGACCAAAAGGGGGTAGACAGAGAGGAGCGCCTGGGGTGACGCCGCCACTGACGATCAGTCAAGGTTTCCGGCGAGCCCTTTTCGAATCCAGGTCAATCTCATTTAACTCTAGGTTACCCGATTCACTTTCGTATCTTCGTTGTATGATTTAAGGTTGATGTGTTTTACCACTTTAAGGTTGTGTTGAAGACGAAGACACTGACAGTGTGTCCAGCAATCTGCTTGCTGTTAAAACACAATGTCAAGAAATCTGCTTGCTGTTAAAACACAGCGTCAAGAAATCTGCTTGCTGTTAAAACACAATGTCCAGCAATCTGCTTGTTGTTAAAACACAGCGTCAAGGAAATCTGCTTGTTGTTAAAACACAATGTCAAGAAATCTGCTTGCTGTTAAAACACAATGTCAAGAATCCTCCAGCAATCTGCTTGCTGTTAAAACACAGCGTCAAGAAATCTGCTTGCTGTTAAAACACGGTGTCAAGAAATCTACTTGTTGTTAAAACACAATGGCCAGCAATCTGCTTGCTGTTAAAACACAGCGTCAAGAAATCTGCTTGCTGTTAAAACACAATGTCAAGAAATCTGCTTGCTGTTAAAACACAATATCAAGAATCCTCCAGCAAATCTACTTGCGGTTAAAACACAGCGTCAAGAAATATGCTTGTTGTTAAAACACAATGTCAAGAATCCTCCAGCAATGTCGTAAAATCTTGTTTTACGAATTCCTGTGAATATGTCTATGGATTGTACGATTTAAATTGAAACTGTCAGTTTGAATTAAATGGGATATTTAGTTTCCATAATTTTCTGGTTAGTTAGTTATCCTAATAAAATAATCCATAGTTAAAATAATATTCAAATTACACAATTGCTCTTTTAGTTAAAATCCTTCAATGCCACATGTCGTGTTCTTATTGCTTCCTAGACTTTCTAGGAAAAATACACTTTCTACCCAACTCCTATTCATATATATATATGCACACATTTTTTGTGTATTAATTTTAGAAGACAAGTTTTAACCCTTCATTCGGCTCATTTTTCAAGTAGACAAGATTAATCACCGAAATTTTATAACATTTTGTAACACCCCAAAATTTATTATTAAATATATTTATATATGAACCTAGTTAGGATGCAAGTGAAAAATCTTAACTTAAAAGATATGTTCTAGCCATTTAAAAATAAACAATCAAACAAGATGGGTCAATTTGTGAAAGTTGGAAAGACAAGTATTAAAAAAACAAACTTAAAACACAAAGACACACACATCGACTAGAACCAGAGAAAGAAAGGGGGAAACCCTTTCCATCACAAAATCTAGAAATTGAAAGGAAATTATGGCTAGAATTTATGTATGAACACTTATAATCGATCATCTAGGCTTGTTTAACCAAAGGTAAGTCACAATTCTTGATTTGGTTGATTATGATGTGATGAGAATGTATAAAATTGGTAAATTCCTTAAGTATCTAAGTGGTATAGTGTAAATTGATGAAGAAACCAAGATTTCAAGCAAGTATGAATGTTAATTGAATGAAATTGAGGTGTTAATATGTTTTGATAAAAGTCTCTATAAATCATGAAATGGGTTTTATAGGTGTGATAATAAAATAGGAGATTTTGGGTAAAATTGTGATGTTATCAAGTCCATTAGGATGTGGGATGAATGAATATGTTAACATTAGTGGTTGTGATGATTTAAGTAATTGGAAAAATTTAATGTATAGGGAAATACAGTGTGAAATAACATGAAAAACAATAAGTTCTCAATAACCATGAATGTTGCACGCCAAGTGCTCGATGAAATGCATTAGACAATGATTATGTGAATTAATGACAATTCTTAGTGATATCCATGTTTAGAATATGAGAAATAGTTGTATGCAATAAAATGGATTCATGAGAACTAAAGAACGAATGTGTTATGTGTAGGCGTGAAGGAAGAAGGTCCACGTAGCAAGAAGTTTCAAGGCCCACAAGACCGAGGTACGTTACTTGTACGATTAAAGTTTTATTTGTAGCAATGCTTATTGTTGTATCTTGTGGAAATCGTAATACTTGAAGAATGGTAATGTGATTGACCCGTTACGAATGGGTCAAACAAATTAGAATGTTATGTTGAAAGAATGGTCGTAAGTTGATCCGTTATGAATGGTTCAAACGGACTAGAATGAGAATGTAAAAAGAATGGCCGTAAGTTGGTCCATTATGAACGGGTCAAACAGACTAGAAGGAGAATGTAAAAAAGAATGGTTGTATGTTGATCCGTTATGATGGGTCAAACGAACTAGAATGATTCTATGTTGACCTATTATGAACGGGTCAAAAAAATTAATGTTGATATTAGTCTAGAAAGAGCTATAAATGAGAATGAGATAATATTATGATTATCATGTTTGATGGAAGTTACTATAATGTGTTGTATGCAATTGATAACAATTCTTGTTGTTGTGTTTTAGGTAAAGCTCCACTTTAGGTGATCCGTGACGCTTGGAACGAACACACATGCACTTCTCGCCCTCAATACGCTTCCGAACTAAATTATGCAAATGGGTCAAACATTTTGTTTATTATGTAGTTAAAGTGCAGTTGTTAAATTAACCCAAGACATGTGTTCCATAACTTTTTGTAAATGTTGGATGGTTTGTAACTAGTTAAAAATGGTTAACTTTGTATGTATAACCAAGTTTTCTTTAGTAATGTATAAAAGTTCGAATTTGGTCGTAATTTTCATGGTTTAACTTTTGGTTTTGACCGCTTGAAAGAATGGGCGTTTCAGATTTAACCGGAAAATGATCGATTAAGACTGCCTAGGGTTATCGACCTGAAGTTGACCGTTTAGCAATTAACTGACTGATTTGATGAAAATTACTCTGTGAACCTCCGACTAGCGACTAATCGGATGTTACTCGGGATTTTCACAACCATACTTTTATGAATCGTGTAATGATCATTTCTAGAGTGACAAAAATGAAGATACGTATTCGTTATTATAAAGGATAGTCACGAGTGAACATGCATTTCACTCCTAACTCGTACAAATCTATCTTTTTATTTCTCTTAGACTGCCTCCAACTGGAAATCCGTAGTCCCGCCCGAGTGACGTGGAATAAATCCAAGTTTTCAGGCTTAATGGAGCATATCCGATTTGTAAAGATCCGAAAGAAAAATCCGACAGCAAGGGCTTCATATGTCTGGGTTCTTGAGCCATTTTCTTTTGTTTTTTATTTTTATTTCTCAATGGTAATTTTTTAGTTCAGGCTTGGGTTGATTTGGAAAGCTTCATGGAGGTTCAATGGAGGAGGTTATTGTAACGCTCCGCTCTCTCTGTATTTCTATTTTTAGAAAATACGTGTTCTTTTTCCTAATTTTGGAATCATAGTCGAAATCAAATCGAAAAACAGGTTAAAAACAAACAACGGCAAAAATTACGCGATTTTACGTAATCGATGAACGGACACGCCAATAACGACTACCGACACCATTATATATATATATATATATAAACTTTTAGATTGCGACATTACGGAGCATTCGGGTTGCGAAGACGGATCTCGTAGGAGCTTACGTGCTGTTCTAAATATAGAAAACGGGCTTGTGGGCCTTGGGCCCAAGCTCAAAGCCCACTGGCAAACCCTATGTATAAAACACTAGCAAACCCTATCTCCTTTATTTTGATACAGCCGCTACCAAGAGTTTCCCCCTCATTCTTGTGTCTAAGCTATATCTACAAAATAAACACACAAGAGGGATACAAGAACCCCATCTTCTTTCACTTTTTGACTTAGAAAACCTAAATTACATAATCATCTCAACAAATGCCCTCAATCAGGCCTCTCTTCTCTCTATATGTAACAACTCACACTAAAATTAATACTTAGTAAATTAATTATCTATTAAGGAAACCCTAATTGAGAAACCCAAGCAATTCTACACTAACCCTAAAATTTTCATAACAATCGGAATCAGGATCAGGACCCCTAAAACTCAAGGGGGTTAAACCCTAAATGATAATTATCTTCGAAAATACGTTGTCTGAATTAGGAATACATAAACTGACGACTCACCAAGGCTACCCAAGACACGAGGCTACCCTAGGCTAGGGGGGTATGCCCCGCGATACGCGACAGAAACAGAAGCACCTTCCGCCACTCGCGGGAGGTTTGAAATTTCAGTATATATAGGGGGGCTTGGGACTTGATCAGATTGCTTGTTTCGACATTAAAACTCGTTTCATTCACTGAGTTATACGTAAATTACTATCAACACACACAAATCACGGAACGCTGCCGCAATAAGGGTAATAACTCGATTGCTATTACGATTCAACGTCCGATCGATTGAAACTATCCAACGATTGTTTAAGTGCCGCTCAAATTGAGTTTATACTTTGTTATTCATCGTGATTTCGACTTGAATGTTTGAGTACTGTTCGAACTCGGACTATACTCTGTCATTCGTTGTGAATCAGTTGAATTGTTAAGTATTGCACTTTGTTAATCGTTGTGAGGGTTTAATCTCGTGAATTGACGTAATTGCTGAATTAGTTACTAACCCCGTTTGTGTGTGCATTGTTATTTAAATTAGGTTAGAAGGCTAATCAGTAAAGCTTATACTCTGCTCGTAAAATCTGCAATGTGAGTCATTCTCTTTTTTATCAAACTGTTTTACAAAACTCCAAATTATTTTCAAAGTTATAATTACAGGGATTAAGTCTATGTAATCACCAAATTACAGCCGGTATGTGGGGTTTTGTATACATTACTTGTTTCCCGTCACACTTGGACAAACGGGTGGCCAAGGGGTGATCTGACCACAGTCACAGACACCATTGGACAAATGGGCTAGCCAATGGATGGTCGAGTGACAGATATTGTGGGTAGTTGGTTTGATATCAGAAACATTGTAATCGCTCTTAATACTGTGAATTATAACAAATGTGTCGTTTTCAGTAAAACCGAATGATTCACTCAGTATTTCCCCGCTGACAAAACCTTTTTCAAACATGTTTCAGGTGATCTGTTGTGAGCAAAGAAAAGTGCCGTGAAGCACTCCCAACTTAGAAAAGTGGCTCAATGTAAATAAATAAAGAAACATGTTTTGAAAATAAAGATTTCCCTGGGAAATCACATTATTGTAAATTACGGGAATTTATCCCTAAGTTATGAAACGGGCAGTTTAAATTATTAAAAGATCCTGTTTTAGAAAGTCTTCCGCTGTCGCCTAAATTGAAATACCACAGGATTCCTGTCCCGCAGCTCCTGAAACGGGTCAAACCGGGTCGGGGGCCGTGACACTATATCTATCTCTGCAACACAAAAAAAGGGTTTTCACCTTCAACCTCAGCCATACCTCTCCTTCCCTCTCTCCTCTCTTGCCGGCGATCAGAGCCGCCGTACTGACGAGCCACTCCGGTTACCTGTTCTACGGCCAGGAGACCTACCCATAGCCCCTCATCCATTCAACACCCCTTTCTCCCACTCCACGACCGGCGACCGGCGACCAGCGATTCAGTGGTGCAGTCAACGTCATCCGATAACAACCGTCATCCCCATCACCCACCCTATCCTCTCATCGTCCTCCTCATCCTTCTCGGCGGCGGAGCCGCCGATAGCGGCGACAGTGGCGGCGTGGTGATGGGTAAGAGACGGACGAGAAGAGAGTGAGTGAGGAGAGAGAGAGAGAGAGAGAGAGAGGAAAAGCCCCGGTTCGTGGTGGTCCAATGCGATGCCGGCAGATTACCTACGAAGATCGTGATGGCGGAGACAAGCTTCGGCCGTCGGAGCTCAACGAAGACAGCAACAATGGCATAGCAGATTCGAGATCCAGGTTATGTTTTGATTCATATGCGGATTCTGATTCTAGCTCAGATTCTGATTTGGTTTGGGTCTCGGCGTGGGTTCGAGCGAAGAAGTTACAAATTCTGGTTAGGTTTGGTTAGATCCAGCTGGGCTTTGGGTTATTTCAGGTCTTTCGGGAGTCTCGGATCGGTGGTCAGGACTGGTCAAACGGCTCGGGTCAACGGCCATACTTATTCGGGTCATATTCAGTTCCGTTGATTCGGGTTCAAGTCCGGTCCGTTTTGGGAGTCGGTCAACTTTGGTCAAGACAGTCAAACGGTTAAACCTGGTCGGCTTCGGTCAAACCTGGACGCTCTTAGTCGTAAAACTCATGTTAATGCTATTCATATCTCTAGTGACCTGCATACTTGTATTCGTGAAGCTCAGTATTCGTCAGCTAATGAAGGTAGTCTATCTGTTGAAGTTCTTGGTGCTAACGTGAATCAAGTCAAAACTAAATCTGATGGTCTTCAATATTATCTCAAACGCATCTGGGTGCCAGATCGCGATAATCTTCGTGAGCTCATCATGAATGAGGCTCACATGTCTCGTTACTCTATTCATCCAGGTGCCGATAAAATGTACCATGATCTGCGTATGACTTATTGGTGGCCTGGTATGAAGAAGGACATTACTGTATATGTTTCTAAATGCCTTACTTGTTCGAAGGTTAAGGCCGAACATCAGCGACCTTCTGGACTCTTAGAACAACCTGAAATCCCAGTTTGGAAATGGGATAGCATTGCTATGGATTTTATTACCAAACTACCCCGTACACCTTTTGGTCACGATAGCATCTGGGTGATTGTTGATCGTTTGACCAAATCAGCCCACTTTCTTCCTATTCGTGAAGATTATAAAGTGGAGAAACTTGCTCGAATCTATACTGAGGAGATTATATGCCGTCATGGCATACCTCTCGACATAATCTCAGACCGTGATGGTCGTTTTACTCCACGTCTTTGGCAAACTTTTCAATCCGCTATGGGTTCTCATTTGAGTCTTAGCACGGCCTTTCATCCTCAAACGGATGGACAGACCGAGCGTACAATTCAGCCCTAGAGGATATGCTTCGTTCTTGTGTCATCGACTTTGGTGGTAACTGGGATGTACATTTACCATTGATTGAGTTCTCGTACAACAACAGCTATCATTCCAGTATTCATATGGCTCCTTTCGAAGCTTTGTATGGCCGCAAGTGCCGATCTCCTCTCAGCTGGCATGAGATTGGTGACAAGCAGTTTACTGGCCCTGAAATCATTCAAGAGACAACGGATAAGATTCTTCAGATCCGTGATAACTTGATCAAAGCTAGGAGTAGACAAAAGAGCTATGCTGATAATAGCCGTAAGCCTCTGGAATTTGATGTTGGTGACCGAGTTCTTCTCAAGGTATCGCCCTGGAAGGGAGTAGTTCATTTTGGTAAGAAGGGAAAGCTCGCTCCTCGCTATGTGGGTCCTTTCAAGATACTCGAAAGGATTGGCAAGGTGGCGTACAGACTCGACCTGCCACAAGAACTAAACAACGTGCATCCAGTGTTCCACGTATCTAACCTACGTAAATTGTCACACCCCAACCGATGGCGGAATAATCGGGGCATGGCACTGAGCGAAACAGATTGTTCAAAAGTTTCCATAACAATTATCATTACCAATCAATTTAAAGTAACATGTCACATACCATGTCTCACAAGGTAAACAAATTAGTACAGACAAAATCTAGGCAAATAGTTCTATTCCGACAACTCAGATTTTCAAATAGCCCAATTGTTTATCTTCTTATAGAGACTCCTGATTACATTAGTACATACAACTATTTATTGGCCTCTAGAAACTTATTATAGCCTCGCTTTCCTAGCAGATATGCATCCTAAACACCTGTCACATACGTTAAAATAAAAGTCAATACACATAGTGTAAAGGTGAGCATACAAGTTTGATAGTAGCATATAGAGTTCGAAATAGTTTACGCATAACCAGCACGTACATAGAGGAAAACTAAGCAACCTTCCCAGAGGCTTCAATCAACGACCTCCACCATGCTAGGGCTTCACCCTTAAATGATTGGGATGCAAACTTCACCATATCCCTTTCAGCACAACCACTAATGTCCACAACAGTGTCCATTTCATCAAGCCAAGTCATACAATCTACTGCTGTAACACCTCGAAAAATTTCGTCCAATAATGTCTTGACACGTGTCATAAGGTTCCGGTATGTGAAAAACATACTTTAGAGGGACTAAAAGTGACAAACAGTGAAAACTATGGAACGTAAGGGTCCAAAGTGTCAACAATGGATAAATAGACTCTATGATAACCCTACATAATGTTCATAACCTTAAACGGATGGTTCATGGGTCATACGACGCGGAAATTTTCACAAAAGTGAAGTATTGCAAACTATAGGGGCCAAAAGTGTCAACATGTTGAATTTATACCTCTGAGTGAACTTTTGGCAGACCCGAAGCTTTGAGAAGCTAAAATATACTCACTAGAATATGTGGTAAAAATTTCATGAAGTTTCGTCAACGTATGAGAAAGTTATGGCCAAAACCGTACTTAAGGGACTAAAAGCGTCAACGTCGAATTTCATGGCTTTTCGGTTGAGCGCAAAGTTATCCGAGGACATTACCATGTTGGTAAATGTCCTAAGGTTCTTAAAAACCAAGTTTGGGGGTTTACGAGTCAAAATAAGCAGCCGAAACATCGCGTGCAAGTGCAGGGACCAAATCTGCCAATGTTTGAAAGTTTTTGGGCCTGCAGACCCCAGGCGACCCGCCTGGGAATCCTTAGGCGGGCCGCGTGAGACTATCAGAAGCGAAATTTCGCGAAAATTGCAATTCTGGTCCGAATTTGAAGTGCATAACAGCTCATGGCACCTCCAAAAGCTCCAATAAACATCCTTGCATGCCTATGGCAACAGTAACCTATCCTCAACCTCTGAATCCCTCTTTAAATCAGATCAAAACCCCATTTCTTAGCATTTCCTTTTGTGATCAAGAACACTCTCAACTTGCAAAACTCTCTCAAGCATTTCTGGAGCATTTCTGATCAACAAGGCAACATCCTAGTAGTAACTAAGCATCTATAGGACCTTTGTAAGCTTCTAATTCGTTCTCTAATCCGTTCTTGCTTTGATTATTGCTAAAAGTCAAACTGTTGTTCATAAGCTTTGACCTTCTGATTAAACGGATTTCTTTCAGTCATTTCTCGAATTGAAACCTGATATATGTTGGTATTTATGTGGGAAACAAACCCTCTAAAGGGTACTATCTGAATCCCACTATATGCATGCTAATTGTCGAGTCAAACATGTTTCTAAAAAGTCAACAGAAGTGATTTTTGCAAAAATAAGCTTGAATGTTAATATATTAGACATGCAATCTGATTGATCATCATAAATGACTTGTAATACATATAAGAATGTGTTTTACCATCATCAACTCGACAATCTATAGTATAGACACGAATCGGAACCGAAAGTCTTGTAAAACGATTATCTCGTAGACTATCGATTCGGATTCACACATGCATGTTCGAGATCTGTATTGGAAAGTATTTTTGACCATTTTTATTTTGGTAAAACTTTCTGGAATTTTTGTTGATTGAGTCTATACTTAGCCGATTCAAATGCATGTTTCCGATTTATGCATAAAGTTGACTATTTTGCCCTTTTTGAGATAAAACGTGATTTCTGGAAAAGTGAAAGAATAGAAATCTTTATTTCTAATATATAAACTTGCATCGAAAATTTCGGATCAGTTGGTGGTCCAGATTTTGAGTTATGGCCATTAGCGTAAAACTATATCTTAAAGTTACATAAACGGCCCTTTTCGCGTATAACCCACTTCTGGCCACGTTTTGATATAAAACTTTTTACCCACTGATGTATTATAATATTTTGGGATTTTTGATGATTTTTAATTAATTTTTGGCTGAACGTATCTTAGATCGCTTAGTCGATTCGGTTTATGTCGGTTTTGACCGTTTAAGCCATAAAATGAGTTTTATACATTCTTTTGACCCGAAACCTTTTCCTACTGTTTTTAATTGTTGAATAAAGTATTTTAAGTATTCTGGAAATATAAAAATCTCAGCTTTTCCTTGAAAACCCGAAAACGCCCTTAAATCGCATTTTTAGCGTGTTAAGCGTATAGTAAGCGTTATACTCGTTTTAATTATATAAGACCTATACCTACTGATGTGTATAGCATATTTTCATATAAAAACAATGAGTATAAGTACATGAACTCAGACTTCCAGTTTTGGCGTTTTTAGCCCTTGTAAATTTACTAAAATACCCCTACGGTGCATAGTTTGGTTTTAAATGATAAATTTGATATATGGGTCATACCCTACTGTTATAACCTGTTAAATTAAGTATATTTTCTGTATGAACCAGACCCGAAACTCAGATTTCTAATTTTACTCTTTTATGATCTTTTAAATGACCAAAATGCCCTTCTAAGGCATAAATTGAGTTTAAAATTATTCCGGGCAATATAGAACATAACTTACTGATATTATATCATATTTAAGGCATAATTATCTCAGGGAACTTGCATTTGACTTATTTGGCTACCCGTAACGCCCTTTTTGCGTTCGGTTCGGGTTACGTAACTAGTTTGCGTAAATTGACCGAAACGGGTCAAACGTTATCATTTTTATCTCAAAATCCAGGATGTATTTAGTATACCCATATTATACAAGTATTCAAGCTTGTCGGGTCTAAATCACATTCCATCCGGTCTTTCGCTTAATCGTGCGTTTAACCGTATCATCCTTAAAACTAACCGGTCAAAGCTTAGGCTTAATTAAAGACCCGTTAGTATTCTAATTGGTTATTTATACCATCGTTCCAGACTAGAGCTTTCCGGTAAATTGTACCTACGCTTACTTAGGAATACGGCTGAGTTATTATTCTTGCTATTTGAGACAGGAGCTAGCTCAGGTAAATACTTTTAACTTATTTTCCCTTATGCGGGCTTGGGATACGGTATTATAAAAATACCGCTTGGTCGGGTGTAGAAACTGTTTAATCGGAGATGATTAAATTGCATAATCCCGTTTTAATCTGTGTTGATTGATAACAAATAACATTGGGGGTTAATGACCGTGTCCTGGATATCCTTGGCTCATTTTAAAAAGTGAATGGCCACGACGTAAGCACAAGGTGTAGGCAAAACACCTCCTGTTGCATATGTATAACGTATACTCACTCGTGAGATTATCTTCTTGTGAGATTATATTTGTGGTGTGTCGATTAATCTTGTCCGGCTTGTATTGTATAATCACCGGCCCTAAATGTTGGACAACCATGTAAATCGGATACAAGATTTTTATTAATAAAATTGTCCCAAGTATAAAGATTAATTTTGCCTCTGTGCATTTTAATCAATGTGTCAAGATGTTTTGTGCCGTTTGCACTCGTATCACTTTTCAAACTCTTTTTCCAAACTGAGTCAGTTAATTGTATTTACCAGTGTAAACTGACGTATTTTTCAAAAGGTTAAGTGGCAGGTACTATGCGTAATTGGCTGGGAGCTCGGGGCGTTACTAGGGAATCTTGCAAATCCTAGATGCCTAAAGTCTATTGAACAGTTTTCTTTTATTGATCCGCCTGTGGATCCTTTACCTTCCGTTGTAATACTTTGACATTACTTATATTCGGAATGTAATATATTTATCTTTTGCTTCCGCTGTGCATTTATATATTGTGTTGTTTGTCTATGATGATGCCAACTACGTCACTATACTCCCCACCGGGCCCACCGGTGACACGTGGAAAAATTGGGGTGTGACAGGTTGGTATCAGAGCCAACATTGAGTGAATTAAACACTAGCCCTTAGTGTTTAATCTCAGTGACACAATTGCACATACTTGAGTCTAGACTTAACATAGGAATACTCCCGATTCTAATCTGGAATTTACTACTTCCTATTATTTTTATATTGGGTACGTCGCCAAGCGAAGAAGCCGTAATAGGAATTCTCCACACCGGAGCCCGAGATGCTGAGTCTCGTACCGCGGCTAAAATGGAACGAACATTCAAGGAGAAAGCATTCAGAAATGAGATAAAGAAGAAACTCCTTTTACTAAAAATCGTTTTCCTTATTAGTCCTTATAAGGACATAATTATGTTTTAATGCCTACGGGCCAAACTTATTTAAACATCCATTAGTGATGTAGTGCCTACGGGCCAAACTTATTAAACATCCATTAGTGATGTAGTGCCTGCGGGCCAAACTTATTTAAACATCCAATAGTGATGTAGCGCCTACGGGCCATACTAATTGTCATATAAGACAGAAGGCAGTGGTGGTCTATGACTCCCTGTCAAGGAAAGGTAATGAACTTTGATTCACACCTAAATGCCTTGATCCCAGACGATCATGGCTTATAAATTAAACTTGTCCGCGTGACTAAGCCTTTTGTGCTATTACTAAATGCCTTGATCCCAGACGATCATGGCTTATAAATTAAACTTGTCCGCGTGACTAAGCCTTTTGTGCTATTACTAAATGCCTCGATCCCAGATGATCATGGCTTATAAATTAACTTGTCTACGCGACTAGGCCATTTGTGCTATTATTAACTTATAAATTAGGATTTATGATAAAATCCTGAATAAAATAAATATCCTTCCTTCCCTGCCAGTAGGCATTTTTAAAAAGAATCTTAAAGGTGGAATCTAGCCTACGCGGCCAAGATGGTGAAACCTACCCAAGGGATTCAGATCCTTGTTAACGCCGAAGAACGTGTTAGCACTCCTGACAAATGTGATTCGATAAATCACAACAATCAAACTTATATTGGATTCTTCCAATTTTCTTATCTAGCCTAGTGATTTAGAAATCATGGCTTGTGTCATCCTATAAGATGATCACATTATAAACATCCGATAGTGATGAAGTGCCTCCGGGCTAAACTTGTTGTCCGATAAGACAACGACAGTGGTGGTCTCTGACCTCCTGTCTAAAAGTGTTGGACCAGGTCCAAGCATAATAGTCGGTAGGATCCATACGATCTCGACTAATAGCATCTGAGAAGATGATCATATTATAACCATCCCTCATGAGGGGAACGCCCACGGGCTATGCCTATTGTCCTAAAGGACAAAAGACAGTTGAAGTCTACAACTCCCTGTCAATAGAAGGTAATGAACGTGGTTCGAACCTTAAATGCCTCGATTCTCTGAAATCATGGCTTACAAAAATTTAGAACTGTCCTTGTGACTAGGCCTTATGCGCCACTTTAATATCCTTAATGTTTTATAACTAGGATAAATTATAATGGAAAATACTAGTTAAATATAACTAACAAGTTAACCAATATGGTTTATATTACCATGGTTGATAAATCGTCAAAGATGATGATTCCATAATAATCTCTGAATAAATCATTGTTAATAATTGTGTAGCAATCAAGCTACATGGCTGGATTAGATGAAGTTAACAGTCGTTTGAAGGAAAGCAATGATACTACCAGAATTAGTGTAACTGGAGCAGAACTGCAGGCAATGATAGATTATGCTGTTACTCGAGCTCTTGATCGACAGAATGATGAATCAAATGATACCCACTCCAAGACTCTATCTATGGCTCGTAGTGAGCCCCCTCCTGAAACACATGAGTCAAGGAAGGACGATGACCATAACTTGTCAAATCAAAGGAGTGTTCCGTCTAGACAAGTTGTGTTTCATCAAGAGGCACCAGTTAAGACCTGTTCATATAAATATTTTGTCTCCTGCAAGCCCAGAGACTTTACAGGAGAAAATGGGGCCATCGATTGCATGACATGGCTCGATGAGATGGACGCTGTTGTTGACATCAGCGGTTGTGCGGAGCAAGATGTTGTGAAGTTTGTTTCACAATCATTTAAAGGAGAAGCGTTGGCATGGTGGAGATCATTGCTCCAAGCCACGGGGAAAGTTCTACTCTACAACTTATCTTGGGGACAATTTGTTGCTTTAGTCAAGGAAAACTATTGCCCTCAGCATGAAGTAGAAAAGATAGAATCAGACTTCTTGACTTTGGTCATGGAAGATTTGAATTGTCCGGCATATGTGACAACTTTCAACACTATGTCCCGCCTAGTTCCTTATCTAGTCACCCCTGAACCTAAACGCATAACGCGTTTCATTGGAGGCCTAGCACCAGAGATAAAAGGAAATGTTAAAGCATCAAGGCCAACCACATATAGGTCCGCGGTGGACTTATCCTTATCTCTCACCTTAGATGCAATCAGACTTAAGTCTGTTAAGGCTTCTGGCGAGAGAAGAAGAGGAAGAGAGGAGGAAAACTCTCATCAAACTAACAAGAAGAAGAAGGGAAGCTCGGAGCGTGGGAAAGATTCCGAGTTGAGGAAGAACTCGAGTCAGTCTGATAACAGACCCAAATGCAATAACTGCAAAAAGCAGCATTTTGGAAAATGTACAATAAACCCACGCGCTAAATTGTGTGGAATTTGCAAGACCAAGGGCCACAAAACCTTAGAATGCAAGGGGTTAAAGAACGCCACATGCTACAACTGTAACGAGGAAGGGCACATCAAAACCAACTGCCCAAAGCTTATAAAGAAGCCTGAGAGGCCAGGGAAAAACAAATGCATGAGTCTTCCGGATGAATGCTAGGAAGGATAACTATATAGCAGGTACTATTCCTTATCAAGCAGTTTATGCAGAAATTTAATTGATACTGACACATGTGATTCAATAATGAACGATCACTGTTGAGAACTGTTGTCTCCGTCTTAGTAGGACTTCGGTCATTTTATACGAAGAAGGAATTGGCCGATGACACTTTAGAAAATGCTCCAACAAACCTTAGATGGATATTTTATATCTAAATAGGAATCACTCTTTTCTGATATTCCTATGGCAAGCTTTCAAGCTACCTAAATTCTTTAATATAATAAAGTCAGATGTGACGTTTTGATCCTCTGTCAGAAAGGTAATGGACTAGGTCCAAATCTTTAATGCCATTGATGGTCTTTTGCGACCTAGGCTAAGTAATATTAATATATTTAAATAACGTTCATTAAGAATGTTAGTGCTATAATAGCCTGTATAGGTGATTGACACCATGGTTAGTATATATTAAGGCCATCAGAGTGAAAAATAGCAGTTGTTGGATTTCAACTAAGAAATTGTTTTATTGGTATTAGGAACCAATATCGAGTATGGCAAACTCGGGTAAGATAACAGTCAATCGCGCCATTGATGACGCGACACATGCTAATGATGCTGAAATTGTAAACCTTAGAATTTCCAAAGATGTTCTTCAAAATATGATAGACGCAGCCGTTGGAAAAGCTGTGAAGAAGGCTGTGAAAAAGTTAAAAGAGCCCCATGCTGCTCGGTCCAAGTTTTATCTAGGACCACATTTCCTTGCTCTTAAGGAGGATCTCGTTCATGCCTCGGATGCAAAGGATGGACTAAAAAGGAAAAGGGAGGTAGATAACTCCCAGAGTTCTAAGAAAAAGAACAAACAAAAGTCTGACAAGAAACCAGTATGTAAGACTTGCAAGAAGCGCCATTATGGGAAATGCAGGCTCAAACTAAGATCCAAATCACAGCCCAGGGTTTGTGGGATCTGCAAGTCTAAGGGACATAAAGCATTGGACTGTAAGGACATGAAGAATGCAGTTTGTTTTGGCTGTAATGAGAAAGGCCACATCAACACTACGTGCCCTAAATATGTCAAAGGAAATGCGGCGGAGGAAGTAAAGCCAAAAAATTGAAAACGCCTAAAGTGCCTAAGCTGGCCCATAAATAATGACATCAGGTACAATTCCTTGTCGTTTTATCAGTAATTTAAATGCTAAGAGTTTTATTTTGGTTCGGATACCAGTAAATCCTTCGTAAACTATAAGTACATCAGATTTTTAAAACTCTTCATAAGGACTCCATATATTAAATATGAGGTATAAATTACCAATGGAATCTTTAATGACCTCTCTCGCATCCTCGGAGAAAATCCTTTCATAAGAATCTGGAGTACTTTTCCCCAGAAAGAGTACGACAATATATATTATTTATTTTATTTTATTATTTTTTTTATTGTTTTCTATCGTCTGCGAACGCCAAACTATGTTTGATAAGAGTGCCATATGAGGATTTGCGTATCCTAGTGCGTCCCATAGATTGCTTCCATGCCTGATCAGTATGGAGGTTTAATGCATGGGATCCCCGAAGATATCCCAATAGTCATATAGTACTAAAGTCGACTAGTAGTATTCAAAGAAGATATCCAATATAAAAATGTCCTTATAAGTATCTCTACTTAGGGCAACTTTGCAATGGTAAAAGGAATGTGTCATTATCTGACACCCACAGCGACAGATGAGCCAAAGCCTGAGAGTACGGAAATCTCTGACATCTTTATGTGTCATAATTAGCTTCCTTATAAGAATTACCATGTTCACCTCTTGAGAGACAAGTAGAGTTAAGATCTATATCCCATTTCGGGTTATTCTATTATGAAACCTTCAAGGTAGCTAGTACCATCATTGGAAGAACCGAAACCCCGATTAAGTAAGTTTTAAAATAAAGGATTCATATAGCCTAACTCGATATCCTGAAGAAATCGGTATTGTTATTTAAGAAAGAAGGTTCATTCTGCTGATGCATTGAATATCACAACCCAAATTAAGCAACAATTAAGAATTTCCATCAGCTGCCCAGGATCGTCGATTGTTCGACTAACTGAGAGAATTAACTATCCCTTAAGACTAGTTTTAAGTAATGGTTGGAAGA